>NW_028145838.1:10000-220786 GCF_977016875.1 Pavona decussata | reverse complement strand
GGACATGACACTAGCACTGACATTTGAACTGACATGAAACATGGCCTATGTGTTAACAAAACAAGTGCGACATTTCGCAATTATTAACGGCGCCAACGCATCTTAAATCTCACCCAAAACCCGGTCTTTTAGCGGTCCAGTCTAGCTTTCTACAACAGAATCGGCTTAATCGGAGCAAGACAGCGTTCTAAATTGATTTTCCGAATCTCTTCTATGTTTACAAATCGAAACGAATCACGCCGAACGACATCTGGAAATTGTTTATGACATTGAGTCCGGAAATCCGACCCCAAACCGCCACTCTCGACTAATCGATCACTAGCCTAACAACGCTACAGTTATAACGGCGAAAAATAATCGAATAGCTTTTCAAACTCACGCTTTTTGAAGAGAAAATCCTTGCCATTTCTTGTTCGTGTTTAGTGATATAACTTTAAGTCGCGGATGTTGGCAAAAAGATTGGAACGGGGAACACATATGGCGGTTTTCAACAAGAAAATAAAATAAGTCTTTGGCCAGGTTAAAAATTCCCGATAATTTCATCTTGCCCGACTAGAAATCATCCCTAAGAGCTACTTTTTAAAGCCAAAGACTGTCACCTCCTTAAGCAAAGCCCAAAATATGCCAGCCTTCGTCCAAGCCCGAGTAACTAAAGTTTACCCGTTTAGCTGTAAAAATAGGACTACTGGTAGCAAGCATATTAGACGAGGCAGGAACTGCACTCGGAAGACTTTTTCCCTCATTAGACTTAATGATGTCCTCAGGAAAACTTTGCTTAAGGAAGCCAAACAAAACGCTAGGGCTAATGAATTTCTTCTCAGCTAGGAGCGCGCCGAATTCAAAGCGAGTTCGTTGTGCCGTGTATAAACGTTTGAGAGAGAATGGGGCTAGCTGGGCAAAACAATTAAATGAGTTTACATCAGGTAGTTTCGGGGAGGGGGCGGGGGGGGGGGGGGGGTAAGGAGAAGAAAAGCTTTTGTCTTTAAAATGACTGCTGGTGACTCTTGTATCGTACATCCTTAAATTTAATGGGAAATAAAATAATAATAGTAAAAAAAAATAAGTTATATGTTAAGAAGAGTTAACAAAAATCATAGATTTCTGAGGGTATGTTCTTTTAAATTCAGACAGATATTATTAGTATTTGGCCTCAAATTGTTCAGAACGGCTTGATATTCTTCTTTGTATCATTAATCACTTCAAGATAAACTGTAGTAACCAAATAAAGAGGAAATGGTGCCTCCACAAGTTATATTTTAGGCAAGAAATCATGTCAGTTTGTGAGTGACACAAAGCAAGGGCTAACTAGTTCCTTGCATTCATCATATTTTGAAATAAGCTGTAAAGTTGAGGCTTTAAGCCCTTCTACTAACAGCAGTTACATTGCTAGACAAAACAACTGTGATTTACAAAAGCAGGACTAGCAAGAAAAGCTTATATTTTCATCATTCCACTTATATCATTTTAATAATTATTAGTAGTCAATTTAAGTGGGCTTATCCCAAGTTGAGCTGCTATATGCTAAAAATAGTACATTTTCCTGCAAACTCAATTTTTGCCTTTAAGAGACCTATTTGCCTGTGATATCTGTGCGAATTTGCAAGAACGTGTTTGCTAGAGCCGGGCCTGAAGCTGGGCACCGCCTAGCTTCAGGCCTCTGTGGTTCTCTAAACTTGAGGGGGCTTGCCGTCAAGGACCAGTCTGTGAGCTAGCCTAGGGTGAGGGCTTACTGCTAGGGGTGGCTCTCGGTTATGTGTCAAAAGCTCCGGGGTGGGGAGAGCAGGGTAATGTAGCCTTCAGATTGGTCCAATTTGCTGTATTTCTTAAACCAAGGTGACTTAAATCTAATGCTTTTTGACCTCTTCCATAGAGACACAGGCTGTTGACAATCAATTGCATCAAGCTGACACAAAGCCTGGAGTAGGGCCTAAATGCAGGTGAGTGACTTGCAAGTTTGTGTGAACATCAGAGAGGTGGGGAGGGCAGGGTTGTGAGACTCAGTTAGGGTGAACTCTCTGTCTCTGCGTAGGTTAAGTGCAGGTATGTTTTTGAAAATCCAGATATCCAAAATAGATCAAGGTGGTCGCGATAAACAACTTGCGTATCGTACTGGCTAGTTGGTTTCGCTTTTGTTTGGTGAAGTTTGTAAACGCGTGACATCTATGGATCTTTTGAAAAGTTATGAAATTGATGAATGCAGATCACAGGAACTGGTCGACATGTTGTCAAAAGAAACCCTCCTTGGCAGGGATGACTGTGCCGTGGCGAATTTTTCAATTCGATTATCAAATCCCGCGGGAGCATCAGAGACAAATTCTGCCATGTGCAGGGTGTTTTGAAAGCCTTAGTTGTGGTTTGCCAGGCTTGGAATTCGGTATGTAACGATTAACTCTACAATTTCAAGGCAATGATTCAATAAAAGTACGATTACCATAGATTTTCAACCGTTAACACCGCCTGCTTGTGAAAAGAATAGATAGTCAGTACCTTTTAATAGAACTGCTTTTAATCGTTGTTAATTGTTATTAATCGTTGAAGTGGCTACATGTCTTCCTGTTAATCGTGTAGAATGCTAGTACTTTGCGTAATCAAGAGTAATATGTCGACAAACGGGACAAAGCTTGATTTTACGCCAGGAAATGGACACATTTTCTCTTCAAGAATGTAACTGTTTGCATTTCTGACATTCCTGTAACGCACGTAGTAGTTTGTAACAGAATCAAATAAAAGCGTAACAGCATTCTTTTCGTTGCTCCCGCGAAAAAGACCGCTTTCGTGTGCCGTGTTTCAAAGACAACGAGTGTATATTGAATACAAGTATTTAATAAACAGTCAATTGTCCTTTTGGTCATCCAGTGTCTATAATGTTACTGATATATCTTAACAAGATGGTAAAATTTCTCAATGGCATCGAATTGCAGTTCACATGCAAAAGTTTGGAGAAATCCACGCAACATCGAAAAACGGGCTGAAATTCGACATAAGTCGGTTATGCTCCCAGCCCTTCAGTTGTAAATTAGCTAAATAGGAAAGGGTATAATAATTTTGGAGTACGCCGGCAGGAGTGATGAGAGCTTAATTCTCTCCTGTTCTGTTCTGTTCTGTTCTCTAACTGCCGTGCACAGTTTATAAATGGTTCTGTTATTGAATAAATTTGAAAAAAAAAAAACCTGCTTTGATGGGCTTGATTTGGACTTGCTTTGTATAGGTAGAGCCAATCAACACAATCCATTTCTAACCTAACTCAATCAAACACAATCAGATGGATTGAGTTCGATGTAGTTCGATTTGTTCGAGTAAATTCGATTTGTTCAGAAATCGAACTCACTGAAAGTCTGGTGTTCGATTGAGTTCGATTTTCAAACGTTCGATTTACTATGCCGGGAGTTATAATAATGTATATCATCGCTTGGGAGGCAACCCTTCCATGAAACCATTTAAACACTGCACGAAATTGCTTTAGCTCTTTTCAACTTCTTATTTCTGCAGCAAAAACTGAAACAAAATAAAGGCTGGATAAATTTTATTGGGATTACATGTATATTTGGTGGCATTTGGCAATATCATGTGGAAATAAGAAAATTTGAATGGAATGCGCTTTTGTTTAGAACTAAGTTTTTCCACGACATGGTATCATGGCGTAATCGCTTTAAAACTGTATTAACCACATGCTAACTAAACACGCTGAGGTTAGAATTTTAAATGAGGTCAGATATAATTTTCAGAAAAAATGCCATTCTTTCAGATCATCGCAAGGAACGGACCAAGAGACATCAGAGGTACATCGGAGGTTAGTATAAAACCAGTCATTTCACACTCAAAAGCTGTTTTTCTCTATTTTTTTTATTCCAAAACAGTAATGGTCTTTTTTTTTAAAGAAAGGGTGATTCCAATTAACCACTGTTAAATCTCAAGGGCAACGCTCTTATCTAGCTTTCTCGTGCTCAAAGTCGCTGAGAGAACAGACAAAAGAATGTCAGATTTAGTTTCTTTGTATCAGATATTCTCTCTTGCTAACTTTCATTTACGAATTTAGTTTTTCAATAAAAGGATATTTTTGAGGTCATACATGATTAAATATCGATCTAAGTAAAACTAAAAATGTTAAAATTTTTCGATAGTTCGAAAACGAAAAAAAGTCGTAAAGTTAAATGACTTGAAGATGGTTTGGTTTATTTGCTTGATATATTGTTCAATTCAAATAAAAATATTTTAACCTAGTCTGGTCCCATCCGGTGAAAAAATTGACTCAAATGGGAATTTGCCGCAAAGCAAATGAATCTTGCATTACTAAGTCCAAGAGAAAATAAACGTATGTCCCAGACTAAGGATGGATAATCTTTCAATATGATAGTCTTGCGTTACTTTTTATCTATGAAGTACTCTTACCAATTCCTCATTTGTTTAGACCAAATTTCTTTCAATGCGCCGACTTTTTTTTTTTAATTTTCTGTTGTGGGAAACAACGCAGCTCAGGTCGCTAGCAATAAATACTTCGAAAAAGAAACGCAATGACCGATAAACTCAGTGCAACGAGAGAAGCATTCCGCGTAGTCATTAACCGTTATGGCAACGAAAAAACCATGGAAAAATTAAAATTTACATCAGGTGGTAGGAGCTAAAAGTTCCTTCTCATAAGCAATAATCTATTTATCAATTTTTTTTAACAATGCATCTTCAAGTTAAAGTTTTCAATTTTTGACTCAGGTAACCGGGAAGTTTCAATTCAAGTGTGTGATGTCTCTGAAACCCTGATGCGGCCGCTAACATTTGTTTCAGGCAACCACTACTAACATCGCTTAAAGAGATGTTTGATATAATTGAAACAATTCGGATATAGAAAATTGTTATGTCCTTGCTTATACTCGTATTGCATGATTCAGAAAGGTAATAATCTTATAGAGGTAAGCTTGCTCCAAAGCAACGAGAAGGTTTTGAAGACGGCGTAAAATTGTTTTGACGGAGCTTCAGTTATAACAATCTTGAAACATTGCATGTTGATTTTTGGTCAGTGAGACAAACGAAACTTAGCAAATTTTACGACTCTATTACCCAATCGGGAGATCTCAATCAAGTGCCCAAACATTGCTTAAGACATAAAAGCCTCAAAGAAAGTTGGTATTTCGTAATTCAATATCCTCTACTAGGATTTTTAGTACCAGTAAAACAGACCATTAAGAAATGACATAACGATAAGCGATCCCTTTTCTCTGCACACAGATTGCCACATGCTAACTAAACACCCTGAGGTTAAAATTTTAAATTAAGGAAACACACAATTTTCAAGAAAAACACTATTTTGTTCAAATCAGCGCGAGGAACGGACCAAGAGACGTTAGAGGTACATCAGAAACATTTCGTGTTGATTTTTAGTCGGTGGGACAAACGAAAGTTAGTCAATTGTACGACGCTATTACCGAATCGTGAGATCTCAAACAAGTGCCCGAACATTGCTTAAGGCGGGGGTACACCTGAAAGCATGTTTCACGCCGCTTAAAATCGGTCAAATGGAAATATCTTGTTCGCATTTCAAGCAATACCAAAACCTTCCACTCATTACACAAAACAATGTTTTGGGGTGTTTTATGAATTTCTGGGTGAATTTTAGGTATATTTGGAACGAAAATATTTTTTTTTTGTAGGATTGGTAAAATTAAGAGAATAAGAAATGTTGAAGATTTAGGGATGTTTTAAGATTAGAATTTGTAGTTAATAATTAATAGACGGACACCAAGTTAGTCCACTAGAAACCTGGGGTGCTCTTGCGTGGGTATCAACTGTCTGTTAGTGTTTCAAAAATCATTTTCTTTCTTCTATCCATTCTTAAAACCTCTTCGAATCTCACTCAAGTTCAGGTAGAGTCCCGCCTTAAGACACAAAAGCCTGGAAAAAAAGTTGGTATTTCTTAAGTCAATATCTTCTATTAGGAATTCTAGTACCAGTAAAACAGACCATTAAGAAATGACATCATGATAGGCGATCCATTTTTTCTGCACACACATTGCCCACATGCTAACTAAACATCCCGAGGTTAAAATTTTAAGTTAAGGTAACACACAATTTTCAAGAAAAATACTATTTTGTTCAAATCAGCGCGAGGAACAGACCAGGAGACATTAGAGGTACATCAGAAACATTTCATGTTGATTTTTGGTCATTGGGACAAACGAAAATTAGTCAATTGTTCGACTCTATTACCGAATCGTGAGATCTCAAACAAGTGCCCGAACATTGCTTAAGGCGGGGGTACACCTGAAAGCATGTTTCACGCCGCTTAAAATCGGTCAAAAGGAAATATCTTGTTCGCATTTCAAGCAAAACCAAAACCTTCCACTCATTACACAAAACAATGTTTTGGGGTGTTTTATGAATTTCTGGGTGAATTTTAGGTATATTTGGAACGAAAATATTTCTTCTTGTAGGATTGGTAAAATTAAGAGAATAAGAAATGTTGAAGATTTAGGGATGTTTTAAAATTAGAATTTGTAGTTAATAATTAATAGACGGACACCAAGTTAGTCCACTAGAAACCTGGGGTGCCCTTGCGTGGGTATCAACTGTCTGTTAGTGTTTCAAAAATAATTTTTTTCTTCTATCCATTCTTAAAACCTTTTCGAATCTCACTCAAATTCAGGTAGAGTCCCGCCTTAAGACACAAAAGCCTGGAAAAAAAGTTGGTATTTCTTAAGTCAATATCTTCTATTAGAAATTCTAGTACCAGTAAAACAGACCATTAAGAAATGACATAATGATGGGCGATCCATTTTTTCTGCACACACATTGCCCACATGCTAACTAAGCATCCCGAGGTTAAAATTTTAAGTTAAGGTAACACACAATTTTCAAGAAAAATACTATTTTGTTCAAATCAGCGCGAGGAACAGACCAGGAGACATTAGAGGTACATCAGAAACATTTCATGTTGATTTTTGGTCATTGGGACAAACGAAAATTAGTCAATTGTTCGACTCTATTACCGAATCGTGAGATCTCAAACAAGTGCCCGAACATTGCTTAAGGCGGGGGTACACCTGAAAGCATGTTTCACGCCGCTTAAAATCGGTCAAAAGGAAATATCTTGTTCGCATTTCAAGCAAAACCAAAACCTTCCACTCATTACACAAAACAATGTTTTGGGGTGTTTTATGAATTTCTGGGTGAATTTTAGGTATATTTGGAACGAAAATATTTTTTCTTGTAGGATTGGTAAAATTAAGAGAATAAGAAATGTTGAAGATTTAGGGATGTTTTAAAATTAGAATTTGTAGTTAATAATTAATAGACGGACACCAAGTTAGTCCACTAGAAACCTGGGGTGCCCTTGCGTGGGTATCAACTGTCTGTTAGTGTTTCAAAAATCATTTTTTTCGTCTATCCATTCTTAAAACCTCTTCGAATCTCACTCAAATTCAGGTAGAGTCCCGCCTTAAGACACAAGAGCCTGGAAAAAAAGTTGGTATTTCTTAAGTCAATATCTTCTATTAGAAATTCTAGTACCAGTAAAACAGACCATTAAGAAATGACATAATGATGGGCGATCCATTTTTTCTGCACACACATTGCCCACATGCTAACTAAGCATCCCGAGGTTAAAATTTTAAGTTAAAGTAACACACAATTTTCAAGAAAAATACTATTTTGTTCAAATCAGCGCGAGGAACGGACCAGGAGACATTAGAGGTACATCAGAAACATTTCATGTTAATTTTTGGTCATTGGGACGAACGAAAATTAGTCAATTGTTCGACTCTATTACCGAATCGTGAGATCTCAAACAAGTGCCCGAACATTGCTTAAGGCGGGGGTACACCTGAAAGCATATTTCACGCCGCTTAAAATCGGTCAAATGGAAATATCTTGTTTGCATTTCAAGCAATATCAAAACCTTCCACTCATTACACAAAACAATGTTTTGGGGTGTTTTATGAATTTCTGGGTGAATTTTAGGTATATTTGGAACGAAAATATTTTTTCTTGTAGGATTGGTAAAATTAAGAGAATAAGAAATGTTGAAGATCTAGGGATGTTTTAAAATTAGAATTTGTAGTTAATAATTAATAGACGGACACCAAGTTAGTCCACTAGAAACCTGGGGTGCTCTTGCGTGGGTATCAACTGTCTGTTAGTGTTTAAAAAATCATTTTCTTTCTTCTATCCATTCTTAAAACCTCTTCAAATCTCACTCAAATACAGGTAGAGCCCCACCTTAAGACATAACACCCTAAAAAAAAGTTGGTATTTCTTAAGTCTATATTATCTATTAGGAATTCTAGTACCAGTAAAACAGACCATTAAGAAATGACATAATGATGGGCGATCCATTTTTTCTGCACACCCATTGCCCACATGCTAACTAAACACCCCGAGGTTAAAATTTTAAGTTCAGGTTAGAAAAAAATTTCAAGAAAAATACTATTTTGCTCAGATCAGCGCGACGGGAACGGACCAAGACATATCAGAGGTACATCAGAAAAAATTCATGTTGATTTTTGGTCAGTGGGACAAACGAAAATTAGTCACTTGTACGACTCTATTACCGAAACATTAGATCTCAAACAAGTGCCCGCGTAAATGCCTCAAAGAAAGTTGGTAGTTGGTAAGTTGATATCTTCAATTAGGAATTCCAGTACCAGTATAACAGACCATTAAGGAATGACAAAGTGATGAGCGATCCCTTTTTTCTGCACACACATTGCCCACATGCTAACTAAACACCTCGAAGTTAAAATTTTAAGTTAAGGCTAGATACAATTTTCAAGAAAAATACTATTTTGTTCAGATCAGCGAGACGGGAACGGATCAAGAGACATCAGAGGTACATCAGAGGTTAGTATAAGGCTGGCCTGATCACACTCAAAACTTCCTTTTACTTCTTTTGGTTATTGTCTACAGTCTCAGTTTTTCTTTTATTAAAAAGAAATTGCGATTCTAACAAACCATCGTTAAATCCTTGGGTCAACGTTCTGACTTAGCTTTATCTCGTTCAATGTCGCTTAGAAAACATGTCTCCAGAAGTTAAAATGTTTTAAGAGCGCCTGTCTGTAAAAATCAGACAAATTGTAAATTTCGTGGCAAGGGTGGAAAGTTCAATTTCTTTCATATTTTAATATCAGATAGGCTGGGATATAATTAAAATCACTCGATAGTTTTTTTGGTGAAATATCCTTTTATTTCAAAGAAAAATGCAAATAACTTGGGCCAACGTTCTGACCTAGCTTTATCTCGTTCAATGTCGCTTAGAAAACATGTTTCCAGAAGTTAAAATGTTTTAAGTGCGCCTGTCTGTAAAAATCAGACAAATTGTAAATTTCGTGGCAAGGGTGGAAAGTTCAATTTCTTTCATATTTTAATATCAGATAGGCTGGGGTATAATTAAAATCACTCTATAATTTTTTGGTGAAATATCCTTTTATTTCAAAGAAAAATGCAAATAACGAAAATCCGTTAAAATCGTCATTTGAGGCGCTATGATGTTACACGGGTTTGAGAGCGTCTACCCTGCGAGCAGAGGCCCTTCAAAGAGCCTCTGCTCGTAGGGTAGAGAGCCTCGCGTACGAAAACAAATCATTTTACAGCATTTAGAACACTAAAATCTTTTTTTACAATCTTTAAATATCTGTTGGAAGGATTTTTGGAAATATTGCGTCGTTCTGTGTATGCGAAATAATTTAATTTCGAAGGCATACAATTCACTGCAGTCAAAGTACTTCGTTAATAAAATAAAATTTCACTATGTGCGAAACCTTCGAATCAATTAAGCTCCTGGTGGTTGAATGTTAGAGGAATGGTCTTTAGAGTCCCGTAAAAATTTCTTTAGGGAAAAGATTAAGAGCGACGTGAGAGCTTTTCAAAGTCCGTACTTAAGTACTTTAAGGCTTGGTTATTTGTTCTTCAAAGACCCCCAGCAAAGATTTTAAGGAACCTCTATTTTCTGTCGAGAAAAGCATTTACACTATAGGGGAAATTCATTCCATAAACTGCCTTACTTTCTTGAAGAAACAGAAGTCTTCCTAAGAGTCACGTGACATTCTTTCGTTGATGACGTCACCTAACTTGTTTTTGAAAAAGGGGAACATTTATACTCCAAAATTTTGAAAATGTTTGCCATTAAAATGTTTAGTATAACTGTGCCAACCTAATTCCGACCTTTAAGGTGGTACTTGTTATTTATCTTTTGAGATATTTGGACATTTATCATGTCACGTGACCCAATTTTCTTACTTGACCGTTACTCTTAAGATGTGGACATCATTAAAAGGCGGGATGATAAAGCCCTTAGAGGGGCTCATCGAGTAAGCAACAAATAAGATTGATATAATGTAGCTTTTTGTTCCCAATTTTTGAGTAAAGAGTTAAACCGTTATAAGTCATTTTCAGGTCACGTGACTAGAATCTGATACAGCAAATTTTGAAAAATTAATAAGGATACCGATAATAAACTGTTTGCCAAGTTTCACAGAGATCGGACAAATGCTTCCCCTCCAAATAAAAATGTGTATAACAATTGGGCTGGTCAAGCCTTAATACACTTGAGTCAGACATAATTTTTAGTCCGTGTACAGGTCTTGACCCATATTAGGTTAAGCACAGAGAAAAACATTTCGAAATGTTCTAACTTTATAATATGCTGTAAAAGACAGCTCCAGATGCCATTTTAGCACGATTCTCTGGTAGTTCGTTGCATAAGTTTGAGCCGGCTGTTTGTATTTAACGTGCGATGTAGTAGCTTGTAATCACCACGCAAACTGGTCGCATACAAATCTTTGATCAACTTTCGGTGCATTTTATCAATACTGCATCTTCTTCGACGGCTGAGTCATTTGTGAGTATTTCTTGGTTTACAGTGCACGAAAACATTACATCTGATCGCTGCTAGAATGAAAGAAAATGTCGGCGCCCTTTGTTCGTCACGCAATGCAATGTCCTGAACATTTTAGGGGGCTGGACGAGGGGGAAAATGCGAAATTCTTAATAACTGAACATGAACATCCTCAAGGAAACAACAATTAACAAAGTGATATCTTTAGTAATGTAATTTTTCCCTTGCTAAAATCCAGATATTAAGCAGAAAAACTAACGCAGAGAGATTTGGACGTTTCGATGACATCCTGTCATCATTATCAAGAAAATGAAGAGAATTTACATAAGTAAGTAGACAAAACTAAACTGCAAAAAATAGTCTAATGTTCTAAGCCAGTGAACCATCAAGTGACCTCACACAAAGGAAAACCAAAGTCAAGTGAATAATTTGACACGTGTTGAGTCTGATTGGATGTTAAGACTTGGTCTGTACTTCTTAATCAGGAGCATCTCGTATACTAGACAGAACGAGCTAGTCGATTCTACAATCTTATCTTTCATTAAATCCAAGCTAGCGAATGTTTCGAGTCTACCCCCTGTGGTGCCAGTTGAACAACCTGTGCGGATACTGCTGCCATTCAAAGGTCAAAAGTCTGCTGACGTCTGAAGAAAACAACTCAACAACCTTAGCAACAGAATCGGAACACCTCTACAGCCCATCTATACTAGTCGTAAACTGGGTGATGTACTTGGCGTAAAAAAAACAAAAGCCCTCTCTGATTGATCAACACAGTGTGGTCTACCAATTTTCATGTCCTCTGTGCGATGCAGAATACATAGGCCTCACAACTCGACACCTTTTTCAAAGAATTAAAGAACACTGTCGCAGTTCTTCATCCATTTGCAGACATCTTTAACAAGATCATGATACCAGCCAACAATTTCGCAGTTCTGAGGAAATGCCAAGGAAAGATGGACTGTCTGGTATACGAGATGCTCCTGATTACAAAATTCGAAATCACTACATGATTCGAAATTTCTCCGCGTTAGTTTTTTCTGCTTAAGTTAAAATCCAGATAATTTATTTATTCGCGAACTCATTTGCGCGCGCGGGCATGGTTGTTGGGAGCGTTGCCGTTGCCAGGTGGGGGGGTAAGGGATTTTTTTATTAAACGGTATCAGTGCTTACTGAATAAGATCACTACACATCCTTTAGCTAGTTCTTTCCATTTTAAATGCAATTGATCCTAGTATGAAACAAAAAATATCCCTCATTGCAGGCATCTGTTTGTTATACTATGTCATGGGCATGGGCAAGCTAGGACTAAAATGCTTGAAAGCTGCACTCGGTACTAGTCCTGGAACTAGTACATACTCTAGCATTGAAACACAAAACTGCAAAATTAAAAAAAAAAAAAAGAAAAAACAACGATTTATTTAAGGAATTTCGTCTTTCCTTGCTCGTGGGAGGCGCTTGGTGTAAAACCAGCCTGTAATAACCTATCTTCCTTCGAATTACTGTTATACCTTCACTTTCCTTGCTTAATTCATAAAGCAATCATCATGCCACATATTGGAAACAATGGTTTCGGCCTCAAATTTGATACGCTTTCTTCTCCTCCATTTATCTAATTTTTAAAACAAGTAAGCACCCCACACCGTCTCCCCCATCCCTCACAAAAAAAAAAAAAAAAGCATGTTACGATCCTTCAGTTAATGATAATAACCGGTGTTTATGTGGTGCTGGCGTGGGGTGGGGCTTCTGACAGAAGGGGTGCTCTCGGGACGGATGATGTTGTGGCCCATGCGCGTTACGTAACACGATAATTTCCTTCGGGTAGTATCCAGACACGTTTGGTGGCTTGTACCGCGTAGTTGTAGTGTTCTACGATCAACAAAGGCCTTAAAAGAGCTACAACCCTCCATTTTTAATGTAAAAAACTTGTCTTCAAACGGCGCGGCTTCAAACTTCAAATTAAGTATTGTTTGATTTAGACATCATAAATTTAAAAGTATTTAAAAAACAACACACCTTACGAAGTAACACGCAGATGAATGACCACTCAAAGCCACAGGAAACCCAAGCCTCCACTATCTCAGGAAAACAAACGAACGGCAATATTTTTCGTAGGGGTGCGTTCTTTCATTGCTATTTATCAGTCATTTATACGGAAAATGCGTCATTTGGGGTCATCTACGTGAAGGGAAAAAAGACCTTTCTCTTAGCTTTTTTTCGTTTCATACTTAGCTAGAGGATGTAGTCAGGGTCCCAAAAAGGGGGGGGGGGGGGGGGGGTTGGATTCCTGAAGCCCTGGAGCCCTAAAATTTCTGCTGTGGAGCCCGCAGCCTTATCGTTTTACTGACCTGAGCCCTGATCCTCTTTTGGCTGTGGTGTCCGAAGCCCAGCATTTTCAAGTTTGATCATTCGAGTTCCCAGATTTTTTTAATTCTTGATTACTGCCTTTGTGCGTGTTACAACAAAGTAAAAACAAAAAACGTGACAGATCATTTTGAGGATACAAATAATAATTGATGAAGATTAATAATTTCAATACTTAGCCAGTCCTTAGTAGTTTATATTGTTTATTGTTTATCTGATTCATGGCCCTTTCCATCCTAACTTTCGGGTCTTCACCAAGCAGGGTGCATAGACGAAATGACGTTAAATGGTTTAACCTTACACCAAATCCGCCTCGAATCCCAGTGTTTTATACCCTCACAAAACTTCACAAACCAACATTAGTCGGAAGACCTATCATATCTTGGTGTTATGGTCCAACACATCCGTATCCTCATTCGTAGACAAACTACTTCAGCCAATAGCACAAATACAGGACTCGTATCTTAAAGATACGACACATTTTATAAGGTTTATTAAAAGCACTAGGGTTCCTAGAAATGCATTTCTAGTCTCAATGGATGTCACTAGCCTTTAGACGAATATCCCACAGGAGAAAGGAATCACTATAGTATGCAACACATTTGGTGGACAAAATCCTCCCAGAAGTTAACTTCGCAGAAAGAAAGAACGCTCTTACACAAAAACAGAAAGCGCACAAGAAAATTCTACCCTTCGTGACCCAATTTCAACCATAACTGCCATGTTTGAAAAATATTCTACTGGACAAATGGCATTTAATACAAAACCAACCACTACTAAGAGAAATATGCATGGAACCTCCCTCGATCTCTTATAGAAAAGGGAACACAATGGGCACACAGTGGGACTCTGGCAGGTCTGTCAACCCCACTTTGAAATAATAGGAGATAATATAACTGGCTGCTTGGGTTTAAAAAAATTGATCGGAATTGATGACTTTTTTATTTGCGTATTTGATTTAGCGTTAAAAATAGAATAGTTACATATCAAGATTGTAAACCAGAGTGGAGCGCGGAGCCCTAAAGCACATGATGTGGAGCCCTAGAGCCCTAATTTTTTTGCCTTGGAGCCCTGGCGCCCTGGAGCCCTATAAAACCTCTTTGGGACCCTGGGTAGTGATATCCATCAATAAGTACTGATACTATTTTCGCAAAATGTAATATCCACCCTCCCTCGCCCCCCCCCCCCCCCCCCCCCATTCCTTTCCCCTCCCCGAACACTCTTAAGAAGAGCACGCGCAAACGAATTCGCGAATGAATGAATTATCTGGATTTTAGCAAGGAAGAAAGAACGTAATTAAAGGTATCACTATCTTAATTGTTGTTGTTGCCTTGGGTATACCTGTTCAGTAATCAAGGCCATGACGTTGTACTGCGTGACGAACAAACGGCTCCCTGCACTGCAAGATAGATTGAAGAAAGCGCCGACATATTTGTCATTCTAGCAGTGATCAGATGTTATATTTTCGTGCACTGTAAACCGAGCAATACTTCAAAAATGGCTAAGCCATCGAAGAAGATACAGCCTTGATGATGAAATGCGCCGAAAGTTGATCAAAGATTTGTATGCGACCAGTTTGCGTGGTGTACACCGGACGTTTAATACAAACAGCCGGCTCAAACTTATGCGACGAACGACCAGAGAATCGTGCTAAAATGGCATCTGGACCTGTCGTTTACAGCATATTATAAGGTTAGAACATTTCGAAATGTTTTCCTATGTGCTTATTTTTACCTAATATGGGTCAAGATATGTTCACGGACTAAAAATTATGTCTGACCCGCATCTTCAAAGTTCACCACGCGGGGTCAAATATTTACATTTTGTACGGAGTTTGAAAGCTCTCACGCCACTGTTAATCATTTGCCCATAGAAATTTTTACGGGACTCTATAGCCTATCCTTCTAACATTCAACCAACAGGATTGTAATCGATTTGAAGGTTTCGCACATGGTGAAAATTAATTTTATTCACGAAGTTTTTTTACTGCAGTGAATTGTGTGCCTTCAAAATTAAATTATTTCGCATACACAGAACGACGCAATATTTCCCAAAATCAATCCAACAGATATTCAAGGATTGTAAAAAAAAAATTAGTGTTTTAAAAGCGGTAGAATGATTTGTTTTTCGCACGCGAGGTTCTCCAACCTGTGTAATAATTTAGCGCCTAAAATGACGATTTTAACGGATTTTCGTTATTTGCATTTTTCTTTGAAATAAAAGGATATTTCACCAAAAAAACTTTACAGTAATTTTAGTCATATCCTAGCCTATATGACATTTAAATATGAAAGAAATCAAATTTTCCATCCTTGCCGCGATATGTTTGATTTTTACGGACAGGCGCTCTTAAAACCTTCTTAAAAGTGCTTTTTATCTCTTACTAATTCAATTTGAGTTAAGTTTCTAAAAAATATATTGATATTTGGGAGGTTATAGACGATGAAATGTCCGTCTAAGTGAAACCCTCAATGCCAAAATGCCATTCAATTTTTGATAGTTGATAGCTCTAAAACCAGGAAATCGGCGTGAAGTGTAATGACTTAATAGATAAATGATTTTTTAAGTGAAAATCAGAATGCTTACGGCAACAAGAGAATGACTTGTCTTATCGCTTATAGTTTGCTGCTCAATTCAGACGTAAATGTTTGAAACCTGTTTGGTTTTCTTCGGTGAAAAATAGGAGGTTGCAACAAAGCAATTTAATCTTGCATCCCCAGCTAGGGCTGAAATATCTATAAAATTAAATAATCTTCCCTTAGAAAGAACTTTTCATTAATAAAGTTCTCTTACTAGTGCTTCACTGTTTTAACCACATATCTCTCAATGGGACAAATTTAATTTTTCAATTGCTTATCTCAGCAAACAACGCAGCTGAGGTCGCAAGCAACAAATATTTTAAATAAGAAAACGCAACGATCGACAAAATTTCATTGCTACGTTAGTCAGTTATCGCGCACTGAGAAACAAACAAACAACTGTTTCCGAAGAGGCGTGAACAGAAGGCACGATAAACTACGTCAACGTAATGTTTGAAAATATGTTAATCTATAGGAAATATATCGTCAATATCCGTATATAAGTACCAGCAAGGATTGACAAAAAAATCATGTAGGCCATTAAGATGGGGTCTAGCACGTTTTGCTGCTTACAAATGGACCAACCGTTGTTCACGCTCCGTTAAGTTAGAGTCCTAAATGACCTCAAAACAAAGGTCTTTCATAACGATCAGAAACACAAATATTTTTGGTTTCGTATATATGTTCGTTTACACGTAAAAATCCTCGTGGATATCACAAACAACTGTAGGGAGTAACAGCAGGTATATCCTCCGGGGACATAAAAAGACCATTTTTTCACGGTTGCACTCAAATCTAATAAACAGTTTTTTGGAATATTATAATAGACTATCACAGCGACAATTTTAAAGCGAAACAGGACCTATCCTACAAAGAACTTGATTGTTTAAACTAGCTCAATTGTTCAGTGCCTTCCTCGTACTAAAAAATCAGATTTGGACTTTTATTACAGTTTATTGACGGTCAGTTTAGTGACACGGCAAGGGTATGTAAGCAAAGTTCTTTATTTAAGTGACAATCATTCTAGTGTTGAGTAGTACTAATTGGCGACACTAAATTAAGTTTCGCAATATATTTACGGACGAGACTAGGAAAGCAATACACTTCAAATTGGCAGGCTCAAAACAATCCTAAAACTTTGAAAATCGGATAGTAGTGGAAAAGTAACGTTTCTTAATTCCTGGTTTCTGAAAAATGAGATTAATATGTAAAGGCTTTGAACCAATTTCCAGTTTCCCACCACAGGTAAAATATAGAAAATCATGTGATTCAAGTTAGAAATTAACTATTAACAAAAGTAGCAGTAAGTCCTGAAGGGGCTAAACAACTTTATTAAAAGCCGTATCTAGTACTGAAAATATATTTAAAGTAGTCTCCGAAAACGTATCTCAGAATGTAACTTAGTGATATTCATGAAGCCTTCCTATTTAACTTCACGGTCCTTAAATTTTCGCGTAGATTCAGTAACCGAAAAAATTTAGTAAAAATTATCTCCCAACCGACTGAGAAGTCTTGTGAAACCGTCATCAATCGTCGGCATTTTCAATGTCAAAGTTTATCGCTATCGATCCGTCTTCCTTCCTAGAAGGTATTAAATTGCAACGTTATCGCTTTTTCTCAGAAAGAAATATCGTTTTGAAATATTGTCAAGCGAAATCGGTCTTTGTTACCGCGCAAGATTGCTTGAAATTATTAACTTATGTGTATTATTGGTGTTCCGAAAGTTCTCATAATTACACTTGGGAGTGCAATTTGATTACAATTTCAAAATATTGTCCAAATATTTCTTACGAAAAGAATACTCTTATCCTTGACGAACCCACTATGGAGAAGAGCCTTTCTTCGATTGATGAAATTCCTTTCCGTAAGTTCTAACGTGATCATACTGACCTTTCAAGCAACGTCTTATAGCAAAAATTGATTAGAAACAATTTTACAACTCATCAGTGCACAGAGGGCACGAAACTTGGAAATTGGTGAAGTCAAAATGAATTTTGTTTTTGGTAATGTCGGTAGAATGTTAGAGTTTACAAATTCAACAATAGGCCTTCTTCACAGGCGGGCAGACTGATGTCAAGTCAATTATAGTGGCTTGCGCAGCTGAGGGATGCAGCGAGACCTAGAGCGGAATGGGGCAAAAATATTTTCTCACAGTTTACGACGCCAAAACTTTTTATTGGCCGGCATACAATACCGCTAGCTAGGCAGGCTGTCAATTCAAGCTCCTTACTGTAGCAGGTAAAGTATCCGGTGGAGTATGAACCTTGTCCGGCAAAGCGTAGCCCACCACGCAGTCGTGGGAGGAGACTAGTATCTCCTGGGGAGGAGGTAATACGAATCCCCCTAGAAACGACTGCTTGGAAGGCATGTTACAGGAAAGCATCTGACACGTAATATTTTTAACAGGTTGTGCCCCACTGCCAGACCAAAGAGAAACAGGAATAACGTCAGCCATGGTTTATCCGTTGTTACTTATTATCTGCCTGACGGCCTCTTTCAGAGGAATAAGAGTAGAAAGCACGGACAGCAGTGACACGGAAGAGCTTGGAAAAGGAATCAATCTTCGGAAGACAAACTTATTGGGCGACTTCCAGGAAAACGAGGCGAAATTATTCGAGGCTTTGCCGGAAACCTGCTTTAAAAGGAAAAAGTTACACTACTCAGGTAGTAACTTTGATTACTACGCAAGCACCAAATCCTTTTACAAACATATGGCCGCCGCAGCTGGTTTGGAAGCCTCCCTCGAGTCTTCGTTTACTCTGGGCACTACTCTCAACAGTGTTATACAGAAGACAGAATCCAAGGAATCCGAAGTAAGTGGACTGGCCTTAAATGTCCGCGCCTTGACAGAAAAGATCTTAGTCAAAAAGGATTGTTTAGATAACGTTGAAACCTCCACATTAACCAAACGCCTTGTTAGGGACTTTGAAAAGCTACCATTGGCATTTGCACAGCCGTTTCTCGCGAATTCCTGGAAAGCATATAACGTCTTTTTGGAGACATACGGGTCCCATGTGATAACGTCTGTGACGCGTGGATCAAGCATCAAGCAGACGACATTTGCAGAAAGTTCTAAGTCGTTCAGTCAGAGGGATTTTCAAGTGAAGAGCTGCACTAAGCTAGCAGGTTCCATAAATAGTACCAAGATCGGGGTTGACGCATGTGCAAACGTCACCAAGAAGGAAGAGTCCAAGGCAAGCGACATGAACACTATAGACAAAACCGTCGTCAAAGGGGGTACCAAGGAAACCCGAAATAAGCTGACGAACAACAGGACCAAAGAACTGATTGAGAAACTTTTGAACGAAGCTGGTGAATCAGACGCATCTGTTGAACACACCTTCAGATCGATTTGGAACGTTTTGCAAAGCCGATTCGATGCTGGGTCAGAAAACTACATCCGAGCTATAAACCTGCAATACTATTACCTCGGCTTCTTGAATTATGGCTGCCGATTCCAAGAAAGTAGAGGGGTTCACTTACAGAAATTCGACTACACAAGGGGTTCATCCAAGGAATCTCCTGAATTCGAGTGCTCTCTGGCTGCAGAAGGCTGCCACCATCCCAACGACTGTGGATACAGATTTGGAATCTGGTGTGGCTGTAAAGGGAAATCTTGCGTTAAGTACAAATCGGAGAAACAAGACACAGGCAGCTCTAAGCTCACTGCATATGCAAACACCCAAGAAAATTTGAAATGGCATGGCTGCAATTGGAAAGTGCCTGGGTTTACATGCGACTGCTACAACAAGAATATTGGGTTTCGGAAACAGGTGTGGAGGATGCCTAGCAGAGATGCCGCGCAGAAAAAATGTTTCTCACCACATGAGTGGTGAGTCAGAGAATCCAGATGAAGATCTCGATCAAGGTTTATATCGAGATCTAGGCAGGGATGCGGAAGAAAATGGTGAAGAGTAATTTGATCTGAGTAGTAGTGAAATGATGTACGATTAAGGTGTACAAAACGTGATCTGCAACACAGTTATTGAATTTTCCAATTCAATTCAGTAACAATAATGAAGATAGTTAAAACACTAACTATTTAGTTAAACGAGTTAACTCAAGATTTATGTATGATAATTGAATCTTGAGATTAAAACAATAAGATGTGCGAATTTTGTTGTTCGAGTGGTCATTCCGAAACGTTACTCTTGCAACTATTCAATGGAACAATTCCTGGCCAGACAACTTTAAAGCCTTCATTAATTCTCTCAGCGCCTAAAAGTTGCTCTGTCAAAAAGTTTCCTTTATCTACATTTTTTCCTCTTCAAGTGTATCGCACATTATAATCCATCAAATATTTTTCGCTCGCGCGCAATTGGGCTAAACGGCTCACGTGACCGAATATACCCCAGCTAAAACTGGGGAATATCCGATGATATTCCCCAATTTCAAAAACTTCAAAGTGCGTCAAATTTGCAATTAAAATGAATGTCAAGATGGAGAAACGGTTTGCTTTGGTGACAGAAGAAGAGATAAACCTGCTGGGCGATAAACCAGTACCAGAAAACAACATACGCTCTGAACGTTTTTGACGGTAAGCTGTTCGTAAACGAAATGTTGAAATACTCAAGCTCGTATTTGCGACATTTTCTCTTGGTTTGAACTCTGTTTAACAGTTCTTGAATTAAAAATGTGGTAAAACTGAAAAATATGAAAGGCGAAAAGTTTTAGCCCATCTCATTTAAGAGTATTTATGGTGTTCTTTCAGTCTGGCGCAATTAGAATGCCATCAACAAGCTATTAAACGAGTTTTATTAATAAGTTTGAAGCTCGCTAACACGACGGCAAATACTACAGTTGTAATTCAATGAGAGCAATTCGTGCTGGCCTGGATTTAAGAAATATTATTATCGAAAACATAAATTTCATTACCATTACTGACAGATTTCAAACAGGTGAATGACGCTATCAATGCTCACCTGGTCGAGATTGTTTGCGAACATAAAATCTCGTCCACGAAACAAAAACCAGCCATGATACCCCGAGATGTCGAAATTCTCTACGAAGAGAAGCAGCTTGCCCTACTCTCCAGCAAGTTTAATCCTCAGTGATTGTTAACGACTTCGTTGCTGGCTCCATTCAATGTCAAGTTAGCAAAGAAAGCGCTTTGACGGAATCCGGCAAAAACAACCGGTGGCGTCGTATTCGACTGCAGATTCAGCTTCGATTTCTTCACAGGTCGTTTTCGGCTAGAGCTGCATGCTCTACTTTACAAAGACGCTGGGTCGGTACCTTAAATGTGTCTTATCTTTTAAACCCCATTCGCCAACTGGTGCTGTCATATCTCTTATTCAGCTCAAACATGGCCACCAAATTGACAGGAATAGCGCCAGGTATCGCATGATTTGTTGAGTTTAGCCTTAGAAAAGAATTTTTAGTATCACAGTAGTGCTAGGTTTAATGGTACACTCAGACATTTAACAACTTTCTTAAAGAAGCTTGACGAATTTAAGACTCAACTGAAATAACATCTCAAACGCTAATTCAATGTGTACATTATATCTTTTCTTCTCTTGTTCAACTTGTTATAAGTCTTCCAGTAGTTGAATTTAGTTTGCCAAGGGCTCCTCTTAAAGTATAGTTATCAACTCCTCTAGATATTACTAAACATATTGATATACACAAGAAGTAGAATAAAACAAATAAAATGTTCCACATGCACGTGTTCTATATAAAATAAAGTGTCATACAAAAGTAGCCGGAGTACGTCGGTGCTACATAAGAAATGCCGATGCTTATAACATATATTTGAAGTGAGCTAATATATTGAGAACTGCACAGAATAAAGTACACAATGGCAACTTAATACCCGTCAGCAAGTATCTTAACCTAACTCTGTTGGTAAATGATTTTCCTTTAAAAGATTACAAATTGTTCCCAAGGCGCTAAACGTTGTTATTCTATGATGTAATTAGTAGGGGCACTATATCCGATGCAGCGATTACTAACGATTGTGGGAATTTAAAAATAATTTTAACAAGCTACTTGTCAGGTAAGTCAAATTTCTTTGTAAATTTTGGCTAGCCGCTCAGTAACTAACCTTAAACCGAGTGAAATATAGCAGTGGGACAGCTACAGAGGTACGAAGAATTACTTGCTTGTTAGGTGGGACAAATTTTTTTTAATTATTGTCTCCGAAACTATGGCTCGGACAGCAATGAAGTTTGAGATAGCTCAACGAGCATTTCAAGGTATTAAAACCGTTGCAGTTTATCTAAATTTAAAGTATTCATTCCCTATCCTTTTCTCTGTAGCAATTGAGACGTGAAGTTAAATTTAAGTTTCTTAATACTTTAGCTATTTTCATCACCATTATGCTATCCTGGAAAGTTATGTGTGAAAACCAGTTTCCCATGATTTTAAACTAAAGTTGCTGTTATTTGGGCCAAATTGCAAAATGACATTCCTTGATATTTTGAATTGGCCGTAATGAATTCTGTTACTTGTGGAAACTACACCTTGGTTATCAGTTAAAATTCAATTACATGCATCAGGCTTCGCATAAACTGAGAATAATAAAGAAAACTATACTGAGGTAGGCAGCAATTGAGGCCATGGAAGATTAGGAAAACGAAATCTCTGTAAACTAGAATTGAACAGTCAATCCGTTCTCAGTATACTATTTGAAGATGGATGCAAGGCTTAAGACTCTAGTTAATTTAAACATTGTGAGCTCTTACTCCACAAGTTACAAAACAGCAATCCAATCTAGTGTTCGCTGTTAACAAAGCACAAACCGGCATGCGATACCTGGAGTTTTACTGAAAGACCCTGAGTTCAGCAAACAGCTGAGGAATTAAATTAAATGCTGCTGAAGTATATAAAAATAAATAATGTAAGTATCCGAGGCGCTAGACGATCAAGATAAAGGCGAACGACCAATACAATGAGACAAGTGAAATATTTAACTAGGTAAACTTGTTTTCGCTTTTCTTCGTGGCGACATTCCGTGAAACAATTACCAAGGAAAAACAGTTGTTTTCGCGGCTTCCTTTGTAACATAGGATGACTCTGTATTTGCATTCATAACGTGGTACATTTAGTTCTTCCATCACGATTCTCGTGGCTCGTACATGTAAATTGATAAGGTATTTTTTTCAGGTTTCATAATTAATGTCAAAGAGAACGGATGATTTCATTATGTATGTATTCGGAGCACAGTTCAAAGTGTGTATGTTAGTTTTATGCGGATCACCTAGACAATAGTTTCTTTCTAATGGCGGCTTTTTACTAATCGACAATGCCGAATTAAGAAATGTGCTAGAGAATGTGTGAAAAAAGCCTGTGTTATTTAATTATGTGAGTCACAAACTTTCTCTAATGTTCTCTGAGAAATGCTGCACGCATGATCGCTAATGTGTACTGATACCTTTTACACAATCTAACGGTTGAATTACAAAACAACAAGAGTTTTGTTTGTCACTGATCTTCTGCTTGAACGCCTCTGCTGTCGTTCATTTGATATATTTATAACACTACTTTTTTTGAGAGAACGTCTCTCTTTGACTCACAACCCCAGCTAAAAAGTTGTGGTGTACTTTCAGATTCCTCCCCACTCGGCGCGTTGAATTATAAACAGCGAGTAAAAATATGCAGGGATAGTATGCACTTTTGAACTCATCAAGTGAAGAGAACTCATGATCGTATTCTCAGTCACAGACTAACTCTTCATTTGGACTCACTTATAGACTACCCTTCTATTTTCCGATCTTAAAGCTTACCTCCTGTAACTGTTCGTAATAGGATTCTTAGCTCCGAGAGAAAGCAATTACAGCTGTAGTTATTGATTGCCGATCTTGACTTGTTGGCAAATTTAGCGGCGTTCATTGATTCGAACAGGTTAATACAACTTACAAAGTGATACACGGGAATGGAAAAAATGTGTTTTCAAATTATCCGGCGGCTTGTCAGCAAATAATTCCCAGTAAAAGCTCTGTTTTGTAAGACGTTTGCATGATAAAGTGTCAATCTTTAGGAGTTGACTTTGTGGTTGCAGGTTAAGGTATTTATTGATGATCATTAAACTGACGTTGGGAAACTAAGATTGAAAATTAAGGTTTGTTGCTTTGCATTTAGACCATCAGTACGGTCATTGTGCTTTTCTTTGGAATGAAGGGTATATGCAAAAAACAAACTTAGCCAAAAGCCAGTGATACTTATAAACATTGTTCACGATAAAAGGTTAGTTTGAGTTTGTGAGAAATGCTGAGGCTAAATATACGAGAGAGCATTGATGTGATTCAATATCGTACACATGACTTCAGTTCAAAAGAGTATGTTGGATCTAACATCTTCAATTCTACTCTGTTTACTGATGCAATTTATATTACGCCGGTCGGGGCCAGTCCTTCTGATTTAACAAAAGACATTAGTTTTTATATTAATGACATTTTTCATTATCTCTATCAGTTGCCTAGCTCACAAACCTAAAACTTGCAAACTAACCAAGCAATGAACAACACTATACGCAAATTCTATCAAAGGATTCAATTTGTCAACAGCCATTTCGATTCATTATTAACCGTTCAAATCTAGTTAAAATTCTCCGGTCTTGCTAGAACTACCGAATTTATGGTCTCGAAACGCAACTAAATCTTAAACCAAGACAGTCACACTCGAAGAAACTTCACGCTAAACATTAAAAACCAAACATTACCAAAAAGTGTGGGAATTTAAAAATAATTTTAACCGAGCCACTTGTTAGATAAGACAAATTTCTTTGTAAATTTTGGATAGCCGCTCAGTAACTAACTTTAAACCGAGTAAAATAAAGCAGTGGGACAGCAACAGAGGTACGAAGAATTACTTGCTTGTTAAGTGGGACAAATTTGTTTCAATTATTGTCTCCGAAACTATGGCTAGGACAGCAATGAAGTTTTAGATAGCTCAACAAGCATTTCTAGGTATTAAAACCGTTGCAGTTTATCTAAATTTAAAGTATTGATTTCCTTTCCTTTTCTCTGCAGCAATTGAGACGTGAACTTAAATTTAAGTTTCTTAATACTTTAGCTATTTTCATCACCATTATGCTCTCCTGGAAAGTTATGTATAGAAACCAGTTTCCCATGATTTCAAACTAAAGTTGTTGTTATTGGGCCAAATTGCAAAATGGCATTGCTTGATATTTTAAATTGGCCATAATGAATTCTGTTACTTGTGGAAACAACAACCTTGCTAACTAGTACTGATACGCTAACTTGCTAACTAGTACTGATACCTTATACACCATCTTTATAAAGGGATGAATTAAAAAAAAATAAAAACAAGAGGTTTGTTTGTCAGTGATCTCCCTCTTGAACGCCTCTGGTACCGTTGATATTGACATAACATGTACACTTTTCATTTTTTGAGAGAGAACGACTCTCTCTGACAACCTTAGCTGCAAATGCCAGTACTCTTCCAACAACTTGTTGTTTATTTAGTTGTTGTTGTCGTTGTTTTTTTTTTTTTTTTTTTTTTTTTTTAAGTTGTGGTGTACTTTGATTCCTCCCCGCAAAGCGAGTCGAAATATAAACAGCGAGTAAAAATATATAGGGATAGCATGTACTTTTGAACTCATCAAGCGAAGAGAACTCCCGATCGTAGTCTCAGTCACAGACTGAGTCAGCATTGGAACTCACTCATAGACTACCCTTCTATTTTCCGATCTTAAAACTTTTCGTGATAGGATTCTTAGCTTTGAGAGAAATCAATTAGTTTACGATTCCCGATATTGACTTGTTGGCAAATTTAGCGCCGTTCACTGATTCGAACAGGTCAACACAACTTACACAGTGATACACGGGAATGGAAAAAATGTGTGTCTTCAAAATTATCCGGCGCCTTGTCAGCAAGTAATTCCCAGTAAAAGCTCTGTTTTTGTAAGGCGTTTGCTTAATAAGGTGTCTATCTTTAAGAGTCGACTTAATGGTTGTAGGTTAGGGGAAACAAAGATTGAAAATTAACGTTTATTGTTTTGCATTCAGACCATCAGTACGGTTGCTGTTCTTTTCTTTGGAATGAAGGGTATATGCGAAAACTTGCAAAACTTAAACCAAAAGCCAGTGCTACTAGTAAACATTGTTCACGATAAAAGGTTAGTTTAAGGTTGTGAGAAATGCTGAGGCTAAATAAACGAGAGAGCATTTACGTGATTCAATATCGTGCACACGACTTCTTTAAAAGAGTTTGTTGGATCTGACATATTGCAATCCATAATACGCCGGTCGGGGCCAGTTCTTCTAAATTTAACAGACGGAAGACATTGAGTTTTTATATTAATGACATTTTTCATCATCTCTATCAGTTGCTTAGCTCACAAACCTAAAACCTGCAAACTAACTAAGAAATGAACAACATGCACTATAAGTAAAATCTATCAAAGGATTCAATTTATTAACAATCATTTCGATTCATTATCAGCCGTTCAAATCTAGTTTTAATTTATCGAAATTATATGAAAACTCTCCAGTCTTGCTGGAGCTACGAATTTACGGTCTGGAAACGCAACTAAATCTTAAAGCACGACATTCACAGTCGAAGAAGCTTTACGCTACAAATAACAATCCAAACCTTTCCGTTTTGACAAGGTCAGCCTGGGAACGATCATACGGCGTTCCTCGCTGTTATTCTAATACAAGCTGTCAATGATACTAGACACTACGGCCTTGTATGCGACTGTTTTATAACAATGTTTAAAAGTGGAAAAAAATGAAAATAAGAAACAAGACCAAGCTAATGGAGCTGACAACGAAAGGAAGCAGTAACACTTTAAAAAATTCCACTCGTTGAGGTGGCAATTGAGAAAATTAATAAAGATGTACGAGTCTTAAACATCTCATGGGGGCGACGAAAACAAAGTCCTAGTTTCCCAGTTCCGTGCCTCTCTTCGACCATCAAAATTTCATCTGAAGTCTTGAACCTGAAGTCTAGCTAATGTTCTTGCGTCTTGCGTCCTTTCAGCTGATTTAAGTGAGCGTTTTCTGTAGCATGTGTTAGGTAAAAATGCTTGATAACAATTTGCCCCGATACCCACACAATTCTGACTTGAATATTTATTGTAAACAGCAAACAGAACTGAACAAAACGAAAGTATATTGGACTTCTCAGCTCATAAAACTGAAAAGAGTGAAAAGGTTAAGTTAATACGTCTTAGCACGAGATGATTATGAAAAACTGTGCAACGTAATCAAATTTTAAGATTCTTTTGAGTCACTGATTAAGATGTCTAATGTGGGCTCGCTCATCAAATTTCGAGCCTTTTAGTATGAATCAGCAAAAAATAAAGGCACAAATAAGTATCGGCTTTAAAGTTTAATGTCCATCATCCTTGATTATTGTCTTCTTCTTTCCTTTACATTGTTAGTAAAACGTGAGATTACTTCTGAATATGTTTTGTTAAATTGCCATTCGTTTTATTGACTGCAGAGACGTGAGACGTGTTGCGTTAATGGTTGCCACACTAAACGTTTACTAAAGATCAAGCTCATTCCATGGAGCAGTTTTGTTCGGCATTATCTCTAAAATATTGCGGTCAAATTCGTTCAAAGTCGATGTGGCGTTATAAATAAATCTTATAAAGCCGTGAGCTAATGAAAGATATCCCGTGGTCTCCATAACAATGGAAAGCAGTTTCCTAGGTAATGTAAGTCTTTTTATCACGTTCGGTTTTCGAAATGTAGCGCAAAACTGGGGAAGCCGCCCAAGAAAACGATAAAACCTGGGGCAAAAACCTCAAGATGAGCAAGGTAGTCACGACTCGGATATCGACCAAAACTATAAAAAAAAACACTGAGTTAAATTCATGTTTGACTTTAATTCTTCATTACAATGAACTTGCTCCATCGAGCAAGTTATTACTCCCTAAATTTCTAGGCCACTTATTCATTTTCCAGTGAATGGATATTGTGGCGCTAGCACTATTGACACAAATGATGAACCAGTCAATTAATGCTGCAGTATTTGTTAAAGTGCTACCATGAATTTCCTACTGAACTGTACTGAGCCAGGAGGCCATAAGGCTAACGCTCATGATCAGTAGGAAATTCATGGTACTATTTACACATACACTGCAGAGTTAATTCATTTTTAAGACAGAATTTTCAGCCTCAGTCTTTACTACTGAACACAGCCGTCTCCGGGAGTTAATTCTAGTTATAGTACCTCTTTTTTCTCCTCTTATTTATTTTCCATTTTCTTTACAGTGATAATGGCTATTGTGTGCCGCGGAGCGGCTAGCATTGTCCAGCATACTGGAGTTTGAGGCATCAATATCCATGGTTCTTAGATAATTGAAATAGTGCTTAGTTTGTCAATAAAGGAAGCTTGCCTAAAAAAGAGATGTAATTGCGGTTGGACCAGGGTAGTAAGAGTTAGCTGTACATGTTCGTCTGCAGATATATAGTACCACCTCCTTGCGCTGTTTCTTGTGATAGGGGATTCCTTGGTTGTGATAGCCGGAAATTCCTTGCTCATCCCAAGAATCAGAGAAGCGGTCATTATGTCCGGTGGTGACACGTTTTATGGTTTACGCAAAACCTACATTTATGCTTTTTAAATTCTAGATTGACGCTTTAGACGAGCGATCGTCAGGTCTTTTTTCTTAACTTGAACTAAGGACTATCGTAACAGAGCTAACAATATCAAGCTGAAACAACTGAACGTCAGTTCCCTAAAGTGAAGATAGTCTGCACAATGATCGCTCGTGTGGGGTTTAGTTTTAAACGCGAACAGCTTTACATGTTTCGATGTTTCGATATAGGATTGGATAATCAGCTTTGTAGGTGAACAGTTACATGAATTGAGTTTGCTGATGCGTAACAACTTTCTGTACCCAGTAAGTTACAAAGGCAGTGATAATGTTCTAATTGTCGAGTCGGTTTCGTAACAGCTCTGTACTAAGTAATGTTTTTAATTTCTCCACTGGCTCAGTCTATAGTAGTACACAGCCCTGAATTAATAAATGATCGGAAATGAAAGGACTTTTGAACATTTTGCAACAGCAACCCAATTCATGTAACTGCCGCCTACAAAGCAACTATTCAAGGAATAGCTAGTAAACATTGAGGGATATTAGTTGGTTAAGGTTTAGCTGGGATAAAACATGACTTCCTTGTAGGGATTAAATTGGTGTTGCACCTTTGCTTTCTTTGTTCATGGTGAACGTGAGGCTCTCTTTGAATATTTGTCTTGAAACAACTTACAGGCTATAACATAGAGAGAGGTAATACTTGTTATGTTTAATCAGGACTGCCTAAAGTGTAACTACCATTTATCTGTGTACTTATTGTACGTACATTGGATTTGTCATTTAATAAACGCTTTTGTGGAAATGAACTTGTGTCAGCTTTGCAAGGAGATCTAGTGGTGCATGATGGGATTTGGGTAGCTCCTCTTAAGATGCCAATTGACTCACTCACTCCCTAAATATCAAAATTTATTAATGTAGACCGAAAGAATCTTTCACAAAACAGCTGTTATGAGTTAAACTTTATCCTTGTTGACTGCATATGGTCGTTCACCAAAATGACCGGAAAGAACAGCACCTGGTAGCAAATGATTAAAATCGAAAAAGATCCGTACTTTGGAAGCATGTTTCGGTTTTTCTGAGTATTTTGAGTGCAACTATACTGTGCATGGTTTAAAATATTGCTAAGACGGAAGGAAAAAGCTTCGTATTCCTTGCAAAGGCAACAGGCTTAGCAAGAAAACTTCAATTCAATGAAATTATTGTGAATTTCAAAATTCACTTTACACTGTAATTTTCGTTGCATTAATTCGGCTTGAGCGTCAATTTCCGCAACCTTAACAAGAGAATATCTAGGTGTTTGGCGTCCGGATCTGTATCAAACTGTCATTAGCATCGATCATTTGGCTAGTGCAAGTTTTTATCGTTTTATTTGCTAGCCTAATTTTGCCGTTTAGAGAAGGGAAGAATTTTATACGGTGTAGTTTTCAACACACAAAATTTTATTCTTTTCAAAATCTCAGTCACAGGTTTATTCTTAAAATTTCGCAAATTTCAGCCTCAATATTCTTCTAAAGTAAATTCTAATAAAAAAGAGTGTAATTAGAATTTTTCCTCAAATTTATCAACTAGAGACAGACTCGCACCTTTGCTAAAT
Organism: Pavona decussata; assembly: GCF_977016875.1. Lineage (NCBI taxonomy): Eukaryota > Metazoa > Cnidaria > Anthozoa > Scleractinia > Agariciidae > Pavona > Pavona decussata. The sequence continues at coordinate 190,922 of NW_028145838.1, read as the reverse complement.
TTGGCGTTTAATTCTTTGAACTTTAGTGTCACTGGCAAAAGCCAAAAATTACTCAAATACACCTGTGATTTATAAACACCGGCCTACCTCGAATATCGGGCAAAAGTTTGTTTTTTGAAGAAAACAAATATATTTCAGTTATTCTAGCCTTTGTTGATTATTCTATCAAGCTGGTCACCACCGCCGTTGGGATCAGTCTGTCGTCAGTATTTTGTATTTTCTACCTCGAATAGATGCCTGTGGGCCTTTAAGGTCGTGTTTTCGTAACAACGCCCCCAACATTTAATCGAGCCGTGAAAATAAGGAGATAGACGTCGGCCAGAGTTGCCCTCCTTCAAAGATAGCGAATAGTTCTGTAAAAATTGTTTCCTTGGTGAAATTGCATGCAATTTTAATTAAAATACTGAACTCACCTGTAACACGCCTGCAGAAAAATCACTGATATCATCAATTTTCAGTAGCCAGGGTCTCGTGTAAGGTGCGATATTTAGTAATTATTTTATATCTCTCCGCCGTTTTTAACAACTTCCTGAAATGAGCGCACATTACGGTTGAAAAAACCTAAAGCCACCAGTGATGGTAGAGGCATGATTGTAAAACCTAGAAGGTCTAAAGGTTATTTCAATACTCTACTTGTGTATGTAGACTGATTTGAATATAAGAGTTAAGTGCTTTTTTCGTTGTTTTCTTTTATGATAATCCACTAATATTTTTCACAGAAGTTTTGGAGCATTGATTCCCATGTTGTAACTAAAGCTTACGTACATGTAAACCCCCTAGATGAGAGGATTTTGATGCCGTGTGAGGCTTGCACGTGACAATCCACACCTTTGGCGAATCCCGCGTATTTCCCTCCTCAAATTTCAAGAGAAAAAACGACATTTTTTCAGGCCAAGACGAGAAGTTAACAGGAATGTGCTTCTGACAATCAGCCAGTGTGCAATTCTTCGAGCTAGTTAAATTGGCTCGGTGATATTTTAGTCCTGTTTGGAAATTGCTTTGTACGGCTAAAATTTGCTACCTGCCTCGCGTACTCCGGGCCTTCAAGGTCGGGTTTTAAATTACGCCTCCAGCGTTTAATCGAGAAAATACGTATATTGCTTTTAGTAAGAGGTCTCCTGCTGTAACGATTCAAAACGAAAGGTACATTTCATTACAAAACGTTGCCATGCACTGGAATAACCATTTAAACTAAAAATATTTGGCCCTTTCAAGGGGTTGGAACTCAGGCACTGATAACCGTACAGCCCTTCAATTGCCGAGCATTTAGCGGGATGGATAAATTCGCGATCGCTAATGGGCAACCAGATTCAGTAGTTCTTTCTTGGTAATGAAAGTTTTCAAATGAATCGGTTGATTCGTGTTTGATTCTGAAAGTTAGAGATTCGAGGGTTATAAATCTAATACCTCATAGGAGAATTTGACGCCTGAGTATGAAAGGAACTGCTAACGCAGAATAATGAATAAAGCGGAATATTGTTTTTCCGACCCAGGCTGAATATTCTTATTTTGTGACGACGTTAGGCTGAAAATATTCTTTTCAATGTTGTTAGATTATAGCGTATGACATTTCCGTTTTAGAATGTATTGGGATATTGGTGTCCGGATCTGTATCGAACTGTCATTAGCATCGAACATTTGGGTAGTGCAAGTTTTTATCGGTTTATTTGCTAGTCTAATTTTGCCGTTTAGAGATTGAAAGGAAGAATTTTTTACGGTTTAGTTTACAGCACACAAAATTGTACTCTTTTCAAAATCTCAGCCACGGGTTATTTCTTAAAATTTCGCAAATTTCAGCCTCGCTATTCTTATAAAATAAATTCTTATAAAAAAAAAAGAGTAATTACAGTTATTCCTCAAATTTGATCGACTGGAGACAGACTCACAGCTTTGCTAAATTTAGCGTTTAATTCTTTGAACTTTAGTGTCAGCGGAAAAGGAATAACCCTGCCAAAAATTACTAAAATACACCTGTGATTAACAAACACCGGCCTATCTCCAATATGGGGCAATTTTTTTTTTTTTTAACAAATATATTTCAGTTATTCTAGCCTTTGTTGATTATTCTATCAAGCTCGTCACATCCGCCGTTGGGATGAGTCTGCCGTCAGTATTTTGTATTTTCTACCTCGAATAGATGCCTGGTCGTGTTTTCGTAACAACGCCCCCAACATTTAATCAAGCCGTGAAAATAAGGAGATGGACGTCGGCCACAGATGCCCTCCTTCAAGGATAGTGGATAGTTCTGTGAAAACTGTTTGCTTAGACAAATTACAACGTTGAATTTCGCATACAATTTTAATTAAAATACTGAACTCATCTGTAACACGCCTGTAGAAAAAAATATCACCAATTTTCAGTAGCCAGGATCACGTCTAAGGTGCGATATTTAGTAATTATTTGATAACTCTCCGCCGATTTTAACAATTTTCTGAAATGAGCGCGCATTACGGTTGAAAAATAACCTGAAGCTACCAGTGATGGTAGAAGCATGATTGCTAGCAAATAACTACAAGCTCACTATTTTCTTTGATTTTATTCATACTATGATTTGATTAAACACATAAGACGTAAAAAGCTTTGAACTCGGCGCGCGCTAATCTAAGAGCAAAGTCGTGCATTAGACGAAGAAGGGAAGTTTTGCGAGGACATCGTAAAGTCCAGTGCATGAGGGAACAAGTCACATGAGATGCAGCTTCTACCTCGTCTATAATATCTTCAGTCTTCAGTATTTTTTTTTTTTTAGCTTAAAGCGTAATTTTACTCGGGTTAAGACTCAGGGTTGATATTTAGAGCTCTTCTTCAGCAGGTAGACGTCTTATAGAGGCTGTATAAAGTAGGTCTTAGGGTTGATTTGTGGTCGGGCAGGGTGTGATCGTTGGGCAACAAACTGCTAGTTAATTATTTTTTAATTGTTTAAAATAGCCTTATAGCGTCTCCCGTTCAAATGTTTTGCTCAACATCTGGGACTTGAAGTAAAATGACCTGTCATCATGGAAAATGGTTTTATCGATCTAAGAAAAGCATGCCACACCAAGAGGTGCCTTTAATTTACTGAGCATTGAGCATTGGAAAACCACCTTCAGAGATAATTTATTCCCCTCCATCTTTCAAAGCAGAACTTTCTTTCGCCGATCAATTAATTAAAAAAAGATCATAGTGTATCCATGGAAATTTTCTTATGGTGAAAGCAGAACTTTCTTTTGAATTAAAATTTTTGCCATCGAAGAAGAGAAACCATGGCTTCTGAGAGGGCATAAGACAGAGATGCCGATGATGTTTCACTGTAAAGGAGAGAGCGTTCATTGGAATCAAGAAAGCCAAGATCGTCCTAGACTTGTTCTCGTAGAATACCATTATCAGAGGTAAGACTTATTTTTGTACGATGAAATTGATGACGATGACTTGTAAAGCCCTTCTCAAGTTAAAGTGTTTAAAGAAAAAAAACCTTCTACCTCGATGGACATTTTACTGTTAGTTTACAATTAATATCCTTTTCCTGCAACAGACATCGTTTTTAAAGCTATAGCCTAGATATTACATGCAGGTACAACATAAAGTTCCAAAATGAATGAACATGCTAAAGACAGAACTAAAACTGGAATTGAACATCTGTGTAGTTCAGAACTGTAAAGGGTGTGTTTCTTTACTCTCTGACGAATGGCGTCGGCACTCGAAACACCAGCACTGTGATCTCTTTACGGTGACCAAGTTACCTTGTCAACCTTGGCTGAGATGCTCGAAGCATGGTTAGCGCTAACCATTGGTTAAAAGGTATTAAAACCGGTAGGTTGTTATGGTTTTTAACCCGGGTTAGCGCTAACCATGCTTCGAGCAACTGGGCCCTTGTTGATAAAACCAAACATTCAATGTTACGTCCTGATTTAGCTTGGTTTAAAAGGATTCTAAACACTTGCTCAGAAGTCAACCAGCAAGTCAAATTCCTTAAATTGTTCTTTCAAAAGTTTCCCCTTTTATATGAAACTGGTCTGGGCGAACTAAGGTGTTGGGGCAATTTTGAGAAACGAGAGTGGCACCCTGGCAAGTCTTGCACATTTATTATTGTAAAACATAATCAGTTATACGCTATATCAATTTTAGGTGCATGTTGTCTAAGAAAGGGACGTATAGTCGTTCTCGTTAAGTATAAAAGGCAAGCGAAGATAAAAACAAAGCCACGTTTATTTATTCTAGTACATAAATAGGGAAGTCACGTGCAAACAGCAAAATTACAAGGCAATTGACTAATCACTCTAAATTTCGGCGTCTTTTGTTCAGGCCATGTGGGTTCAATGTAGACAGCTGCGATCTCCAAAAGTATTCGTTTGTGAGCATTAGTTGTTGTAGATGAGAGCTTTGTCTTTGGGTGACAGTTTGCTCAATTTTACACTCCATTCATTCATTCATTCATTCATTCATTCATTCATTCATTCATTCATTCATTCATTCATTCATTCATTCATTCATTCATTCATTCATTCATTCATTCATTCATTCATTCATTCATTCATTCATTCATTCATTCATTCCTTCCTTCCTTCCTTCATTCATCCATTTATTCATTCATTCATTCACTCACTCTCTCACTCACTCACTCACTCACTCACTCACTCACTCACTCACTCACTCACTCACTCACTCACTCACTCACTTACTCACTCACTCGCTCATCCATCCATCAATCCATCCATTCATCAATCCATCCATCCATCCATCCACCCATCCATCCATCCATTCATCCATCAATATATATATAATTAATCTTGAAAGCTGTAAATTTTTCATGTTAAATTTTTTAACAATTATTTTAAAATACTTAAGAGCGGCTGCCTGTAAGGATCGAGAATACACGAGATACGGAGTACTGGTGTTACCTTAACCTACAATGGCTGGTTTAAGATTGTGCGTATATTTCTAAAAGGAAAGTAATAGGATAGTTACCACAAAGCTATCTTTGGATAAACGTTTGTTCATTTATAGGCAACAGTTTAAAATAAAACATCCCATTGCTTTCACACATACAACACTCATCGACATTTAAATTCCATTAACCTGGTTTAATGCCATTGTTCTAGTCCCCACGAGTCTCCTGCATACTGCCTGCAGCTCAGTCCTACAGCATCCATATAAAACTAGAAGCTGAAACTATACTTCCCTAATGAAGGAAACATAGATTTTAAGCATCACACACCTAATCCAAGATCTTTTTCCGCCTTTGCTTCCCACTTTTTCCATAGGATTCATTGCTTAAGATGAAACAAGCCATTGCTGTCATTGTCCTTGTTCTTTGCCTCTCAACTGCCTTTGTTGAGTCCAAGTAAGAAAACACTAATTACCATTCCACTAAGTAAAGAAACACTTAGAGAGTTAGTCAAATACGACATACGTTTATCTGCATTGATACGAGATTTCAATCATTGGCTTTCTCTATCAAATTGACTTGCCAATTTCATGAGAAATGATTGTGGAGCAACCCTTTGGAGCCGTGATCTGCCATCTAATGACATAGTCATTAGTCCGGAAGTTACTTTACTTTCTGCCTTTGATAAATGTACAGAAAGGCATTAAGTGTTTTCTTAATTTTAAAATTTGGCTAGTACACAACTAATGTGTGAGGCAGCTTTTATCTCTAGACTTTACAAACTAGCTTGACTGACATTACATACTTTAGAATGTTATTGATATAACGCATACAAAGAAGGTTTATTACGAGTTTGTGCATTGATGCTATGAACTGTGACAGCAGAAAAAGCTAACACAATTTGTCGGTTTTTTTTTTTTTTTCATCTTTAAGTTATTCAGATATTTATTTCATTTGTGTTATATTTAAGAGAATTGCTTGCTCGTTAATAGAGCAAAAAAGTGAGAGCCTGACTTTCAGCTTGTTCTGAATACTATATCCTAAAATTAGGAGTCCACGTTTGATCGATTCACAAAGCTTCGACCAGATAAATAAAACCAAAACAAGCTTATCAATTGTTTTCATGCTCTCTGGTTGTCAGCAGATAGGTCCCTGTAGATATATAATAATTAAATGCCTTAGTTTTTCAGTTGATTTGATCTCTCATTTTCTGTCTAGATCCTATTATGACAATCGTGAAAAGGCAGCCCTGTGGAAAATCATGGAAGAAGTACAAGAGGTTCGCACCTACTTGTAGATTCAATCTGAGATGATGATGATAATAATAATAATAATAATAATAATGATAATGATAATGATAATGATAACGATAACGATAACGATAACGATAACGATAACGATAACGATAACGATAACGATAACGATAACGATAATGATAATGATAATGATAATGATAATGATAATGATAATGATAATGATAATGATAATGATAATGATAATGATAATGATAATAATAATAAAAAAAGAGCTATTAAAAACCTATTTATTATTTATTGCGATAGACTATTTTCAAGCACAATTTCAGTAATATATATTTTTTAAAATATTCGACTTCGAAAAAAAACGAGACTACTTTCAAGCATAATGTTTTTGTAAAGAAAAAGAAAAAAACAGATGTCATAAAGTTAAAAACAAAAAAGTCGTTTTAAAATCAGCTCCACTTGATTAAAAAAAAAATTCGCATCTCCCAAATGACTTCTTCTGCAGTGTCAATGTCAATGTCCGCATGCCCGCGTTCTTGATGTCACGTTGGCTTCTTCGTAATGTCCTAGAACCTCTAATACAGACGAGTGCAGATCTTAACAGTGCGAATGAAATTCGGCTTCTGATCCATGAAATGGTAATAATAATAATAATAATAATAATAATAATAATAATAATAATAATAATAATAATAAAATAATAAAATAATAAAATAATAATAACAATAATAATAATAATCATAATCATAATAATAATAATAACAAGAAGCTGTTTTCAGCTTATACTCGGGCCATATTTGACTGCGTGGTGCGTAAGCCTACGATCTTATAGCAGTGATAGCTTCCAGCATCGCAAACTCCCCAAAATCGATAGAAATACACGGAGATATGCACCCATGAAAACATAGTTCAGGCTTCAGAAGTGATTCATCGTTTTATTGCTACAGCTCTGTTTCGTATATGGTCAGGAGCTGACCACACTCATCACGCAACTTCGACGAATGACCGTTAAGTATATAAGGTAATAAAAAAAAAACTAGTGATTTAAAGGGGAAGTATCACGAAAATTTGATGTCATTTCAAAATCCAAAAATGCTTGTCTGACAACAAAAACAGAAAATAATTGTCAAGTTTTGTTATAAATTATCACCCCAGTGCAATAAAACTGTCGATTAGTGCCTCTGGCCAGAGACAGAGTAGGTCAGAATGGATTGAAACTTGAAAAATTTTAGACTATTGTTTTTCAAGTTTTCGTATTTCTGTTTCCAAAATGCGCTAGAACAGAGTACGAGTTGTTCCTGTCAGGAATTGAGTTGATTTCTCTCCTCTCGTTGTTCTAGAATTATTTTGTAGCAAAGTGAAGGTCTTATTTCACCATTTTTAACAAAAGACGTAAAAAAAAAAACCCATCATACTTCCCCTTTAAAAGCAAGCACCTGCTAGGCGATAAAATACAATTCTACGTGCCGTGAGAGAGTTGACGTGCCATGATACAAACGGTTACGTTACGTTATACAAGGGGTTTTTGGTACGTATCTATTTATACGAGAGCATGGATTTATGAAATCATTCGAACGGGTGATTTAAAACAAGTGTTTACTGGGCGATAAAATGCTAATGCTCGTGGCGTGATACAATTCACGTGCCTTGATATAGACGGTTACTTTACGTTTTTCGAGAGGTTTTGAGTACATATCTATTTCTGTGGGCGCTTGGACTTGGTAATTCATTGCGTTTGCTCAGGCTTCTAAGATCTTTTCTACGGAAATAAACTTTTGGTGAAGACATAGGTTACATTCCTTGTTAGTGTTATTATTGGGTTTGAACTTTTTGAGTACTTTCCATTTAATAAGAAATGTTTTGTTTGCGCCCGTCAGGGTCCATATATTGTTCAGATAGTTCCGTTGCATTGCGTCTGTTGGCGTTTCGGAAGAATGTGCGGATCATTATCAGTAGCTGGGCACAGACCCTTATATAACAAGGGCTAGTAATATAACCAAAGACCACCGTATATAACTCAGTGACAACAGATCACCCTATATAAATACATAACTGAAAAAAGCCCTTACATAAGTTTGCGACTTCCAACATTCCTTATAAACGTGATTTGTAAGAGTCCTTGATTAAAAGACTTTTCAGAAGCAGCGATTATAAGACGCCTTATATAACGGCGATTATAAGACATATTACAAATGGCGATTATAAGACGCCTTAGAAACGGGGATTAAAAGACATATTACAAACCGCGATTATAAGACTCCTTACAAACCGCGATTATAAGACTCCTTATAAACCGCGATTTCAAGACGCCTTACAAACCGCGATTATAAGACGCCTTATGAACAGGGATTATAAGACTCCTTAAAAAAACGCGAATGCAAGACTCCTTAGAAACCGCGATTATAAGACGCCTTATGAACAGTGATTATAAGACTCCTTAGAAACCGCGATTATAAGACTCCTTATAAACCGCGATTATAAGACTCCCTATCAACGGCGATTATAAGACTCCTTATAAACCACGATGTTAAGACGCCTTACAAACCGCGATTATAAGACGCCTTATGAACAGGGATTATAAGACTCCTTAAAAACCGCGATTTTAAGACGCCTTACAAACCGCAATGACTCCTCATAAAGAGCGATTTTAAGACGCCTTACAAACCGCGATTATAAAGCGCCTTATGAACAGGGACTGATAAGACTCCTTACAAACCGCGAATGTAAGACTCCTTATAAACCGCAATTTTAAGACGCCTTATAAACGACGCTTATAAGACGCCTTATGAACAGGGATTACAAGACTCCTTACAAACCGCGAGTATAAGGCGCCTTATGAACAGGGATTATAAGACTCCTTACAAACCGCGATTACAAGACGCCTTATGAACAGGGATTGTAAGACTCCTTACAGACCGCGAATGTAAGACTCCTTATAAACCGCGATTTTAAGACGCCTTATAAATGGTGATTAGAAGACGCCTTATGAACAGGGATTATAAGACTCCTAACAAACCGCGATTATAAGGCGCCTTATGGACAGGGATTATAAGACTCCTTACAAACCGCGAATGTAAGACTCCTTATAAACCGCGATTTTCAAGACGCCTTATAAACGGCGATTATAAGACTCCAAGACCCCTTGGACTCCTTATAAACGGCGCTTATAAGAGGCCTTATGGACAGGAATTATAAGACTCCTTATAAACCGCGATTTTAAGACGCCTCATAAACTGCTATTGACTCCTTATAAACCGCGATTTTAAGACGCCTTATAAACGACGAGTATAAGACACCTTATGAACAGGGATTATAAGACTCCTTAAAAACCGCGATTTTAAGACGCCTTACAAACCGCAACGACTCCTCATAAAGAGCGATTTTAAGACGCCTTACAAACCGCGATTACAAAGGGCCTTATGAACAGGGACTGATAAGACTCCTTACAAACCGCGAATGTAAGACTCCTTATAAACCGCGATTTTAAGACGCCTTATAAACGGCGCTTATAAGACGCCTTATGAACAGGGATTACAAGACTCCTTACAAACCGCGATTATAAGGCACCTTATGAACAGGGATTATAAGACTCCTTACAAACCGCGATTACAAGACGCCTTATGAACAGGGATTGTAAGACTCCTTACAGACCGCGAATGTAAGACTCCTTATAAACCGCGATTTTAAGACGCCTTATAAATGGTGATTAGAAGACGCCTTATGAACAGGGATTATAAGACTCCTTACAAACCGCGATTATAAGGCGCCTTATGGACAGGGATTATAAGACTCCTTACAAACCGCGAATGTAAGACTCCTTATAAACCGCGATTTTAAGACGCCTTATAAACGGCGCTTATAAGAGGCCTTATGGACAGGAATTATAAGACTCATTATAAACCGCGATTTTAAGACGCCTCATAAACTGCTATTGACTCCTTATAAACCGCGATTTTAAGACGCCTTATAAACGACGATTATAAGACACCTTATGAACAGGGATTATAAGACTCCTTACAAACCGCGATTATAAGACGCCTTATGAGCAGGGATTATAAGACTTCTTACAAACCGCGATTTTAAGACACCTTATTAACGGCGATTATAAAACTCCTTCTAAACGGCGATTATAAAACTCCTTACAAACCGCGATTATAAGACTCCTTATAAACCGCGATTTTAAGACGCCTTATGAACAGGGATTATAAGACTCCTTATAAACCGCGATTAAAAGACGCCTTACAAACCGCGATTTTAAGACTCCTTATAAACTGCGATTATAAGACATCTCACAAACCGCGATTATAACACTCCTTATAAACCGCGATTGTAAGACGCCTTACAAACCGTGATTATAAGACTCCTTAAAAACGGCGATTTTAAGACGCCTTATGAACAGGGATTATAAGACTCCTTATAAACCGCGTTTATAAGACTCCTTACAAACCGCGATTTGAAGACTCCTTATAAACAGCGATTATAAGACATCTTACAAACGGCGATATAAGACGCTTTATAAACGGCGATTATAATACTCCTTACAAACGGTGATTTTAAGACTCTTTAAAAACGGCGATTATAAGACTCCTTATAAGCGGCGATTATAAGACTGCTAATAAGACTCTTTACAAACAGCGATTGTGACTCCTTATCAGCGGTGATTCGATTATAAGACTCCTAATAAACGGCGATCATCCATAAACGGCGTCTTTAAGTCTTTAACGCCGTTTCTAAGATTTCTTATCAAATTGATCGTAAGAACGCTAAACCTTACGAACGCTTTTGCTAATTCCATACGAAAACTGTTCTTTCGGAACACGTTTTCGTTACGAAAATCGACTTTTAAATCGTCAGATTAAGGGTCCTTACGCTTTAAGATTTCTCGATTTACGAACCCGTGAAGTCGTCTGCCCCCATAGCACACAATTACCATATCTTTCATGTAGGTTTTGTTAAGTTTTATTTCTTAATACTAACCCATTATTACATTAATAAATAGTAAATAAAACAAAGTAATCAATAGTGTTTCTTTTAAAAATGCCTAATTTAGATTCAAATGTCAACCCATCAAAAAGCATGAAAGTTGATTTTCTCTTCTTTTCAGAAAAATAAGTGGACATTGTTATCTGTTCTAGGAAAGTTACAATTAAATATTGGAAATACCGTCACAAAAATCTTATCGGGTGAGATGATTTAAGCATCTCTGTGCTTCTAATAGTCTGGGCGTTTTTCACACCCAAACCCTGGGTTACCGTAAACTTTAATTCTAAGTTAATAACTAATCAATACGGATGATGCACAGGAGTCTGTCATATGGGAACGAGAATAGTAAAAGTTAGACTATTTTGTAGCATTTCCAATTGGGTATTTATTACTGGTACATAAACAGTGGATCTCGATCGAATCGCACAATCTTCAAAAAAGAAAGTGAACATCTAAGGAAAGCCAAACAAAATACAATGGAAACAGAGCCTGGTTTTTCGAGTAACGATAAACCGAGCTTTACGATGCCTTTGGTAAGTGTTCTAGATGAAAAAAAATTATTTACACAAATGAACAGCAAAAGGTGTAATGCGTTGTAATAAAAATAATTATGTTTCTTGGTTGTTGAATGTCACCTATGAAGTAAAAAAAAAAAAAAAAAGAGAGAGAGAACAAACGGCATGAGTCTATTGTTGTTTTCGTGTTGGGTATTTCATCCTTATTTTACTTACATGAACAAATGTACAATCAAATTGTTTTTCAACTAATTTGGACTTTTGCACCGAATTTAAGCCCTCCTTGCCCACTAGTTGGTTTTGCGAAATCAATGCTCGTTTAATGGCAGGATCCTTGTTGCTAAGGCCTTATTCACGGAGAACAGAACAGTACTGCGCATAAAAAAAAAAAGAAAAACCCATAGTAAGTGATGCACATGGTGATACTTACAGCTCCGCTGTTGTCTTGGTCGTCATTGTCATCATTGCCCAGTCGGGGCCGTTTAGAGGTTTCTCCCTAAAAGGAATTAAAAAACAAACCTCAAAGAAACTCATTACGTATACAACACTACAGTACAAAAATATGGAGTTCTAACATCTTAAAACAGTTCTCATGCTATCACTAAAGCACGTCAACATAACAATTCCTTTTGCATTTTGGAAGAAAACTCACTGTAACGTGGCCTGATGGCTAGCTGGCTATCCTAACCACACTTTTCGACAGCTTAAACGTTAACTAAAGACTAGTGGGAGAACTTGCTATTCTTACAGTTTTTAAGATATCCTGGGAATACTTTGTGAAATGGTTGGTCTGACAATGCAAGGAATGTCAGAAGGCCAGTCACTTCTTAGATTATTCTTTGTGTTGATTGTATGTTTCTTTCAAATTACTGACCTGCTTTTGGATAGCAAGGAGTCTCTTCTGTCGCACCTGAAAAATATTCCCACCAATTATCAGCTTACATTCAAGCAACAAGTTCACCTCAATACCATTTGAGTGTACCGTATTAATGAAAAAATAAGATCGTTTAAAGGTGAGTATTGCATGCTGTATACAACACATCCCCAAGTCTCATCTCCTTATTTGATTTTTTTTTTTCATTTCATATACTCTTCTCTTAAAAAATAATTTCTCTATGTGTAAATAGAGTACATGTAAATAAATTTTACACAAAATCTCTGTAGCTTGTTATACTGGTCTCCTTTTAAAGTTATATGATGTCACTTTTTATTGATTTAGACAAAAGATTATTTAGTACCTGCTCATATTCAGGGCTGTCCCTCTCAGTTTCATCCAAATCTTCCTGAAAAACACAATTTTTATTTGCATATAAATAACTAGAATATCCCGCAGAATAATAGTTTATGTTTTGTTTTTGTACAAAGCAATACTCTGTGGCCCTTTTACCTCCTTTGGAATCACGTTTACTCCCAATCAAAGGGAAGGGGAGTGGACGACCAATAGAATTGGGGCTCCATCTACAAGTGTTTATTCCTTAATCAGAAGAAAAAAATTCATTATAAATGTGGTGTTACGTACAAGACTTAGTAGTGACCAGTGACTTTCATTTACTTCGGACCATTTTAAATATATAAGTGGATGTTAAAATTAATTATCCCCTAAAGGATACAATTTTCTAGCGAAAGTGTGTCTTGCATTTTAATTAGTTAAGAAACAGGACCGAATCAAGATAGCACTATTATCTTCAAGGTTATTCATTGGCATCACTTGCCATATAATAGTCATCGGATTCAAATACTTAAAGACTCCCTTTGCAATCGAATTATTGAAGGCCATCGGAGTCAGGTTTCTCAAAAACCGCTAGCACGTGTACAGCTACTTCCTCTTATTAAAAAGTTACTGATCAGGGAAATCTGTGATTGAATCTCGTGTTTGAAGGTGGCTCTTGCTTCTGAAACATTTTACATAAACGCTAGGCGGTTACTAGCCAACTTTTCGTTGGCTCATGTTGTGCTGCAATCTTACAATATGGAAATCGTGTCAATTGGACTAACACGTCCGATGCATGTTCAGCAAAGTGGGAAATAGCATTTTTGTGATAACAAAGCGCCTCGTTGGTTCCTTATTGTTTATTCATCACTTCATATCCAGTGCGCGAATAATTAGAACATAGAAAAACTATGACAAACATTTAGTACAAAAGGTCAATGACTTAAAATAATTAACTGGAACACGATTGACAACGGTAACTAACTATCGCCGTCTTCCAGTTTTTTTGGAGTGGTCAAAGGGTTTTGGTGAACGTCGAGAGCAAGGACTTAAATAACACCACTGCGAAAGAGTCAATTAAGGACGGTGCCTACTATTGTTACTGCGCACGCGTTCTGCGCATCGCGAGATACTCGGGTTTCCTATAGGTAGTGCCTACTAATACATGAATATTTTTGCGCAGTTTAAAACTATACGGAGAAAGCAGAACTTAGCAAATGCTTTCGGTATCTCAAAAGAAATTTGGGGGTAACCGTGCATTTTTCAGAGATAATTAGGCTTCAATTTAGGAAAAAATCCCATACATTGCTTTATATTTTGGCGTTTTTTAGAGATACTAATGCTTAATTATCTCTGAAAAATGCATGGTGACCCTCAATTTTCTTTTTGGATTCCAATAGGCCATGCTAAGATCTGCTTTTCCCACATAGAAATAAACCGCGCAAAAATACTTCGGTATTAATAGGCACCGTCCTTAAAAACGCCGTCGCGATCAGATTTGTTAAACGCGCCTCCGTATCAAAGTTTTTAAAAAATGCTAATGCGATCAAGTCCTTAAAATAGCCATTTAGTTCAGGTTTCTTAAACTTGCCATCGCGATCAAGTTTTAAAAACGCCATTTAGATCAGATTTCTTAAACCTACCATCGCGATCAAGTTCCTTAAAAACGCCATTGAGATCAGATTTTTTAAACATGTCATCGCTATCAAGTTCTTAAAAACGCAATCGCGGTCAAGTTTCTTAAAAACCCCATTGAGATCAGATTTCTTAAACATGCCATCGCTATCAAGTTCTTTTAAAAAACGCCATCGCGATCAAGTTTCTTAAGGTGGCTGAACACAGTTTGCGCGCGCTTTACAGATTCTGTAAGTGATGCTATTAAGCGCGCGCTAGGGTTGTGGTACGCAAATACGGCGGTCGGTAAAGTGATCCCTCAATTCCACATGAAATGGATAATAAAGTTAAGTTTTGATCCTAAATAACTGAGTTTCTAGTTTCTGGACTCTTTTTCTTTTCTTTCCGAGCAAAAAAAAAAAAACATTCACCAAGACCTTTCGCATGCTTTTCATCTTTGTCATGAAACCCAAATAAAACCACGCATGCGCATTTGACCAAAAAATTGCGACTGCTTTTTTTCGTGGAAATTAATTGTTTTCTAAGGAACCGCTCATTAGCATTTCCTGAAATTTCGCATGAAAATAGTTTCCTAAAAGCGTAACTCGCCTACAAAGAGAAACCTAAATCTAACAGAGGTTATCTTCACAAAACATTAAAATGCAAAATCAATATTTGCAGGAGATCTCTCTGTCAAAATTACATGAAAATAGTGCAACTGTGTCAGTGTTTTGTGAGTTGTTCTGGATACAAAAAATGGAAAAAATCTAATGAGTACATTTTCTAAAAATAAAGGAAACCTACTATTTATGGACGTTTAATAATTCGCTGCGTTGCCATGGAAACGGTACTTAGCTCAACAAGACGTACGGAAATACATTCTTTCTTAGTTGGTTTAACACCATGTCATTTTTGGGCGTCCAGAAATACATAGTTTCCAAATAACGTCTTTTAACATCTCTACACTAAAAACCTGTACGTATTCGGCCACCTTAAAAACCCCATTGAGGTCAGATTTCTAAACATGCCATCGCTATCAAGTTCTTAAAAACACCATCGCGATCAAGTTCTTTAAAAACAACATGGCGATCAAGTTTCTTAAAAACACCATGGCGATCAAGTTTCTTAAAAACGCCATTGAGATCAGGTTCCTTAAACATGCCTTCTTAAACTCATTAATAATTCAAAAGCCAAAGACAAAGGAAATCATGCACCGTGACGTGTTTGGATATCTGATGAAAAACTCTTCTCGTTTTTGCATCCT
The DNA here is from genome assembly GCF_977016875.1 of Pavona decussata. Classification (NCBI taxonomy): domain Eukaryota; kingdom Metazoa; phylum Cnidaria; class Anthozoa; order Scleractinia; family Agariciidae; genus Pavona; species Pavona decussata. Next base: position 175,213 of record NW_028145838.1, on the reverse strand, counting down.
TAATTTCTCCTTCAAAATCGGTTTGTTTGAGAAGTTATATCAAACACTCGTCACGGTGTCATCACAATATCAAAAACCTTCAAGTTCGTCAAAAAAAACTCCGCTACCCGTCGTATTTTCAACTCTCTTCTCGGTGTTTGATATGTGATGAAACATTGTGTCTCGTGTTTGATATATTACATCTCGATCAAGTTCTTAAAATCGCCATTGAGGTCAGATTTCTTAAACATGCCATCGCTATCAAGTTCTTAAAAACGCCATCGCGATCAAGTTTCTTAAAAACCCCATTGAGGTCAGATTTCTTAACATGCCATCGCTTTCAAGTTCTTAAAAACACCATCGCGATCAAGTTTCTTAAAAACACCATGGCGATCAAGTTTCTTAAAAACGCCATTGAGATCAGATTTCTTAAACATGCCATCGCTGTCAAGTTTCTTGTAAAAAAGCCACCGCGAAAAAACCTGGCGCGTTCAATCCGAGAAAAACTCCAATAATAACGAACGAACAACATTAATCATTACAAACTAGGGCCAACTTGCGTCGTCGAATTAAATTGGTTATTGCATTCTTTCTCCTGAATCTCTAATGTTGATGAGACAAGCGTACGAACATATAAGTATCATGCTGAAGAAAGTATATTCTAAGATAGGCGCACTTCGCCGCCTTAAGCGCTTAGTACCGGCAAACACTATGTTGCTTCTTTATAAGAGCTTTGTATTATCACATTTTGAATACTGCAACTCTTTACTTATGGGTATAGGTAAAACACTTAACAAGAAACTGGAAGATGCGAACTATTATGGTCTACGAACTATAATGAACATGGGGAAAAGTACTGATTATGAATCAATTCTTAGGATGGCAGACATGAATACATTGGAACATAGACGCATAGAACAATCTTTGATGATATTTTTTAAATGTTTCAAGGAGAATGGTCCAGGCTATGTAGCCAATTTATTCAAATCCCGAGTTACACCATATAATCTTAGAAGCAATGGTCTAAATGTTGTACAAACTTCATACAATAGTAGATTCCTTCATGGCTCATATCTCACACATCTGGAACCAGTTGCCATCTGCTGTAAAAAACGCACCTAATGCATCATCCTTTCGGAGACTTTTAACTAAGTTAAATTTTAACGGCTGTCAATGCAGCAATTGCCTCTGACCCGATTTATTTTTATTTATTTATATTTAGATGTTACTTTTTAATTTAATTAGTAGTTACTATCTTTTTTTTATACTGTCAAACACTTATATCATGAGCCTGTGGCTCGGGGGACTGGGAGACCACCCCCTGTGTATTCGACACTAAATAAATTACTTACTTACTTACTTACGACAGTCAATGTTCCCAGGAATGGTTTTGGTGGTGTTCACGAACCATGTAAAACGCTTTCAGGATGAGATTATGGTTTCAGTCAATTACAATGTCGTAAACTAGCATGTACCACGAACCATGCGAAGAGAAACGTTGCTAAACCAAAATGGCGCGAGATGGAACTGGAGGTTACGCGCTATACGGTTACACGGTTGCAACAATTTGCTGTTTTCGACATACCAAGTTTGAAAGGAATAATTCGTTTTCTTCAAAATTATTGACATTTGTTCTCTAAATAATACGTATAACGCGCCAGTTCTTTTCTCTGTAACCACACAACAAGCATCAGATACTTAAAACGCCATTGGACCATCCAGTACGACTCATTTACGGTCATAATTAAGCAGTTTGCATCCGAATTCTTATCCCCTCCATACGAGGGTGGGCCATTAACCATCACATTTAAAAGCCCTCGAAATCCGTTGCTTGGAACTCGACAAAATTAAGCTTTCAAAATGTTTCAAGCTTTCAACACAGGACACCCGACAACTCAAAGAAATAGCTAGAAATGTTACCTTTTTGTGCGTTAATCTTCTCAAAACATCAAGTTCTTAAATACGTTATTGGGCTTGTTAGTGGGGAACTTAAACAGTGTAGAAGAACATTTTTTTTACCTCCTCCTCGTTGTTATCTTGTGCTCCAGCCTCATTGTCACTCTATCAGTAGACAACAAAATGAATCATTCACAAAGTTCGTAGAAATAAACATTTTCAGGCCAGAATTTTTGGATGCAATTTTTTGTTGTAGTAAATAAGTCCGTGAGTTTTAATGTGAAACGGTTATTTTATGGGCAATGACCTACATTCATTGTCGAGACAGACTATTTCTCTCTCAAGTCTTCCATCAAGTAACATAATTGAATTGTTTCGCTTGAGATTCTTTATTCGTGTTCATTATTTTTGCTTTAATAGAGCTTCAAAACCGCGGCATGCATCATCAAGCTTTTAAATTTGGTTCACGTTTCTTCAAAGCGCTCGCTCTTTAAAGAGGAATAGGAGGCTAGAGTCGCTTTCGGATTACAACATTGTCGGCCGGAAACTAAACAGAAGAACATTTCTTTTACCTGTTCCTGGTTGTCTTCCTGTACAACAGTTCCATGTTCACCCTACAGGTAGCAAACAATATGAAACATTCACAAAATTGGTAGAAAGAAACATTGTCGGGCGGAATTTTTTGTTGTAGTAAATAAGGTCGTCACTTATAATGTAATGCTTTTGTTTGTTTTTTTATTGTGGAAATGCACTTAGCTACCCAAAGCTAGTTTACTGGCATTCCACTCAGAAATAACAGGAGAGAAAAAAAAAATCAAATCATACACAACATGTCAAAAAATCCCAACTTGCAGGAGGCAAACCAGCTGGCTATTTACAAGCGTGACCGAGGCTGGATTTGAACCCAGGACCTCCGGAATTCAAGTCCGGCGCCCTTACCACTAGGCCAACTTCTTAGCAATGACCCACATTGCCAGTAGAGATAATTTCTCTCTCAAGTCTTCCATCAAGTAACATATAATTATAGTATTTTGCTTGAAATTCTTTATTTTGTTTAAAGAAATGAAAAATAAAAGAATGAAGACCCTTAAGACCGTTCGGAAGGCAATTGGCAATTACTGCCAGTATTTATATTTTGTGCAAGAAGCATCTTTTAACTTACAGTTCCTTCCTTTTTTCTTCTGTCTTCCCGTTCCTAAGACGAATAATGCGAGTTACTCTTGTTTCTGCTTTATTTTCCAAACAAAACTCGTTGAACAATTACAAATTACATTTGCGGGCATCATACACTGTATTTTCTCTGACTAAACTGACATGAGAGAGCAGATTCAGTGGACGATTTCTGGGATTTAACATCATAATGCCTAAGGGGAAGCATATATTCAATTCACTCCAGCCGACCCTACAATCATTCTCTTATCTGGCCTCTCATTTTACTGATAGATCCTGTCAATGCAGTAGATTCAGCTTCAGCTTGTGACCCTGGAAGGGTGTCCGTCTTAGAGATCTTAAGGTGCCCAATACTAAACAATTTTTACCATAACCACATTTTGCATACATGTGCATATTTTGATGCATTTGAACAACCCCTGTCAATCACTTCTGCCAATAAATGTATTATTTTTTTTTTCTGAATCATTACAAAGTTTTGTGAATATTGTTAATGCGCATTGGGTCTACATGTACATGTAGTATACTGAATCTGCAAAGATATGCAATTTAAGTGCCTTTTTTTTTGGGGGGGGGGGGGGGGGGCATTCTTTCAATTGCCGATCTTGTTCTTGGCGTAACTCTCTGTTTTGCTGGAGAAAGGCCCTGTTATGAGAGAGGAATGCTCAATGCATCAACAATCTTAAAAAAAAACTATATGTACATGTACCGATAACAATGGACCAGCACTAATACATGAATGTGTTGTGAACAATAAAGAAGGTTTTAAGTAGAGAGGCACACAGTATAAAATAGGCAGTTCATAAATATCACCTAATGGAGAGTAACTAACCTGGGATAAGACTCCTAAATTTGAATGGTATATAGGTAGAAGAGAAAAATTTAGCTATGCTAAGCTCGCCTCTCTTCGCTCTATGCGCCGCTTAAGAGCTTGTTTACAGGCTGGGGAATCACAAAATCCTGGATCTCCATAAGTGCAGTGACTCCACTTCAATGTATGATGGTTTGCGTGTGTTGTCATGGCAGCAACGTTGGGATGGCAATGTGTACAGGGTCCAAAGTCAGATTATCTTCACTGGGAGTTAACTTCCATTTTCATGTAAGCTATGTGGACAGATTTTCTTTTGTTTTGTCCACCACCAAGGCGGTTACGCAATCCATCTGGTCAGTATAGAGAAAGTAAGTGCATATTACCTTTGCGCCTGCACTGCCTGCGCAGCATGACAGGCCTCTGTTACCGCAGACCCAAGATGAGCTATAGCCTCATGTCCTAGAAAAAAGACAAGTTCAATATAAATTTCTGTTTCCACAGTCCTAGATTAAAACACAACTACTTAAACAATACAAAAATGGTAACATCCACATTTGAAAACACACCTGCAATTATGTCGCCCACAACCAACCTAGCTGACGACATTGTGGGCTGCATTATTCGTATTTCGATATCCGGTGTGCCCAAGCTCCGTCTTTGTTTTCCACAGGCTATCGAGATAATAACAACATGTTTTAAAGATCTCACATTTGACTTTACAATGGCTTCCATTCATTCTATTTCTTATTAACAATGTTTGGATAGTACATGTACTTTCTATTTCCACCATAACAATCTCTCTTTTTTTTATAACAATCTCTTTTTGTTTACAAGATCATTTCATAAAAAATGTCACAGTAAAGTGCATATGTATGTACATACCTTGGACATGGACATTGCAATCTTGCAATCTAGCGACGCCTTCTGACATCAGCAGGGTTCTGTAGTTGTATATATTATAACAAATGAGGCAATAGTTAAAAATGTATACATGACTTAAGTCTAAATCCTCTGCGTTGTAAAAATATTTACAATGACCCATATGAATATCTGCACAATAATTTCATGATGTTTTTTTTTTTCAAGAGTCTCCAGGGAGTAATGTTCTTTGAACACTCAGGCACATCAATCAAGATAGGATTAAGTTAGCATGTACATTCAAATTTATATCCAATGATAACTTCTGTAAATAGTCCCATCTTCTCTAGGTTATTTTAAACGCACATTTCAAATTCAAACAAAGTACTAAAATATCATCAAAAACCTCTTCAGCCTTTTGTGTCAGTCTGTATCTGATTAGACAGACAGGGGCTCCATCGAAATGACTCTGGAGCCGCATCTGTTTTAATTAAGAGCCAATGTCTGTAAAAACCAGACATTGGCCGGCAACAGTCAAAAAATCGATTTCGCTCATACTTTCAAGTTTGATACCCTATCATGTTAGAAGAACCCCTGTGCAGTTTGTTTTGAAAAATAATTTTTCGTTGGGGAGAAATTGGCATTTTTGCAAGAGAGGGTAAATATGCTAATTTGATAGCTTAAAGTTATGCAAGTTTGTCGATCTCTAGAAAATCGAAAAGGCTGTATTTAATCTTTCTGATTTTATTATCTTCAAGTATGATATCTCTTTGTATCTCAGGGAGATGTTCAGGCTTTTACAATAAACTCTAAATTTCAGGTGGATTTTTCAAAAAGACGTGGTTTTCATGAGTCAAAAAGTACCGTATAAACAATCGAGAGTTTTACCCGGGCCGATACAACAGATTGACTCGAATTTTACTGTGTTTATGCTGAAACATAGGGCTTGAATTTTTCTCAAAAGAAATCCCTTGGTAAATGAGTTTTTATGGCGCTGTTGACACTTACAGTTGGCTAAAAACTGCAATTTTTCTTGCATAATTAGCATAATTAGCAAGGCGAGATCTTTCCCATTTGGAGTTTCTTACTCCAATTTTAAAACAACTGGTCAGACGATTGTAACGATTTTTCAATTTAGGCTAGTTTTATTTTTATTGTATTGTATTGTATTTGTGCCATAAAAATTGCGAAACAAAATGTTCTAAATGTTCATCACTTCCGGTTTCCCGCTTTCATAAAATTCGTCTTCAAGTATCTATTAAAATCTCTTGATTTAAGTTAGCACGAAGAATTACAATATTCTTAAGGAGGTTGGCCGAGCAAAATCACATAAGACTGCTTGTTTATAAGAATGTTTATAGCAGGGCGAATCAGACTAAGTGACTGGTTGAAATGGACAAGGTCTTAATTTGCATATTCTCTTCTACCGTTCTACTTTTAAAATATCGACGTAATTATTTCCAATAGAAGTTTGTCAAAATACAAAAATACGATTTTATCATCTTTCATATACAAAATATTAAATAACATAATATATATTCCGTTTCTAATGTTTATGGGCATTCACGTGATCCTTAATTAATGGTGAGAAAAACTTTGGTTTACAAGTAGTGTAGTGTAAATCATGGAGGTGCATTGTTCTTTTAAAACTCTTGCCAATGGACTCTAGGCGATCTGTGGTCATGGCAAGAAAAGCTCAAGCGAAATCATTTCGTTAGTCTCTTGTACTAAAAGTATTGATACTCATTTATCCGCCCATAAGTTTTCCGGTCCTGTAGATGAACTCGACCTTAGCTTGTGTCGAGTTGGAAAGCTTTCAAAGCCAGTCAAATATAGTATCATGACAATTTCCCCAAACCATCGATTGAACCTTGGTGTGGGCTGGAGTAGGGGTGGAAACACTAGACGCAGAGTTCCCGAAGCAATGTCAGGACATGGCGAAGGCGGGAAAAAGATGGCCAAAAGCTGAGAAGGGGCTTGATAAGGACGATTCATAATACATATTTGAGACAACTGGAGTTTTTGTTGCAGTAAGTTCCGGTAAGTATTCATATTCTTCTTGAATCCTCTTCCCAGTTGTACAAAGGGTGGATAACGTTACCCAGCCGACAAATCCTTATTATCCGGTGGATGGAATCTAAACAAAAATAATAGAGCGGATAAAATTATCCCGCGCTTGTATTAAATCGATGCTAATTATGCAAGAAAAATTGCAGTTTTTAGCCAACTGCGAGTGTCAACAGCGCCATAAAAACTCATTTACCAAGGGATTTCTTTTAATAAACTTCAAGCCCTATGTTTTAGCATAAACCACAGTAAAATTCGAGTCAATCTGTTGTATCGGCCCGGGTAAAAATCTCTCGATTGTTTATACGGTACTTTTTGACTCATGAAAACCACGTCTTTTTGAAAAATCCACCTGAAATTTAGAGTTTATTGTAAAAGCCTGAACATCTCCCTGAGATACAAAGAGATATCATACTTGAAGATAATAAAATCAGAAAGATTAAATACAGCCTTTTCGATTTTCTAGAGATCGACAAACTTGCATAACTTTAAGCTATCAAATTAGCATATTTACCCTCTCTTGCAAAAATGCCAATTTCTCCCCAACGAAAAATTATTTTTCAAAACAAACTGCACAGGGGTTCTTCTAACATGATAGGGTATCAAACTTGAAAGTATGAGCGAAATCGATTTTTTGACTGTTGTTGGCCAATGTCTGGTTTTTACTGACATTGGCTCTTAATAATATACTTTCATGAATATAAACACTGATTTGTCAATCAAAATAATTTAATGCATGCATTCCTATTGAATGTTTACAAATATATAAACGAAAGCAAAATACAATCCACTGGACAGTTTACACTTGTAAGCATCCATTTGTGAAATTGCATAATAAGATCACAGCAGCCCTAAGAACAGATTTCCTACAAAAAAAACTTGACGGCAATCCACAAAACTTTATAGTCTACAAACATAAATAGATACACGTACGTAAACATAGATCTACGCAGTACACACCAGTCCTCTAACTCAACTACATTAAATATTTTGTACAATACAAACAAACAAACAAGAAAAAAAGCAACTTCAGCCTGTATGCAAAAAATATGATATACTTTATGGTTGCGACTATATTTTTCTCATATCACAAGAGGTCTAGCAATGTTGTGTACAGGATGCTATAAAAGGGGAAGTATTACGCGAATTTGATGTCATTTGAAAACCCAGAAATGTTTGCCTGCCAACAGAAACATAAAACAGTAATTGTGTTGTTTTGCTATAAATTATTATCCTGTGCAGTAAATTGTTGATTAGTGCCTGTTACCAGACACACAGTTCGCCGAAATAAATTATTGAAACATGAAAAAATTAATGTTAATCTACATGTAACGTTTTTCAAGTTTTTGCATTTTTGTTTCCAAAACGAGCTATAACAGATCATGAGTTGTCCCTTTCAATAATTGAGTTGATTTCTTTCCTCTCGTTGCTCTAGAATTATTTCGTAGCCATGTGAAGGTCTTACATTGTATTTCAAAGAGGTCAAAAACTCCATGACACTTCCCCTTTAACAAAGGGCAGCCTGGCAATGTTTTACAGATTGCATTTACAGCATGTGTTATTTCATCAAGATGTTGTCCAAATTCTCACGTTGTATGCCCAGAATGGCTTAATGTATCAGTCAATAATTGAAACCCTGACCCTTGATTCACGGTCACCTTGATTCATCTTGTCTAGTTCTAAAATACAATTGAATTAAAAGACAAATAATAATGGAGGGGGGATCATTTGACTGACGCATTAATTATCAATACAGTACTTGTATCGTTGTTGCGCACCCACTTGTGCGGAAACAAGTATGATCAACTAGCAAATTAAAAGTACCATATGAAGGTTCGTATTCTTATGTACCATTAAAGTATAATCTGTTCATGTTGTCCTTCAGCAGCATGGTTAAAAATATATAAGACTGTTCTACTGAGGCCTTAAACTGCTGTTTAAAAGTTGAAACTAAAATCCAAGCTTTCGCCTATCAACGGCATGGAAGTGTCTGTTTTCGTTGCCTGATGTTGTTTGCCCTTAAGAAAGTGTCCAGCACTCCAATGTCAAATAAGGGACCACTTCTTGGATCTATACAAGAACAAACACAAAAATCTCCTCTTGTGGCAATTACAGAAACATCAAGTTAATTCGCTCAAATTGAAATACTGTATAATCCTAGTAACTTGAACTCTGAAGGGAGACAAAAAACTGTTCGAGTTTACAGAGGTTCGAGTTATCAGGAAGCTGAGGCTTTCGGGTAGAAAAAAACTTTGTCGACATTTTAAAGAAAGAATTGGAATGCCTTGAGATGTGAGCATTATGAACTAAAATTTGTAAATGTGACAGCTTAACAGGCAGTGCATGTGGTTTGACTAAAGAGATCTGAAATGACTATCAAATGTGTATGTTGGTGCAATTAGGAGCATTGACAAAAAAGTTGCATGATGTTTTCAATAACGGTTGATAAGTTAACATCAGTAAATGTTTGCAAACTGTTAATCCAACTCTACATGTACACTGCATGTGCTAATAGTGTTTCAAACCAAATCGCTCACTCTCCAGTCTTCAATTTTAGCATAAACCTCTAAGCTAACTGGAACAAGCCAAGGAACAACTTACCTGTTTCAGCTGCTATTAGCACGTCTGGCATCTCTTGTACTTCTCCAACTTTGCAATAAAAGAGTTGTTGTTTATATTAGACAATTATTTATATTCATTTGAAATTATTCATATTTTAAAAAGTGCTTAAGTGCTACAAAGCACTTATTGCAAGTGTACGTTTCCATATTAAACTTAGTACTATGGTGTCTGCAATAACCATGTAAACTCTACTGGGAATTCCAGCAATTATAAATCCTCAGGAGATGACTTTATACATGTAAATCTTTAGGTAACTCAAATTAGAGTTACGTTCTACACCCACCAATACAATTTAATGTTTTGAGTGTGCATGCCACAAATGAAACTCTACCAACTGGTACAGCCGAAGGTCATAAGCTTGATCAGCAATATACATGTACTCCAAAGCAATTAAAGTACTAGAAGTTCTTCAAATATGAGTCTCGGTTAATGGTTACACAACTCACCCTCTCTAGCATCTTTATCCCATGTTGACCTATCATCATCATGCCACGCGATACTGACCATGGGCACATTTTCAATTTTATCTACAAAATTGCAAACAGTGAAAGGCAACATGATTTTCTCTATCTCACCTACCACTTCATCAGACATGGACATCAATAATCTTTGTTCTGGTCTGTATACATGGCAGTTTGCTCAGGTGGTTTGCAGACTTTATGCATACAGTGTAAGTGACTTAAATCCCATCTAAGCTCACTCCTTGGATATGTTTCTTTGCTATTGTTAGTTGCTTTCTTCTACATCACTTAAAGCTATACAGTGGTACATTTGGATTGAATTCAATTATTGTTCCATGCTTTTTTTTCTATCTAAAATGGGTTCCAAATTAATTAATACACTGGTAGCAACTAACAAAAATTTGACAAACTACCATTCATAATAATTATTTGTGATTGTTTTGTTTTCACTACTCTTGCCAAGAAAACAGACAACTTACCATATGATCTTCGATAAAGCTTTTCCACGTCTGAAATGAAAGGACCTTCAAGTAAAATAAAAAAGCAAAGTCTGTGATTGCATGATAGAGTGTCCATACTGACTTTCGTCTTAACATGTACTTGTCTCCACCAAATACTACCTATTACTTGCCAATAATAAAAATAGTCTTTTGAGGGCTGATTTACCTTACAGGTGTAGTTTCTGTTGTGAAGCCCAGACACAAAGTTCAAAGTTGACTAGTACTGTATTGAACAATATAAGAGTCATTGGGATTGGCTTGCAAAGAGCTCAGTATCAACTTTTAAAAGGTATCACCTACATTTTCAAATTACATCCCCCACAGTTCCAGAGATTTCTCTGGATTGGTTATTTTCAAGATTGGGTTGATCACACTGGTCTGTTATTCAATTGCGGAGCCAACAACTGTTAACATTCAAAATTATTTGGTGTTCAGAAGTGAATAGGCTTACAATCTTGCCTTAGAGCTAGTGCAATTTTGCAGAACCTTCCAAAACTTCACTTGCTTCAGGGTGGTTACACGATAAAGGTTAACTTTTAAAAGTAGGTTGGTTTGTGTATGATGATTTGGAATACATTTTCAAACTTTTTATACAGTACTGCACCTGATAATTGCTGCCTTGGAGTTGGCGTTGATTGGTGTACATGAACGTCGTCTTCACTATCACTGACGACAACTGAAAAGACAGTAAAACAGCTAAATACTGTTGCTGTATATCTATTTACAATGTACTGGCCTTATTGTTCTTAAAGCATTTGATTTTCATGGAAGAGTGACAGCTAGAATAAACATGTATGTTGAAACTGTAGGACAATGATGAAAGTTGTTGATTAAGTGGTCCATCAAAATTAGTATCCACTTTGCCTATACAAAAAAAAACAAAATGACATGCCTATGCAGTAGAGTTATAATCTCAATGGTATTATTTAGACAATGTACTACTTTTCAAAGACAACATACGGTAGAAAGTTAACTTGTCTTATCACATGCATTCCAGTCTGAGTAGTACATTCACATATACTTTGAATCTTGTACTTTTAGTACAGTCACTCAGAGATTTAATGTATATTTGTAAACGGATAATCTTACAAAATTACAACATTAAATGAGCAGTGCGCATTAACATACAGGTATTTACCGATGAAAAATTATTTTATTACCTGTATCTTGCCTTGGAATTCGGTTATAACCTGATATGTAACCGGCAAAAATAGTATGATCACATTTTGTTTTATTTTAGTTTTTCTTTTTATATCAGAGATAGAAATTAGCACCTGCCCACTCACCTTGGTGAGTGTCAAATCATTGCAGTTGTGAATGTTTTGGTAACAAGGTCAATCGCCCATATAGCTAGTACTGTCAAAATTCATAGTGTCCAACCCTGTATATCATGAATGAAGTTGTGATTCTACAAGGAATAATCTTAGAAATAAGCTGACAAAGTCCAAATGTAAGGACAAAAAAGTTGTTCAAATGCTCTCAGGCAGCTCATCGAAAATGTTTTAATTTTCTATTTTTTTTATTTTAAGACTTACCTACAATAAAATAGGATTGAAAATAGGTCATTTTGCAACTCTAGCATCCCATTTACTTCCTGTCTAGATGTATTCTAGAAGAAACTTACTGAATTTGTCAAAGTATTGGTCATTGGCCCGGGGGGGCTACTGCCTTATAAGAGGCTAATGGGGATGTGCCGCTGGATGGGGTTGCATTTTCACGACTGGATTGACTAGAATTCGGTCGCATTTTCAATAGAGTTTCTAGAATGGGGTCGGACTTTTTCGGATTTTTGGGGTGAAAAAAATCTATTAAGTAGGGAATCAAAATGGTCTCGGTTAAAAAGTTCAGAAAGTTGTTGTTTATTAAATGTAACAATCACCTCGTATTACATTCCGTTCTTGAAAGTAGATGCATAAATTGAAAGTGACTTAGTGGGGATCGTGAAAATTACATTTTCCCAAAAAGTGACTAACATGGGGTCTATAACTGGCCACAAAATAGACCATAATGGGGCAGGGGCTCTGAGAGGCCAGCAGCACATACCCAGCAAAACTTAACCCAAGAACCCCCCCCCCCCCCATTTCCCCCCCCACCCCCCCCCCCCCCCCCCCCCCACCGGGGTCATTGGAAGACACCGCTTATGAAATGGTCAATTGACCCGGGAGTAAATACAATGTAGGTGAATAAAGGCTTATGCCAGATCCCAAGATGCAAAGAATGCAAAAATGTCCCACTATTCCAGCACTATTGCCCTAAGTGAGAAAGGGGGGAGGGGGTGGGCCCAGCCGGAATTGACTGATTCATAATGCAACGCCTTACTGAGTCATAGATTTATCTTGAAATTTTTTCAAATAAAAGCGGTTGTTGTTGTTGCTAATAACCATCACCGCATCGATGAAATTTGGAAATGTTCCAATTACATTATTTTATGCTTCAATAAAAACAAAAACATGCTGATATTATGGTGCAATTTCCAATTTTCATGTTGAAGAATTCCGAAGACCCCCAAAAGGACAGCACCCTCAATGTTTTTTTTTTTTTGTAAATAAGTTACATGCAATAACTTATTAACGCTATTAGTTTAAATTTATAATAACTTACTTTGGCCTGATGGTCCAGCTCGTTGATGATCTTCTTCGATCTCCACTTGATCGTCGGTGACAACATCTAGGCTTACGGTAGCATGAAAGAAAGTCACAAACGCTATCAATGATTCATTGTAGTTCACGTTTTAAACTGATAAAACGATATAAACATTAGCCTACCCTCAATAATTTGCCTATTTTCGTCTTGCCGACTGTCGATTTCTTCCTCTTCTTGTGCTGGCTCTTCCGTTTGTTCTGAAGAGAGAATAAGAAGTTGATGTTACAATCACCACCCTTTTAAACAAATACATGTAAATTAAGATCTTACTTCACTGTTGGAAAGATGAATGCAACAAGCACAACAAATTAAAATGTTTTCTGTTTCCCCAAATAAGCATTTCCCAATGCAATAATAACGCAGTTCTAATAAGCAGTTCCGATAAGCAGTTCCGATGTCACCAGGTTGCAAAGCCAAACGTAACCTCGTGATCTTCTGGGGTTTTCCCGCCAAAACTTACTCTTGTAATAACTTCAAATTGGAAACGAGTGAGGGTATTGAAGTAAAAATTGAGAAAATAATATTTGTATCAAACTTTCCTGTCTACTTACATCTAGATATGAAATTAAAATTGCTTCATCTCAGTACAATTTCATTTTGAATCAGCCTATAATGCTCTCTGTTGAGTGAAAAGTCACCTATTGGCGTAAAATAAAAAGATGAACAATACCTTCCGAGCGTTCAGCTTGCTGGTTTTGTGCGGCGTTTTGTGCAGTGTCGTCGGCCCCATCTGTGAATTGCAAGAATACAAATAGAAAATCGGCTTTCCTCATAGTACTGAGAAAAAAATTACTGTGTACTGTAAAATAAGTTATTACCTAGTAAGTTGAGCCTCATGTAAATCTTCCTTGGGTTTCTACTGAAATGGAGTTTCAAAGTTGGCCTGCAGACCTCTCCACCGGAGCATAGTCGGTCAAGGAGTGTGGTGCTCCCGCACGATTTGTAAAAATACAATCTAAAAATTAGATAGATGTTATATTGGTTTATATGGTAGACGAAGGAATCTTTAATGTGATTTAAATTGTATATATTTACCTTGAAAAATCTTCCGCTTCGAGTTGTGAACAGAAAGCGTGCACAAGCACCTCCTTCATGTGCTCGTTGGTGGCGTTGTTAGGGAAAACGATCTCTTTTACTCGCCCTGACCTTTCAAGAACATCGAAAGTTCTTGCTTGAGGGACCCGAAGAGGATCTATCCACCTCAACAGAACGGCTGTTCTTTTCAAGTTCCTGGCGCGTGTAGCCTGCGTCCTTTCAGCCATTGCGCTTTGCTCCAACTGCTTTTTCGCGGTAAATGGAAAACTAAAGTGAGGACGCGTAATCGTTGTCTTATTGTTTATGCACCCATAAAAGGTGTCAACGAACAATGAGCCATGAGGGTGTCAAGACTCTGATATCTTGTCACTCGAGTGTGAAGAGAACATTTGAAACGAAAGCTTACGCAGCTACTAAGTACTCTTATGGATATCATCAGGATTGCTTACTATGAAGTTAAATTTGAAAAAAATGAAAACAAGCAATCGCTGCAAGCACGTACCCGTTCAACGCTTCGCTCGCGCAACCTTGGGTGTAACCGATTAATTAGTCAACTTTAAATGAAATGAATTGTATCACATATCATTCGGCATGATTGTGTTACAAAAATCGAAGTACGCTGCTGGAGATAAGAGTGCAAGAAGAAAAAAAAAAACTGGTCCATTATGAATCTCTTGGAGATAACCGCTCTTTCCAATGGTCCTACCTTAGAACTGATTCGATGGCTACCGGGGCAAAATTTACTAGCCAATCCACTGAGATGTGTACCCTGCAATCAAGCGATGGAATTATCGGAAAGAAAGCGAGAACATGTCGATGGTTATATATGGTGAGTTTAGTAGGATCTAGGTTAGAGTAGGGTTTTCGTTCCTCTTATTCATCTGCTCATTGTTTATAATTTAAATTTAAAATTTAAATTTTAATACTTATATAGCGCCCTTTAACATCTAAATGATCAAAGGCGCTTTACAATCTATGAAAGCTAATTACAAATCGAATCAAATCAAATCAAATCTTGGTTTTTGAGGAGAGGGGAAAACCGGAGTACCCGGAGAAAAACCTCTCGGAGCAGAGTAGAGAACCAACAAACTCAGCCCACTTATGACGCCGAGTCCGGGAATCAAACCCGGGCCACATAGGTGGAAGGCGAGTGCTCAAACACTGTGCCAACCCTGCTCCCCCATAATGAAACTAGTACAGACGCTAATGTCTGTGCAATGGCAAAGAATAATTATCATAGTTGTCGTCCTAAGGGGTAGAAATTTGAAAAAGTATTTGTTGCGAGCGCAATTCCCCACGGCGAAGGTGCAGCAAACGGGCTCCTAGAGCTGAAGTTGGACTAGAAGAGGGATTTTTAGACATAACTTGCGCAACTTCTGGTATTTACATAGTTGTAGAGGAATCTTAGTTTTCGAGGTTTCTTGGATCTGCAAAGTTGTCTTAGCGGCTTTCAAGACATCCCATTCACATGTGTGATGCTTCCGTAGCTAAATGTAGTGAGACCTCGTTTGACCAAGTAAAAGCACGCAATGTATTCAGTCTACAACTAATAATTTTGCTGTTAAATCGTTTTTCATGTTTAATTTAATTTTTTTTAAGGAGGTGCGCCAGGTGGCGCTGCAAAAAATCTCTCCGCAATGGAAGCCTATTTGCAGAATTTCCAAGGCTCCCATTGGGAAAAATCTTGCTTTTACTATTTCTGTGGAGTGTTCGCGAGTTAAGAAAAACTGCAGCCGAGATGCTTGGTTTAACTAATAATACAGTTGCCAACGTTTATGGAGTATTCAGGCATTATTGCAGAACAGATCTATAAAATCGTCCAATTATTCCATTTGGCGGGAACGTCTACATAGTTAAATGTGACGAGAGCCAATTCAAACATCAGTCAAAAGTGACTACCAAAGCACTGACTATTTTTTCCAACTGTATGTTGCGGTAGCGACAACCCCGCTATCTCTAACACGTCTAAAGATTTTGTCGACGTTACCAAGGAAAACGAGTTTTAGTTGGAGTACGGGAAAGCCGGACTTTTAAAAGCCCTTTAATACAGAAGTTTGCAGTATGTTTGCTCAGGATATATCCATGCCAATCAAGGTGGATCTTAGCAAGTGATTTTAAAATACAAAAACTTAGGAAATTGCGCGTATCATATTAAGCACTGAACAATTCAAAAAGCGTTAAGTTATATATATTACACTGAAGAGGTTAGGGTCAGAAGAAGAGCAAAACTCGGGCGTGTGGAGGAAACCAGACCCAAGGGAACGGCGAAAAAGTCGAGCCTTTGAATTTTCCGATGAACAAAATTTGTTTCGTCTGACTAGGTTGCATTCAGGAATTAAATTTAATACGTAGTTTATGCCTTCCTTGATCAGAATCAAAGAGGACGACGACCAAGGGACGACGTTTGGGTGTTTGGAATTATATCAACTGAATACCGCCCTTGTCGTGGTTATTTCTAAGTGGTTCAGCAAAGAGACCGAGCTACTTTGGCCCCAATCCTACAGCGCGTTCTCCTTCCAGGCTCAGAGGTACACTCAGATGACTGGGCTGCTTATCGTGCCTTGGAGAATCATGTTGCTAATGTTCGTATACATAGGACTGTTATCCATCGCGATAATTTTGTTGATCCTGTCACCGGCATTCACACCCAAGAAATAGAGTCCGCATGGGCAAGACTTAAATATTTCATTAAAAGGGAGAAAGGGATTCGACGAGAGGATATCCAAGGTTTTCTCGACGAACAAATGTGGAGAGACTGGAGGGGCCAAGATAACAACTTCAATAATTTTATTTCAATTCTGCCTAATTATTATCCATTATAGAAAACAGATACAGTCTGGAAACTAATCGGTAATCAATGACGTCAGTGAGTAATGGATGGATAATCAATGAAAAAGAAAAAGATCAGCCATTGATTATTGGCGATAATCAATGAGTAATTGATGACTAGTCGACGTACAAAACTCTCGTGGCCTATCCGGATTACTCATCGATAACATTGATTCCTCATTGGTTACCCATTGATTACCCATCGATTACTTATTGATAACATTATTAGCTTATCACAAGCAGTAATGAAGGTACTTTTTTTTTTATTAAATAATCAAGTTTTAATAGACAAAGAAATTTTTTTTTCATTTTTAATTTTCAACAGAAACATTTTTATGTAATTATTGATATAATATGTTTGCAATGCCTTATTTTCTATTTTAATATAATACTTTTGCGATGTTTTAGTAACGCACCTATCAATGTCTAGCCCCATTGAGGGGAGTGCAAGCATACCCAGGGGCTATTGACGATTGACATTTTCAAATATTTTGGTCAATAAATTTAAAATTCCACAGCCTCTGCCATTTCAAACCTTAATTCTTGTTCAAAACGTCCCCTTCCTTGGACAAAGTTCACAGGTCAAATGCCCCACTTATGCCCGCACTCTCCCTGTTGGGGCAAGACATTGATAGGTGCATAAAAAGTAGCTGTATATTTCATAAATAAAATTGTGCTGCAAGATAAAAATTAACAACAACAATGAATATGGCTGAAAACTGCAACTGTGTCCAATCAGTAATGAGGCTATTCTAGGATTGTCACATACAAGACAGCTGTGACATTAAAAACTTATTTTTTTAATATATATATATATATATATATATATATATATATCTGTCTGGATTTTTAAGAACATGCCTTCAGAAATTAACCACATTTTGAGACTTTCTAGGCTGATGGAATATGCTAGTCCAGAACATGACTTTAATTAGGGCTCATCACAAGAAAGCAAGGTCAAAGAATACTACAGACCTGGTATAGAAGGTTTGTCTTTGAAATTGGACATGACACTAGCACTGACATTTGAACTGACATGAAACATGGCCTATGTGTTGACAAAACAAGTGCGACATTTCGCAATTATTAACGGCGCCAACGCATCTTAAATCTCACGCAAAACCCAGTCTTTTAGCGGTCCAGTCTAGCTTTCTACAACAGAATCGGCTTAATCGGAGCAACACAGCGTTCTAAATTAATTTTCCGAATCTCTTCTATATTTACAAATCGAAACGAATCACGCCGAAAGACATCTGGAAATTATTTATGACATTGAGTCCGGAAATCCGACCCCAAACCGCACCTCTCGACTAATCGATCACTAGCCTAACAACGCTACAGATATAACGGCGAAAAATAATCGAATAGCTTTTCAAACTCACGCTTTTTGAAGAGAAAATCCTTGCCATTTCTTGTTCGTGTTTAGTGATATAACTTTAAGTCCCGGATGTTGGCAAAAAGATTGGAACGGGGAACACATATGGCGGTTTTCAACAAGAAAATAAACTAACTCTTTGGCTAGGTTGAAAATTCCCGATCATTTCATCTTGCCCGACTAGAAATCATCCCTAAGAGCTACTTTTTAAAGCCAAAGACTGTCACCTCCTCAAGCAAAGCCCAAAATATGCCAGCCTTCGTTTAAGCCCGAGTACCTAAAGTTTACCCGTTTAGCTGAAAAACAGGACTATTGGTAGCAAGCATATTAGACCAGGCAGGAACTGCACTCGGAAGACTTTTTCCCTCATTAGACTTAATGATGTCCTCAGGAAAACTTTGCTTAAGGAAGCCAAACAAAACGCTAGGGCTAATGAATTTCTTCTCAGCTAGGAGCGCGCCGAATTCAAAGCGAGTTCGTTGTGCCGTGTATAAACGTTTAAGCGAGAATGGGGCTAGCTGAGCAAAGCAATTAAATGAGTCTACATCGGGTAGTTTCGGGGAGGGAGGGGGGGGGGGGGTTGGGAGAAGAATAGCTTTTGTCTTTAAAATGACTGCTGGTGACTCTTGTATCGTACATCTTTAAATTTAATAAGAAATAAAAAAATAATAATAAAAAAAAAACCAAGTTATATGTTAAGAAAAGTTAACAAAAATCATAGATTTCTGAGGGTATGTTCTTTTAAATTCAGACAGATATTATTAGTATTTGGGCTCAAATTGTTCAAAACGGCTTGATATTCTTCTTTGTATCATTAATCACTTAAAGATGACCTGTAGTAACCAAATAAAGAGGAAATGGTGCCTCCACAAGTTATGTTTTAGGCAAGAAATCATGTCAGTTTATGAGTGACACAAAGCAAGGGCTAACTAGTTCCTTGCATTCATCATATTTTGAAAAAAGCTGTAAAGTTGAGGCTTCAAGCCCTTCTACTAACAGCAGTTAGATTGCTAGACAAAACAACTGTGATTTACAAAAGCAGGACTAGCAAGAAAAGCTTATATTTTCATCATTCCACTTATATCATTTTAATATCTGTCTGGATTTTTAAGAACATGCCCTCAGAAATTAACCACATTTTGAGACTTTCTAGGCTGATGGAATATGCTAGTCCAGAACATGACTTTAATTAGGGCTCATCACAAGAAAGCAAGGTCAAAGAATACTACAGACCTGGTATAGAAGGTTTGTCTTTGAAATTGGACATGACACTAGCACTGACATTTGAACTGACATGAAACATGGCCTATGTGTTGACAAAACAAGTGCGACATTTCGCAATTATTAACGGCGCCAACGCATCTTAAATCTCACGCAAAACCCAGTCTTTTAGCGGTCCAGTCTAGCTTTCTACAACAGAATCGGCTTAATCGGAGCAACACAGCGTTCTAAATTAATTTTCCGAATCTCTTCTATATTTACAAATCGAAACGAATCACGCCGAAAGACATCTGGAAATTATTTATGACATTGAGTCCGGAAATCCGACCCCAAACCGCACCTCTCGACTAATCGATCACTAGCCTAACAACGCTACAGATATAACGGCGAAAAATAATCGAATAGCTTTTCAAACTCACGCTTTTTGAAGAGAAAATCCTTGCCATTTCTTGTTCGTGTTTAGTGATATAACTTTAAGTCCCGGATGTTGGCAAAAAGATTGGAACGGGGAACACATATGGCGGTTTTCAACAAGAAAATAAACTAAATCTTTGGCTAGGTTGAAAATTCCCGATCATTTCATCTTGCCCGACTAGAAATCATCCCTAAGAGCTACTTTTTAAAGCCAAAGACTGTCACCTCCTCAAGCAAAGCCCAAAATATGCCAGCCTTCGTCCAAGCCCGAGTAACTAAAGTTTACCCGTTTAGCTGAAAAACAGGACTACTGGTAGCAAGCATATTAGACCAGGCAGCAACTGCACTCGGAAGACTTTTTCCCTCATTAGACTTAATGATGTCCTCAGGAAAACTTTGCTTAAGGAAGCCAAACAAAACGCTAGGGCTAATGAATTTCTTCTCAGCTAAGAGCGCGCCGAATTCAAAGCGAGTAGTTCTTTGTGCCGTGTATAAACGTTTGAGAGAGAATGGGGCTAGCTGGGCAAAAACAATTAAATGAGTCTACATCGGGTAGTTTCGGAGAGGGGGGGGGGGGGGGGGTAAGGAGAAGAATAGCTTTTGTCTTTAAAATGACTGCTGGTGACTCTTGTATCGTACATCCCTAAATTTAATGGGAAATAAAAAAATTATAATAAAAAAAAACAAGTTTTATGTTAAGAAAAGTTAACAAAAATCTGAGATTTCTGAGGGTATGTTCTTTTAAATTTAGACAGATATATATATAGATATATATATATATATATATATATATATATATATATTTAGTATAAATCTACTAGTGTTCTATCACGAATGCCGTTCTCTGATTGGCTACGCTATTCGCTATCTATTCTGTGATAGATAGTGAGTAGCGATTTTCAACAAAATGGCGCCCGCTTCTTCGCGTTTTCGAAGTGTCTGCGATGAGGAAATAGATAATTTACTTGTTTAGTTTTGAACGACTAGTAGATTTATACTAAAACAATTAGATTATTCGCTCTCGATTTCTATGCGTGATAGTTGATTCGGGCTTCGCCCTCATCAACTATCACGCGATAGAAATCTCGAGCTCATAATCTAATTGTTAAATATATATATATATATATATATATATATATATATATATAGTTAAGTAATCAGTCCATGTTCAGGAAAAACTGAGGCACGACAGGCCTGTTTCGAAAAAGCGTTGCCTTCTCTCTTCAGGTGCGAGTTGAATAGCCAAGATCTGGTCTTTTATAGCGAGGGTTTTATGCGTGTTTTAACAGGTATGCATTGGCGTGCCGGCATGTGCTTGTTAACTCGTTTCTTTTGTTCAGGGAACTGCGATGCGGTTCGCACAGGATGAAGTACTTCTCAGTGGTGCAAAGATTGCATTTTTTGTTAGAGTTTGAGTACGGCTTGGCCCGTGCCACTATTTCCCACGTGATGGTAAATTCCATGTTGTTTTCTTTTAGGCGCCAGATATGCTTACTCAGCTCCGTTGCGTTCTTTTTCTTCGGGTCTTTGAAAGACGACAGGTGGTTTCGGTAGCGAGTCTTAAATTCAGTCGCGGTAAGACCCACGTACGATTCCTTCCCATGGGGGGTTGTTACGACAGCCTGATAGATGACGTTTTTTTTTCAAGCATTCTTCGGCTAAAGGGCATTTTGCCTTGACCCTACAATTACATGTCCTGGTTGTGGTTGTTTCATTGCCTTTAAGCATGTTCTTGTTGTGCGCGCTTATTTTACTTTGCAAGTTGGGCATGCACGAGTAGCTTATCTTAAGCGTGTTTTTGTTAAATATTTTCTTCAGCGGGTGGCCCTTTGGGAAAGAATCCTGTCGTCTTTCAAAGACCCGAAGAAAAAGAACGCAACGGAGCTGAGTAAGCTTATCTGGCGCCTAAAAGAAAACAACATGGAATTTACCATCTCTCGTCCGCCTGTGAATCGTCGTTGCTGTCGATCCAGTGCCATCTAGTCGGAGAAAAACACTAGCCCGGGAGTACCACGTAAAAAATTCCCACTAACTATCTAAATTTGCCATGCAGCCAGCATGGTTGTCCTGATAGTGTAGTGGTAATCACACCCGACCGGTAATCAGGGGGACGTGGGTTCAAATCCCGCTCAGGGCATAAAAAGTTTTTCTTCCAATAAAAATGTCATTCAGAAGTTGTCCGTCCTTGGCATCTTATAATTTCTCTACAATTGACTACATTTCGCCGTAGGCTTGGACTGTGAATCCATTGTGATCCTTCTGGGGTCAAAGATGCACTGTTGGCTCGAGAGAACCTTGTAACCTCTATATATATATATATATATATATATATATATATATATATATATATGTATATATTTATATATATATTATTTTATATATTATATATATTATATTATTTTTTCAGTATGTGCAGCAAAACCGGGATAAGCTGGTAAGTTTAACAATTGCCAGCCATAGATTATTATATGATGAAATGCTACGAGTTCATTGATAAGTAGGAAATAAAGCTACAAGGAAAATCAGCATGTGTGTCCCAATCTCGCCAAAATTAAGCCAAACTTTCTACGTTATATGACGTCACATTTCAAGAGGTCAAAATTTTTATTGCCATAGATTTGATGATCTCGTGGTTATATATGGAGATAAAGCATTGGCTGCTCATGAACCAAGAGAATGAAACTTAATACCCTATGAAATTCGGAAGTCCAACACCATCTCGAGCTTTAAAAGGTCACTTAAGACGTACTTGTTTACTAAATTCAGCAATAACAGATCATTGTTTCTATAGATTTGTATATATTACATTAGTTTTAATTTTTAATCATGGTTAATATAATAGGAGATGGTTGTAAATTTGTAAATATTTATTAATAATGTTGTTTACATGACTGTAACGTGCTTTCAACATAAGATAAGAGCGCTATAGAAATAAAGTTGTTATTATTATTATAATTATTATTATTATTATTATTATTATTATTATTATTTACCTGGGACACATTTGAGGTGGTCTTTAAGTGATGACTGAGTTTGCTGTTACCATTGACAGCAATTTTTCACAGGTTTTTTTTTTAAGAAAATAGAAAATTCCTTTTAAATAAAGAAAAATTAATTTCCTTACCTTAACTTTTATCTTATTTTAGCTAATATTAGTGTGCGTTTATTGGTTTTGATAACTTTTTGTACAATTTTGGAGCTTTCCTGAAGTTTTGGGAAAATCTAGAAATTTCAGATGGTGGATCTAAAATGGCCGCCATTTGTCAACCATGGCGTAATTTTCACATCATATGACATCAACGTTTTGCATCGTGGACCTCAAAGGAAACATCTTTGGACGTATTATCTACCCTCCAAGCGCCATTTTTGTAGCCGACTTCGGGCCTTGGACGTTTATGACCTATTTTTAATATTCAATAAAAAGTTGTCGAGCTTTACTTTCCGAAAGTGTACCTACAATCATAGTCTACTAACCGTGCCACAATTAGGCATCAGTTTTAATGAAAACTCGAATCGTACAAAAAAGCAAATGCAAGGTGATTTTCTGCTGTTTTCCAACGTTTGCTGGTAGAAGTTAATATTTTCAACGGAAGGAAAATTGTGTTTTAGCTTTCAATGAGTTTGTGTGAAACTTATTAAGAGTTAATTTCCAACATTATTCGAGAAGTGGAAAACAGTAACGTGCCGCATGTCGATTGTCGTTGCGCGCTCAGCTAAGCCTCCCATTTTTAAGACTGAAAAGTATTGCTTAGCAAGAGCAAGTAATAGTCTATCAAGCAAAGAAGTAGTCCGTTTCATAATTTTGTTTGTTGCTAAACCAAAAGAAGGAAAACTGTGTTAAGGTAGTTTTTCTGCGTACTCTAATCCGTCTATTCTTTACTTTCATTTACTTTCAGTTGGTGGAAGATATTTATTCACCTGGGCAAGTCTGTGCTGAGTTTATCAGATGGCTTGAATTTCTTCAAAACAGCGGATTCGTTCTCATACGTTGTGTCCCGTGTTTTATTTGCTGTTTATCTCGTCCTGGTACTCATCCTCCTCATCAACATGTTGATTGCATTGTTGTCTAACACTTATCAGCGAGTGGAGGTCAGGGATCATTAATTCAGTTATTAATTAAAACACTTCGCTCCATCTAGAAACTTTTATTCTTCGCCTCTTTGTCTCTAGTAAGAATTGTTATATGATTTGACTTGCATAGTCCACAGTACGGAGAGAGATACCTGCTGCACATTTTAACACAATACCTTGCGAACCTAACAAAGCCAATAAAGGCACGCAGAAAGTCATAGTTTTTGGCAATATTCGTCGGTGGGCTAACAACATTGTGTATGCTAGGTAAATTTACCGCTCGCCGTCATTGTCCGTATGGTAAAATGGTTACAATCGTTTTGCAAATGTAAGACTAAAGGTCGAATATATTTAAAGTTTTTGATACTTTTATAATCCCATTTTTATAATCTCCATTTCTCCAAAAATAGTGCTGCAAATTACAAGTCCAAATTTCGTTCTTTATTTGTCGAGTGAAAGATTTCACATACCCAAACATATTTAGTATCTGTCCATGAAACAACCATGCAGGACTAAGCAGGAGGTGATGATACTCAAATCATAGATTTCGCTCAAACTTGGCAGAAAGATTGAGTGTCATGAACATATTCATGTGTTAAAACATCAAGTCAAAATATTTCAGCTACGAGAGCTATGGCTCAAACCCGAGAAATGGCCATTTTAGCACAAAATTTTGCATATTGATTAGTCAAATTCAATTGAGTGGTTGGAAAAGTAGAATTGTAATCTGAGAATGAACCATACTGAATTGTACTACCCAAGCTTGTAGCACAGTTATTTCTTCGATTTTGTTATATTTGCATGAACCTGAAATAAGAGGTTGCTTAAGTCATTCTCACGAGTACCTCAAATTTGGCTTTTTTGTACCCAAATATCTCTAATGGCCAACATACAGCCAAACTATGTAACTTAACTTTGAGATTGAAGAGGCGAGTACGCAATAAAATTTTTAGTCAATTTAGACCTGACATCTCTAAATAGCCGTTGAAGGATGATATTCTAATGGCATACGTCAGTTTTCCCAGGTACGGTTTCCATTTTGGTTTGCTAACCTTCAATAAAAGTGTTATTTCAGGACCGATTTTGGACACTGTAAGAGGAAATTACTAAACGTCGTCTCGACAAGAAAATAAAAATCCAAACAACTTCAAAGTTCAATATTTGTAACAACTTAGCAAAGCCCTTTATTGTGGCAAAGTTTAAGAAATCGAATTTTTCTATCTTGCGTGGGTATAGTTGATAGTTACAGCAAGCAAGCCACAAACTTTGTCAACTTTCCTCGGCTAAACGAAAACAGAGGATAAGACTAGAATGGGTTAGAAGGATGTATCAAGAAACTGAAAGCTTTTTCAGCATGTTGATATGAACAAAAAAGGTGGCTTTAAACAGTTATGTACCTACGCCTATGTGATCTCTTACAAATCATTCATAACCGAATGCTTAAGACTTACAAGAAAAAGGACTATAAAAATAGAAAAACACGAAAATTTTGATTTTGGCAGTAAGTTGGAGTTAGTTGGGAGTCAGTTGCTAGTAAATTTCAGGCTTTTCAAAATGAGGAAAACGTATCCCCAAATGTCTTAGCGGATCGTTGCTCAAACTACGCATTTCTTGGATTGACTTATACAAATACATAAAAGAGGGATAGTTAAGTTACACTAACGAAGACGAAAATTTCGGTAACAGTCAAGAGGAATAACAAAAGCTTGTTCAAGAACAGAAAAGTGAAAACACTGTGAAAAAAAAAAAAAAAAAAAACGTCAAGTGATATGAAGTGTTTTTACCGTTTTCTTGGCGAGATAAACAAGACAAATGTTCAGATTTTGGACTTACCACCGAAAGAACTTGACCTCCTTCTGGGACAGTTCTTTAAAGACGTAAGGAAAACCAATGGTAAGGAATACGAGCCAAGTACTTTGACGGGCCGGAGAGAGGTATCCAGAGATTTCTGTCTAATTTCGTTATGTTATTGAGAGCGACGACGAAGATTAATTCGCGAGTGTCACTGAAATCACTGCAAGTTCTCCCTACGTGTTCAAAATTCAATCACAAACTGGGCCCATCTTTGCTATAGCTTCAAAAATTGTTAAGGGCCAAACACTTGTTAACACAGGTCAGTGTGTTTATTTGAAATTTAAGTGGTTAAATTTGCCCTAGATCTTGACGTATTAAAGACAAAAATTGTCTCATTGTCAAAGAAACTGTGTCTTGTGGTTTCGATCGCATCGCCAGGTTCGTTTTGGTTCAGTGAACACGACCTCGAATGACCTCTTGTGCCCGCAAGCGGATGAAGAAAATTACTTCCGGTGTTTTTATTGTATTCTTTTTAAGGATAGCGCTGAAAAGGCCATATAATAAATAACTTATTAACCTCGTTCGCTCGGTCATTACAGGGAAATGTTAGAACTCGGCTTTGATGTATTGACCTCGCTATCGCTCGGTCAATACATCAAGGCCTCGGTCTGAGATTTCCCTGTAATGACCTCACTCTCGGTTAATAAGTAGTATGTAAGATTTACCGAGTTACTCAGTTGGCAAGTAGAGAGTTAATTTAATAAGAACTCTTATGATTCGTCAAAATGGGGGACTCGCAAGGCTACTCGAAACCGGCCTTCTTAGTGTTATGCAAAGTAAAAATAATTGAAACTAAAAATCACTCATTTTGTAGTTAGGACCCATAAAGAAGTTTGCATGGCAAATATGAGCCCAATCTGTGAGATCCCGTGGCCGACCAAAGTTCGAATCTTACATATTGTCGTTTTTAAGAGGTCAGCACTGCACCCAACATATTCGTCAAAGTAGCTTTACTGCAAAGCAAAATTGTTCTTAAAACACTGAGAAGAAAACATCAAGTTATTTATGGAAGGTAAAACAAACTATGTTTGCTCATTTCATTAATTTTCAAGCCACTTCCATCGTGGTCATTTTCAGTCAAATGTGGCTGCCACTACTTCCTGTGTAGTAACGATCCACACATATACATTTTAACGTTTTAATGGAAAGAGGTATATTTCATTTACTGGTAAAGGTGACACAAAATAAGGGTGGTATTTCTCTTTTGGGAATCTTGAACTTGTTAAAGCCGCCCTTATGACAGCCCTGATTAAAGGATAACAAGGGTGAGGTGGGGGGGGGGGGGGTGGTGTTGTGGTTGGATTAGAATGATAAAAATGTCGCATGTCAAAAGTGTCTAAAAACGCTTTCTTTTTTCCCAGGACAATTCACGAAACGAGTGGGCGTTTAAAAAAGCTATTACAATTCAGACGTATCGTGACTATCATCACGTACCTGTACCTTTCAACATCATTACTATTTTTGCTAAGGTTGTCAGGTGGTGTTATAAAAAATGTAAAGGTGTGAGAAAAAAAGGCACTGTAGGGCACGAGTCAGTCGTGGAAAATGAAACCGATGGCCCCGGTTTAAAGAGGGAAGCAGAAAAATTTGATGAAGTAAGTTAAAATTAATTTAAGTAGTTAATGCTTGAAATAGTCTATTGAGCAAGACCTTATTTGACAAATCTGCCTCGAGATCTACGGGACTTTTTAATTCTTGAAGCTGGACACCTTTAAAAATCGCAGCTTGATCGTTCACGTTTTGAGAAAACGTGTCGGTCCAAACACGGATGATTCATGTTTCTGGCCTGAAAAGTGTCACATTTGGTAATGAGTGTCATTAAATTACATTTGAACTTGAAGAACAAAACCTGCAGGTGTAAGTAATAATTTATTATATCCTTTTCTCTTTCCAAGCTGGACTTGAAGTCTCTTCTTGACAGCTACAGGCTCAAATACGGGGATACTTTTCCTCCTATACGTAAGTATCACTTATAAATAGCACTTGGCGCACACACGCGGTGACATGCATGCAAAAACACTAGGGCGATTAGAAATGAATTTCAAGTTTGATAGGATCGAAGTAGAATAATTTGTTGAACGTGTATGAAGACAGATACCTTACAAGCACCTCGAAAAACAGCCAGCCCTTAGAATCGACGTAAAAGCTATATAGCTGGTCAACAACCAGTGCGGGAAGAGAAGAGACCGAAAAAAAAAAAAAGGAAAAAGGCAACTCCGAATTTTTTTACGTTAAAGCCAA
Source organism: Pavona decussata (assembly GCF_977016875.1). Taxonomy (NCBI): domain Eukaryota; kingdom Metazoa; phylum Cnidaria; class Anthozoa; order Scleractinia; family Agariciidae; genus Pavona; species Pavona decussata. The sequence goes on along the minus strand of NW_028145838.1, from coordinate 147,166 downwards.
GATTTAACTACGATGATAGCACCGTAGTTCACTTTTCCCCAGTGAGGATGTAGAGATATTTTCTTATCATAAAGCTTGTAGTTTGTTGGAAGAAAGGACAGGTAATTTACTATAAATCTTTTACTATAATGACTACCATTTAATATATATCCTTTTGTTCGCGTTCAAAGTAGCCCCAATTACCTTGTCCTTAATCCCAAAAATCGAAATATGTTTCCTGTGAACGAGACAATAAGGGCTAATTTAAACAAGGACAAATATACAAAAACAGTGTAACGTAACGTAATCTAGTGTGAAAAGTGCAATGTTCTTAATTTTTATCGAAGTCAGCAGAATGGTTCGTTGCAAACTACTTCAGACTTAATTTGTCTTAGACCTTCCTAACAAACTGTTCAAGTCATCCTTCACTTTCTTTCTTTCTTTCTTTCTTTCTTTCTTTCTTTCTTTCTTTCTTTCTTTCTTTCTTTCTTTCTTTCTTTCTTTCTTTCTTTCTTTCTTTCTTTCTTTCTTTCTTTCTTTCTTTCTTTCCTTCTTTCTTTCTTTCTTTCTTTCTTTCTTTCTTTCTTTCTTTCCTTTCTATTTGCTGTCTTTAAGTTGACTTTGGTGAACTCCCATACAACATTTCTCAGGCAAACAGATTCAAATCTGCACTATGCTCAAACTGATTGATGACTGACAGACTGTACCGTTTTGTCCCGGTATATATGATCCAGCCCTGGTTGATATGGCTGAAAGCAAGAGCAAAAGTCTATTATACTTTGTTGACCCAAAAGGAGCAATTAAAGATGGAGAAATTGTTAAATGCATCAGGAGCATTAGGCCATTATTTCTGGAACAGGAGAGTCTATACTTACTGATTTTGAAAAAAAAAAAAAAAAAAACATGACTAACAATCATGGAATTGGTGTTTCAACAACATTCTATAGACAAATTAATTGAAACAATAATGGAATCATGAAAGACGTCATAAAGAAACACAAGGTCCTACTATCATTATCTGACAACAAAGTTAAACTTGACAACATAGATAGATAGATAGATAGATAGATAGATAGATAGATAGATAGATAGATAGATAGATAGATAGATAGATAGATAGATAGATAGATAGATAGATAGATAGATAGATTGATAGATAGATAGATAGATAGATAGATAAATAGATAGATAGATAGATAGATAGATAGATAGATAGATAGATAGATAGATAGATAGATAGATAGATAGATAGATAGATAGATAGATAGATAGATAGATAGATAGATAGATAGATAGATAGATAGATAGATAGATAGATAGATAGATAGATAGATAGATAGATAGATAGATAGATAGATAGATAGATAGCCTCACGGCTGAATTATGTAGATTTTACAATTGAAATATAATAATAAAACAATTATATAATAATCAATAGATAAAAAGATTGAAATTTAGAAATATTTGAAAATACATCAAAAATATTAAAATTTACAAAAATTTAAATGTTTTAAAAGATTTGTTTATATTTAGTTAGACCGTCGCAACCATAGCGTATTTGAAGGACTTCCTTGCCCGATTAGTTTTCAAATTGGGCACATGAAAAATGCGCTGTTTTCTTAAGTTGTAACTGTTGCAGCAACAGGTTTCTAATCTTATGATTTGGGTCCGAAAGGATCCTTTTAAAAACGGTGTTACAAAGCTGGTCATGGTGGTCGCCCAGAGATAAGATCCCCAAAACTTCCATCCCAGTGTTGTAATTGGCCCCTGGTACTATGATTGATATGGCCCGTTTCTGTAAGCGCACTGGTTCATTTTTAAGATACTGGGGAATAATCAATAATATACCTGATACATGCGGTATAGAAAAGCACAAGGTCATTAGGCGGAACCCTGGCCCGTTTTAGCTGTACCAAAAAATACAGACGCTTGCTAGCCTTTTTTATCACCTGATCTATATGGAGGTTCCATGAGAGGGAGCTACTTATTGTTACACCTAGCAACTTGACGCTGTCCACTACCTCCAGCTCCTTTCCGCCGACAATCACTGGGTCAAAATCAGTTATTTCCTTGGCGAAAGAGATTCTCAGTTCTTTGCATTTATTAGCGTTAAGGTGGACTCTGTTATCATGAGACCACTGGCTGACCCGGTCAGCTATACACTGGGCATTGCTGGCACCGCCCTTCAGAACGAACTCTGACGTAGTAGTTTCGTCTACAAATTTCCAAAGGTGTGGTGAACTAATATCTTAATCATTAATCATTAAAACAAACAGCCAGGGGCCTACCTTGGTTGCCTGTGGTACTCCGGATGGGACAGAACCCCACTCAGAAAAACAACTCTCCTTTATTTTGATTCTCTGTGATCGATAAGATAGAAAATCTGAAACCCAGTTGACAACACTACGCGGAATATCTAATTGGGATAATTGCTATGATCAATAAGGCCAAAAGCCTTACGATAGTCAAATAACAAGGTCCTTACGGTTGAGCAGTTCCCGTCTGTTCCAAGCGACCAATGATGGAGCACACTAATCAGTGCCATAGTGGTGGAGGAGTTGGGTATCGCTCCATACTGGCTGTGATCAAGCACCTTCAAGACTGCAGGCTCGACGAAATCGTCCACGATGAAGCCCTCTGCCACTTTAGAGACAGCCGGAGTGAGAGAGATTGGGCGCAAGTCCTTCTCAAAAAGCTTCACTAGTTTCTTTTTTGGCAGGGGAGTGACATCAGCTGTCTTCCACATAGATGGTAAACGTTGTTCGTGAAAGGAGGCATTAAGGATTTCTATAACAGGGAAAGCAACGAAGTCAGAATATTCCTTCAGAAGCCAGTTCGATATTTGGTCAGGTCCAGACGCTTTGCTAGGGCTGAGCTTGGCCAGTAATTTTGCTACTCGACTCTCCGTTATATGTGGGATGTCAGGAGATTCCTCCAAGGGAAGGAGGGGAAGGGGGATGGTAATCTCTAATCTTCCAATGGCTCCAGGAAAGCTTTATTGATGGTGTTGGCTTGCTCTAGTTGGGGGAGATCAGAGAACCCTTTAACTTGTATCTGATTAACTAAGTCTCCGTTTTTTGATTCCATCCCACTAAGGCGCTTGACCTCCTGCCACCAAAGCAATACGCCATTATCATAATATCTCTATACCAACAAATTTCAAATAACAGACCTAAAGGATCGCCTGCTGCAACACTGCACCACTACAATGACAATGCCTATAACATTTGTATCAGATTGCAGCATTGAAACTTATACTGAGGCTAAAGAGAGGGAACACTCCAGCAAACATGAGCAAGCCACATGTGTACCTATAACTTTTATAGATAATGCCATCAGTGATCAATTTAATAAAAACAAAGGAAAACACAGATGAAGAATACCTTGAAGAAATGAAAACCTTCAAGCAAATTGATTTAACACCTAATAAGCAAGGATACACACTAGAGAGGCACTAAACAAAAATCAAAAAGTTGGGAAAACAGAACTAAATTATGACAGATGAAATTAACAGTGGCAAAACTGGCGAAAGTTTTGTTTTCAAGGAATCAAAAAGTAAATCCTTCAAAGAATTGATTAAAAGCATGACTCCAGCAAGTGACAGTAGTGAGAGTGATGATGATTTCGACAAAGCATTCCAACCTTTACTTGATAGTAATACATGTCCTTTGTGACACTTGGTGAACCCACAGAAAGTGAAAAACAAGTAATGCAGGCCAAATGTCGTATTTCTGATTCATTCGATTACTCACATAAATTTCAAATGACAAAAACACGAGATCTTTGGGAATATAGGGAATTTGGCATGTCACTTACACCAAAAGCGGGTGATAATCATTATCATCTTGAACAAGTAAAAATTCATTTTGAAAAATGGATTCCAAGAACCAATAATTATCTCATGTGCACAAACTCCGCGAACGTATTAGCCACTTGGCAGTACTTTTTTTGTCGTCATATCAGGTTTTCGAAAGTTTTGTCCTACCAAAAATAATTCTCTCCTATTTGTCAAAGAATGTGTCATATCGAGTAAGGCAAAAGAAGTTTCCAGACCTCCGGAAAATTAACATCTTTTGCAAAATAACGGACAAAAAAAATTGCCCGCCATTTTGAAAATCATTGGTGTATGACGTGACGTCACAATGGCAGTGATCAGTGGACGAATATTCACCCTAGAGACGCCCCCTCCCTCCTGTTTACAATATTAAAATGCTAACTCTACTTTTTCTGACAATTTAACATCAATTTCTTGCAAGAGTTCAGATTCCCCCAAAGTTATTTTTTTAACAACGACAATTACTATTCAAATCTTAGCAATATGTTTTCCTTTATAGAAAAAGTTGATCAAGTACTTGATGATACAGAAAACACAGGAAGCATGGTGAATCAGCTTCTTTACAGAACGTTCACGAGACAGCAAAACCTTGACAAAGCTGCCTTGCCCATTGGTAAAGAGGTACGTATCTTAAACAATACTTTTTAACATGTGTGGTAATTAATGCAAGGACTGCCTTTTTCGAATTGGTCAGCTAGTTCAACTACCCAGCACATCTGAGGTACCTTTCTACACGTATTGACTGCACAATTGACGTCCAGAGCTGTACATAAATGACAGTTGGCTGAAAATAATTATATAAAAAGTAGTTGTTTCTTTGAGCCCACGTCCACACCGCGCCGAGCTGAATTTCGCACAGTCGAGAATTCAGAAAATTACCAGCGAACACCAAATAGCGAAAGTAATCCACATTCATCGAGCTCATTTGCTGGAATATCACTACTTTTCGTGTCATTAAGCTTTGTACAATATCTCTCTCTTCATTTCTGGGGATATTTTCAAGAACAGTCTTCGTGAGAAAAGGAAAATCGGAGAATCATTGGTTCACTTCTAAGTAACATCTCGCTGTTGACAATGCAGTTGTACAGTACTGTTGTTATTCCGAAGGAATATATTCGTCTCAGATACTCTTCTATAGCTTTTATTCTGAAACAAAGAAGGGTGAGGATTTGTTGTCTCCATGCATACATCTGTTGTAGAGATGCTCCTGATTTCTACGGATGGCTGTCCTTATAACGTAAGTTTTATTAGGTCCATTTGATATTATTCTCCCGATTCGTTGCGAAGAGATATAATAAACTGTATGGTTTTCTAGGTGGCGTTCCTTCCTTTTAAACTCGTGAATACGCGCATGCGCAATGAACGAGTTTATAGCGATGGTGGGTTTTTCACTTGGTTGCTTGGTGGGCTGTTAACTTTCAGTCATGCGCAGTGAATAAGTCATCATAACCTAGAGGAATTTCACTCCAGTGCTGGTCAAAATTAACGAATTGAGCCTCTTGAAAACGGTGAATGGAAAGAACTTCTAAGGAATGCTCGGCAGTTTCAACAGCGGCAATCGAGTATTAACGGCAAATAAATGTTTGTTCGATTTGTGGTTTTATTCAGTTTTGAAAGAGCTGCAGCGTTTTAAATTCAATTAGTGGGCAAAAAAGGAGAAAATAGTTTTCACGGCGCATCGGAACAATCTTATTCAATCTGTAGAGAATAATTTTTTTGACAATCATTTTAGTGCAAGAATGGAGATTTACTGTTAAAGGGGAAGTATCAGGAAAATATGATGTCATTTCAAAAGCCAAAAATGTTTGTCTGACAACAGAAACAAAAAATAATTGTCTAGTTTTGTTATAAACCACCACTCCAGTTCAATAAAACTGTCGATTAGTGCCTCTGTCCAAAGATAGAGTAGGTCGAAATGAATTGAAACTTGAAAAATGTTAGGCTAATGTTTTTCAAGTTTTCGTATTTTTGTTTCCGAAATGCGCTAGAACAGAGTACGAGTTGTTCCTGTCAAGAATTGAGTTGATTTCTCTCCTCTCGTTGTTCTAGAATTATTTTGTAGCAAAGTGAAGGTCTTATTTCACCTTTTGTTACAAAAGAGGTCAAAAACCCCATGATACTTCCCCTTTAAATCTGAGCAATGTTATAAGTTTTTTGAAAATTCGTTTTTCCACGAGGTGCGGTGTGATAAGGTGGGAGTACACGTGAATTTGAATTGAATTTTAAGAGGTATAAAGAAGGGATAAAAGAAAGAAAATGATTTTTGGAACACCAACAGACAGTTGATACCCATGCAAGAGCACCTCAGGTTGCTAGTGGACAAACTTGGTTTCTGTCTATAATTATTAACTACAAATTCTAATTTTAAAACTTCATTAAATATTCAATATTTCTTATTTCTCTTAATTTTACCAATCCTTCTAGAAAACCTTTCTTGTCCCAAATACACCCAAAAATCACCCAAAAATTCACAAAACACCCCACAACATAGATTCACGGAATGAGCAGAGAGTTTTTGGGTTGTTTGAAACGTGAACGAGATATTTCAATTTAGCAGATTTTAAGCGGCGTGAAAACGGCTTTCAGGTTTACCCCCGCCTTAAGTGTTGGCATGAACTTTGATTAAAAAAGCATGTGAAATTTTTTAAATCAGCCCATCGGAATAACCTTTATATTCAATGTGTAGGCAATAAGTTTACAATCATTTTAGTACAAGAATAATTATTTTTCGTTATATCGGGCAAAAATATACTTTCTTTTAGCTTTCAAGGTAGTAACTGAGGTGTCATCTGCGTTCACGAGTTGGCTCATAGGAGCTTTTGATTTCCTATTGGCACGGGAAAATAAATTAAAATACTCATTTGCTCATTTGTTTTGGGTATGTGCTTATATTTTTGAGGACTTCAAACGATAAGCTTGATTTAAGCAATGAATCTGCTACCAAGTTCACCTCTCGTTTCTTACTTCTTTAATGGAATTTGTATTTGCAATTGCTATTGGCTTGCGATGTAACTCTGTCATTTTCACTATTTAAAAAAGCATTAGCAAATCTTTTACATCGTTTTACATCTCTGAAATGGGAAATCAATGAATCGCATGTTTACATTGCCACTCCACGTAAGAACACCTTCTTAATTGGTTCATGGTTGCAAGCGATTTCATGTCGATCTTACAGTTTTTAGAATGTTTTTTCGTACATAGTATTCCATTGTTCCGCTAACTTAAAGAATTTTTTTTTTTTGAAAACCAATCAGCTAAGGATCTGTCAAAAGTGCTTGTGGACAACTCTTACAGTACAAGTAAAAGAGTACAGATTTTTATTACAAATTTAGACTTTCGAGAGGCCATAACACCTCTGTGACCGTTGTTTGCATGATAGTGGACATTTTTCAGGGTCAAAGTACAAATTAACAAAAATAATAAACTTAAGTTTATTATTATTATTTTTTTTTTGGATTTTGGCCTAATTGGAGTTAATTAGCTTTCATCTTGTTGATAAATCTTGTGTTGAGCCGAACCCATTGCTAAAGTTCTCCGATTTTCTCAATGGGAAGCGTTGCGAGTCCGAGCTTGAAACATGGAATGGTGAATGTTTAATCACTATACATTAAGGCTGTAAAGTAAAATGATCGAAAACTTACTACTGCTGTTTTTTCCCTAGGCTTGGCAAACCCATTCTGCCATACATGTCGACGGTTTGTATTTAACCTGTCAACGACTCTCTGTGAGCAGCGATAACTTTGGTGCCAGATATCTCACTCCCTTTTCAAAAGAATTTCCTCATTTTGAGGTAAGTTACCATGATGAATTCAAAACTTGCAAGTAATTAGAAAACGTAAGTCGATCAAAATAAAGTTTGATAAGAACATATTTCTTTAGCCAAGAAACAGCCTCTAACATAGCCTTCTAGTTGAAACTCTTAGATTGTACATAACTGGAGAAAAGTTTCATTTGAGGTCTGGAATATGAGCTTGCATGAGAACGCGTTCTGATTTCCAAACCACAATAATCATAGCTAGACCCACGGGTCATGTGATTTCTTTTGTTTTATAACTAAACTCATTGCTGTATTTGAATCTACCGTACGCATCTCGTGACAATAGTCACCAATCAGTTAGCTTGCGTAGCAAGCGTTTCCGTGGGGTTTTCATGATCAGCGCTCTCCGAAGTTTGGTTGCGTAGGAAATGGGGCGAGAGAAAAATAGAGATGTAAGGGGGGAGGTGAGGAGGGGCGAATGAAACGCTTGCCCGCAAACCCCACGATTCTGCAGAACGACGTTCGCCCACGAACGCGGCAATCTTATTGGTGCATAGTGAGGTCTGTTAATCTCCTGACATCTTTACAAAGGAATGAATTCTCAAGTAGTTTACAATATGGCTGACAGTGATTGTGATTTCGATCATTGCCTTCAAAAACAACTCGATATTCTTGCTGAGCAGGATTTAACAGATCATTAAGAGAAGAGCAGAAGATCTCGATAAGGTACTGTAACGTTTTCAGACGGGCTAACAAGCAGGACTTTCACGTAAACCTCTTCCTTCGGACAATCGTCTATATTCAGAAAGAAATCGGCGGTAGCTCTTGGTTTCTGTTTACTTAAGCGAGAACACGCCGTTGAGAAGCACTGTGACCCTTTATTTTAATGGCTGCTCAGACCTAAGACAGCAACTTATAAACTGACTCTGAAACCTAAACGAGGCATGCCACAGACAATGCATATTGTTACATCCTTTTCCTTATAACAACAAAAAAAAAAAGAAAGAAACAAGCCAAAGAAAACAAACCAAAAAAAAACAACAGCAGCAACAACAACAACAACAACAACAACGCCAACTAGTTAAACTTCTGTACAACGTTTGAGATTATTACAAATAAAGTCCCAACGAGTGACGTCACACAATCCTTAAGCTAAAGTTCCAACGAGTTACTATACATAATCCTTCAGATAACCCGGCCTTCTGACTACTCTGCCCGAACGTATCATTGCGCCTTGCACAGGTAAAGCAACAGGCTCCGCATTCTCAGTTGGCAAAACAGGCTCATTGGTTGTGTCAGCTTGACTACTGGGGGCATCTGTCTGGATACACGGCGCGGCGGGCTCATTAGTTGTCTGTGCCCGTCGAGGAAAGGACATCAACTGCTGACTCGGTTGCTTAGCGCCTTCTTCAGCTACTGAACTAGATTTAGCACCCTCGCAGGGCTTCTTTGTTTTCCTCAGGTGACGCCGATTGCGACGATATTTGGCCCCATCCTCGGTACCCACCTTATAAGGCCGAGTTCCAACACATCTCCCAACTTTGCATTCACAGCTTCTTTAGTCGACTTTCCAGACGGTATGAATTGCACAGTATCTCCACTTCTAAGCGCTTCCAGATCCCTGGCCGACCTGTTGTAAGCAAGGACTTGTCGTTCCTTGTTAGCGAGAAGCTTCTGATAAGTCCCGGGCTGAACAACTGGCCTAAGAAGCTGACGAATGATGGGTAGTTGTGCTCTCGCCTGTCTGCTCATCAAACGCTGCACTGGACTAGTACCCAGTCCCTGACTTAGGGTGTTCCTGTACTCGAGGAGTGCAAGATATGGGTCTGTTTCGGCTTTCCTTGACTTCCTCATGACATTTTTAGCTGAGTTAACGGCAGCTTCAACCTTTCCATTGCTTTGCAAATAAGTTGGAGAACTCGTTACAAGCTCAAAGTTCCACTGGCGACTGAATTCCTTAAATTCGACTGAGGCGAACTGAGGGCCATTGTCTGATACACACGTCTCCGGGATTCCATGCCTTGCAAACTGCGATTTCAACTTCTTTATATCTGTTCCTGAAGTAGTGTTGTCAAGGGGATCGATTTCCCAGAACGAAGAGTAATAATCAACACAAATGAGATAGTTTCGACCCCTGTAAGTAAACAAGTCAACTCTGACTTTCGCCCATGGCCGGTCGGGAACTTCATGAGGAATAAGTGTCTCCTTTGGCTCCTTCCGGTCAAACGCCCTGCAGACGTCACACCTTTCAATAAACTGCTTGATTTCACTGCTAATTTCCGGCCAGTATATGTTTTCTCTAACCAGCGACAGGGTGCTCACAACCCCACTATGGGCATAATGGAGACGACGTAGCATGTCTCGACGCAGCGACATAGGGACCACTACTCTTTCTCCTCTAGTAACCACGCCATCGTAGACGCTCAACTTATCACGAATGTCAAAGAAGGGCAGTATCAGCTGCGACAGCTCCCCTTTGGTTTCTGGCCAGCCAGCCTCTATGACTCTAATCAGCTCTTGAAGGCTGTCATCCTTCTGCGTGTGTACTTTAATTTCTTGAAGAGTACTTGGCTTCAGACGGATGTACTGTGTCAGACCTTTATCTGATGCATCGCACTGTAAGGTGAGGCTCTCTGTCGAGTCAAAATACTTGAGGACAGTCGCATTTGAAACCAGCAGTTTCACTTGTCGGACAGCATAGTCATGTACGTCAGACCAAAACCATTCTACATCTGATAGAGTGAGCTTACGGAGTGGCTCCAATGCATCACTGAGTCGAGGCAAGAACTTGCTTAAGTAATTCGTGAATCCAATAAACCTTCGTAAACTGGCCACATCGGTCGGGGTGGGCATTTTCAACATTGCCTTGATTTTGTCGAGATCTGCTCGAAGACCCTTCTCTGAGATCACGATACCCATAAATGGGACTTCTTTGCGTCGCAGTTTCACCTTGTCCCGGCTCAACTTAATGTTCTTTTCCCGGCACCGATGCATTAAGGCGTGGAAGCTGTTGTCATGATCTGCCAACGCTTCTTTCTCTATGGAGGCTTCTCCACAGAGATACACCCTTCAATACACCCCTCAGGCAGTCAAGTGAGTGGTTTAGCCTTTGCTGAACCTCCTCTGGGGCCGAACACAGACCAAAGGGCAGGCGACGCCAGCAAAATCTCCCAAAGGGTGAATTGAAAGTCGTTAAGCGCAAACTGTCGTCGTCAAGTTCAACATACCAGAAACCGTGCTTCGTGTCTACAGTGGAGAACACTTTAGCTCGGGAAAGCGCTGGAAGAATATCATCAACTGTCGGCGTTGGATAGTGGCTCCTCCTCAGAACTTTGTTGAGGTCCTTACGATCCAGACAAACCCGAATTTGTCCATTAGGTTTCTGCACGACAACGAGGCTTGTCACCCAGGGGGTAGGCTCTGTGACTCTTTCTATTATCCCGACGATATCTGGTCCCATCCTCGGTAACCAACTCGTAGGACCGAGTTCCAACACATCTATCAACTTTTGCCTTCACAGCTTCTTTAGTCGACTTTACAAACGGCATGAATCTTACAGTTTTTCCACTTCTAAGCGCTTCCAGATCCCTGGCCGACCTGTTGTAAGCAACGACTTGTCGTTCCTTGGTAGCGAGAAGCTTCGGATAAGTCCAGGGCTGAACAACTGGCCCGAGAGATACTTTTCCGAATGCTGTTGGACAGGTGACACAAACTGCCTTTCGAATAGGGCTCTTCCCCGCTGGTGAGTTAAGCAGCCGCTTCTATTGCTGTGCACCGCTTGACGGACTTGTATTTTCTTTTGATTCAGAAGACTCGCTAAGTTTAAATGCTGGATGGATTGATACAGATTTCCTAGATTTCGGATTTTGCGGGCACACAGATCACAGACTCTGTCGGAGTACGTTTTACTTTCATCCACGGTAATCCCAACGCTCCTACATACATCCGTACGAATAACTCCAAAACATTCCTTCCTTTGAGATGCATCATTAACTCAAACGTAAGAGCGTTATTAACCATCGAGTGATGTCGATATATGTCCAGAAATGCACACAAATGAGATGCATAAACTGTATGATAGACATCACAAAGTGTCCCCTACCCTAAATTCTTACTAAAACTCAAATAAGTCTGTCAAACATGAAGTCATATGAAAACGACAAAAAGCTCTCTCTTATATAAAGCGCTCAAAAAAATGCCCGCGTAAAGGGGCGATTCCTACGCACGATCATTTTTCTTCTGCAGATACCTTTTGCATGCAGATTGCTCAATCCAAGTATAGACGATTCCGAGGACGCCGGTAGCAACATTGGGTTTACACCCCCAAAATGAGTGGGTTAAATAGCCTATTCCCGATTTTTTTTTTACCTCATCACGAAAGCGAGGCTAAGTGCAAAGTTTTTCATATTAAAATGAGTTTTGTTTGCACACGAATGAAAGCCAAATATTCAGAATAAAAACTATGCCGAAGCCTCGCTTTCATAATGAGGTTCAAAGTTACTCGGAAGTGACCTATTGGCTTAGGCAACAGGAATCATGTTATCATATTTCTCGAATTGCTTATACAGGTAATGATTGTGGAAACTGGCGAGACAAAGTGGCTCGGACTCGGCGTGGTATTTGAAGATTACGGTACAAATGCTTTCCCAGGATGGCATAGTGGAACTGTGGGATACCATACCGATGATCGGTTAATCTTTAATGACTTAAATCACTACCCCAAGAAGACTACATTGGCCGGTAAGATCGAAACGTTTTTGCATGATTTTGTTTAACCGGTTTTGTTTGTCTGCCTGTTTTTTTGTTAATTTGTTAGTGAAGTTTCTTTGTTTTATAAATGCACTCATTAAGAGATAGCATTTGGCGTCGTTAACTTGTTTTTCATGAAACAAGAAATATGAGTGATAGGAACCGACGTTTCGGTGCATCTTGCGCCATTATCAAGGTTACATAATTAATGATAAAAAGCGGTTTGTAAAAAGGCTAAGTTGAAGCGAATTTGCATAACATAGCGGCAAGCTAATTACTTAAATACTTTAGCACGAAGAGAATCGGACTGCACATTCAATGTTGGTTTAAGCTCTTGAATATACAACATTTCATTAACAAGGCAGTCAAATTTGTTCATGCATTTCTTGATTACATTGAAGCGTGCTAAGAAATTGTTCGGAACAGCAGTGTTATGTTCTTTGTAGTAATGCTTGCAGATTGATGACGCCTTTTGACGGTGTCCCTCAACGCGCGTGTGAAGGTGGCCCTTTGTATACCCAACATAACCTGCATCACACAGGTCACACTTGAATAAATAAACAACACATTGCTGGGTAACAATGTTGGGCTTGGGCTTACACAGGCTTAGATCTTGATTAAGCTTACGGCTAGTAAACACGGGTTGAATGGTCTTTCCCACCTTGTTGCTAAGATCTCTTAGTTGCCGTTTGACAGACACTGCAGCATCCTGATCTTTATAGGGGATAGCTATCCGGATGACGTCATCGGTATGCTGTTTAGACTGGTCCGCTGCGACTCTCGAGGTGATAAACTTGTTGATGACAGAATCAATAAGGTGATTCGGATACCTCAGCTTTCGGAAAACTCCTCTCAAGCTTTCACACTCCTCTGAGAAATGTGTCCAAGATGATGATAGCCGGTGCGCGCGATCAAGCATGGTGACGAGCAAACCCTGTTTGTCACGTTATTAAGGAAGAGTTAAAAGAGAAGTTCAAGGAGAGTTCAGCCTTGAAGCGTGAAATCAACTCTATCTATGACGAGATTCGCCAAGATTGTAGTTTTCTGCGCTACAGTTGTATTCTCCGTACAATGACCAGTCTTCGGACAACATATCACCAAGAAGTTAATACCACCCATACGCGCAAGATCTCACGCCTTATCAACCACCAGATGGCCCTCGACGAGCATATCTTGAACATCTCATCCTACCAACTTTCGTTCTTCCAGAAACTTGTTCTTTGTCGAGGTTTGAACTTTGCCTTACCGCAATATGTATCTCCAACAGAGGTAAAAGCATCCTTTGAGAAAGCCTATTGGAGCCTTGAGCGCAGTCTCTCCGATGAGAAAATGAAAGAACTGGCTGCTACTACACTTCGACCTGTGGCTCTCAACTACATTGAACGGAAAGGCCCGCGTCCCCCTAAGGCACTCTTAGTAGCCATCGAAGAGCTAAAGAGACGCGATGACATCTTGATAACCAAACCAGACAAAGGGTCAGGTGTAGTTGTGATGGATAAGCATGAATACCTGCGTTTGTTATCGGATGCCTCTGTGAATGACACAAGCAAATTCTGTGCCGTCCCCATAGAGAGACCAAAAAGTAAAGGAAAGCCACCCAAGTACTATCATCCTATCTCGGAGAAAGAAAAACTGGTAGAGTCAACCGTGCGCAGAATTTTACCATCGGCGATTGCTGACTCCATACGACCTACTGGATCAAGATTGGCTCATTTGTACGGGCTGCCCAAGACCCACAAGAAGAAATTAGCAACGCGTCCTATATTATCTGCTACGGGCACTTACAACTATGCCCTTGCTAAATGGCTGGATGCTAAGCTTAAGCCTCTGTCTGTAAACGAAAATACCATCACTGATATCTTTGCCTTCACAAATGAAATTTGTGGAGTTAAGATAAACCCGGGAGAAATCTTGGTCTCTTATGACGTCTCATCGCTCTTCACAAATGTACCCCTGGACGAAACAATTGACATCCTGGCACACAAAGCTTTCGAGAACAACTGGTTCAATGACACCTATGGCCTAAACTTGACCAGAACTGATCTTATTGATCTTCTACATGTTGCTACAAAGGGGCAGCTGTTTCAGTTCGATGGGGCCCTTTACGAACAGACCGATGGAGTAGCCATGGGGTCTCCCCTTGGACCCCTTTTGGCTAATGTATTCATGTGCTCTATTGAAGGGTTCCTGAAAAGTCAAGGAAAACTCCCAGATTTTTACCGCCGCTACGTAGATGACACTCTGGTCAAGATGCCTGATCTGGCGGCAGCCACAGCATTTCTGGATACCTTGAATCACGCCCATAGCTCCGTAAGTTTCACTATGGAGGTAGAGGAAAATGGTATGCTCCCTTTTCTTGGTTTACAGCTTCTAAATCGCGCACCATGTGTTGAAACAAAGGTTTACGTTAAGCCGACAAACACAGGTCTTCTCCTGCACTATCATAGCCATGTGGACAGCCGCTACAAACAGGGTTTGCTCGTCACCATGCTTGATCGCGCGCACCGGCTATCATCATCTTGGACACATTTCTCAGAGGAGTGTGAAAGCTTGAGAGGAGTTTTCCGAAAGCTGAGGTATCCGAATCACCTTATTGATTCTGTCATCAACAAGTTTATCACCTCGAGAGTCGCAGCGGACCAGTCTAAACAGCATACCGATGACGTCATCCGGATAGCTATCCCCTATAAAGATCAGGATGCTGCAGTGTCTGTCAAACGGCAACTTAGAGATCTTAGCAACAAGGTGGGAAAGACCATTCAACCCGTGTTTACTAGCCGTAAGCTTAATCAAGATCTAAGCCTCCGTGAGCCCAAGCCCAACATTGTTACCCAGCAATGTGTTGTTTATTTATTCAAGTGTGACCTGTGTGATGCAGGTTATGTTGGGTATACAAAGGGCCACCTTCACACGCGCGTTGAGGGACACCGTCAAAAGGCGTCATCAATCTGCAAGCATTACTACAAAGAACATAACACTGCTGTTCCGAACAATTTCTTAGCACGCTTCAATGTAATCAAGAAATGCATGAACAAATTTGACTGCCTTGTTAATGAAATGTTGTATATTCAAGAGCTTAAACCAACATTGAATGTGCAGTCCGATTCTCTTCGTGCTAAAGTATTTAAGTAATTAGCTTGCCGCTATGTTATGCAAATTCGCTTCAACTTAGCCTTTTTACAAACCGCTTTTTATCATTAATTATGTAACCTTGATAATGGCGCAAGATGCACCGAAACGTCGGTTCCTATCACTCATATTTCTTGTTTCATGTATTTCTAAATCATTTCTTTTATAAATTGTTTTTGTTTTTAAATATAGTCATCAGATTTTTGTTAATAACAAGTCTCTTGTCTAACCTAGGAAAGGCTGCCGTTCGTCGAGGTGATGTGATTCGATGTACAGTACTGTTTGAGAAAAAAGAATGGAAAGATGGAAAACTCCAAGTTCCAGTTGAGTTTTATGAGAATGGGAGCAAAGTAATTCCACAAGATAAACTGGTGACATACATTAAGTACGAGCAAAGCGAACTCTACCCGTACGTTTGTTTTGAGCATGCGAATACCGTGTTGGCTAAGGTAAGAACATCTCCTATTTTTGTCATCAAATAATTTGAAACGTCAAAATATTGACATAAATTTTGCATTTATGAATGAATAAAAGTATGAAAGCAACGACTGACTAACTGAATGAATGAATGAATGAATGAATGAATGAATGAATGAATGAATGAATGAATGAATGAATGAATGAATGAATGAATGAATGAATGAATGAATGCATGCATGCATGAATGAATGGATAAATGAATGAATAGACTGTTCACAGTCCCCTTATTTTTCCGTGGGATTATCGAGACTGGTATGCTTCGATGGAGCTATCGCCATTAAGGTTTGTAAAAACCAACGAGCACGATCTAAAGAGAGTGTCTAAACTACTGAGGGGAGCCGGAGCGGGAAAGCGGCGGGAAAAATAGGTAGATTGTAACAGCTTAAGGGCGGTGCCTACTAATATAGAGCTATTTTTGCGCGGTTTAAGACTATGCAAGAAAAGCAAACTTAAGCAAAGGCTATACGAATCCAAACTGAAAATCGGAGGTAAACACGCAGTAAAATATAAAGCAATGTTATGCGTTTTATTCCATAATGAACCTTTAATATCTCTGAAAAATGCATGGTTACCCTCAATTTTCTCTTTGGACACCAAGAGCACTTTATAATTTCTGCTTCCTCCGCATAGTTTTAAACCGCGCAAAAGATATCCCTGTATTAGTAGGCACCACCCACAGGAAACCCCAGTATTTCGAGATGCGCAGTATGTATGCGCAGTAACAAAAGTAGGCAAATTGAAGGAAATACGATAATCCTTGTTACAATACAGTTTCTGTACCATTTCGAGACAAAGTATATTGGCGAAATAAAATAGAGTTGCGAAAATCTTTCGAGCGAGGACACTGGGCATAAAAATACAGTACAATACATCAGCTCTTTGTAAATTAAATTTCAAGGCAAGCGGAACACATGCAGAACTCTCCGTTGACGCCAAAAAAAGCGGTGAGGCTCACAGCAAAACCAGAAGTGTCAGATACATGCCATATTTGTAAAATTTATTGTGAAATAGCAGTCGGCGATTTCGGGAAGAAAAACAAGTACCTTCTACGGAAAATTTGTTTATGATCTGAAGTTGCCAGCATTCCTCTAGCCGATCGTTTGAAAGGACATCTTAGAGTTGGAGAGGATCCAGAAGATGGGAAATCTCCAGGTGTTTTCCCGGAGTGCGCACTTAAAATTTGCAACGCAGGCACCTTGTGCGAGGTTATCAGGACGGCTTCTAAGTGCAACGACAACAACGCTTGTAACGAAAGAAATCGCAACCACCAAACACGAAGGCCTGCCCCAGCTCGAAGTTTCGCGGCTATCGACCTCCCTTCGTTTAGCAAGGACAAAGCTTTGATAAATCAAACTCTTTTCAAACCCAGATGGATGCAATGCCAACACTCTAATAGACGATAGACGGCTTCTTTCTGTTCACGTTTGAGAACTCTCCTTCTCAAACTCATTAATAATTCGAAAGCCAAAGACAAAGGAAATCATGCACCGTGATGTGTTTGAATATCTGATGAAAAATTCCTCGTTTTCGCATCCTTAATTTCCCCTTCAAAATCAGTTTGTTTGAGAAGTTATATCAAACACTCGTCGCAATGTTTCATTACAATAGCAAAAACCTCGAAGTTCGTCAAAAATACTCCGCTACGCGTCGTATTTTCAACTCTCTTCTCGGTGTTTGATATGTGATGAAACACTGTGTGTCGTGTTTGATATATTACCTCCAAGCTGACGAGACAAACAATTAAAATCAAAACATTCCCCATGATCTTCACAACATTCCGGGCTGGTCGTAGCCATTTTTAGAACTGGCGATGAATAATATCTTGTCAGATACTTCAGTCATACTGTCAACGCTTCTGAAATGCTATTGTCTAATTGACCAATGAGGTGTTACCGTTGCTGGTACAACGTAACGGGCCTTTCGAACACGGGCTAGATAGTGAGAAGCTGTTACAGTCTCCCTTATTTGTTCGCTCCCCTCTGCCACTCAACTAACCCCTACTCCGATCCGCTCCCCTCGATATTCTAGTCCTCGCTCTAAAGACTTTCGCTACTCTATTTTATTCGCAAGTGTACTTTGTCTCGAAATGGTACAGAAACTGTATTGTAACAAGGATTATCGTATTTCCTTCAATTTACTTACTTTTGTTACTGCGCATACATTCTGCGCATCTCGATATTGGGATTTCCTGTGGGTGGTGCCTACTAATACTGGGATATCTTTTGCGCGGTTTAAAACTATGCGGAGGAAGCAGAATTTATGAAGTGCTCTTGGTGTCCAAAAAGAAAATTGAGGGTAACAATGCAATTTTCAGAGGTATTAAAGCTTCATTATGGAATAAAACGCACATTGCTTTATATTTTACTGCGTGTTTACCTCCGATTTTCAGTTTGGATTCGTATAGCCCTTGCTAAAGTTTGCTTTTCTTGCATAGTGTTAAACCGCGCAAAAATAGCTCTATATTAGTAGGCACCGTCATTAAGCTGTTACAATCTACCTATTTTTCCCGCCGCTTTCCCGCTCCGGCTCCCCTCGGTAGTTTAGACATTCTCCCGAGATCGCGCTTGCTTTTACAAACCAAGATGGCGACAGCTCCATCAAAGCGTGTGAGTCTCGACAATTCCAGGTGAAAATAGGGTGACTGTAAACAGTCTAATGAATGAAGGAATGGATGAATGAATGACTGACTGACGGCCGGACTGACTGACCGAATGAATAAATGAATGAATGGATGAATGAATGAATGAATGAATGAATGAATGAATGAATGAATGAATGAATGAATGAATGAATGAATGAATGAATGAATGAATGAATGAATGAATGGATGGATGGATGGATGGATGGATGGATGGATGGATGGATGGATGGATGGATGGATGGATGGATGGATGGATGGATGGATGGATGGATGGATGGGAGAAAGGAAGGAAGGGAGGAAGGAAGGAAGGAAGGGGGGAAGGAAGGAAGGTAGGAAAATATCCATTAGGGGTACCTCCTGGTGCATTAATTTTATATCATTTCAGCCTCATTTGAATTTCACATTAGTCAAAAATATAATTCTCGTCTGTTTCACTAATCAATCTCATGCCTTGGCACCTCTTACACGGTACCTACCTTTGCTTAAGGCTCTAATTCAACAAGAACGGTAATTGCGAAACTGTTCTATGCCTCAAATGAGAAATTCACTTCTCTTTTTCTAACCTGCAATCCCGGCCTTGTCTTGTCGATATGGGGCGTGAGGGAAAAAGCGTCTTGTGGAATTATTTGACAATTCGTCTTCCAATAATGGGCATTTTGCACAAACAGGCCGCATGGCACAAGTCTCCAGGTAACAATGATTTGAAATACTGATAGTGACAGTAATAGGAAGAGTAGTCTGAAATTGCTCTAAATCCCGATGTTGAAATCAAGCCATTGAGAATCTGAGAATGCATATGTTAGGGATTTTGCAAATTGACGGTTCTTCTAATTTTAACGTTTTTTACGTTCCTTGGTTGTTAAAAGAAATCTTAGATCACTTCTTTAGATTGATCAGAAGAGACAGACATTAGGGAAATACAAACTTACTTGCAAGAGATGTGATCGAAAGGCTGAACTGATCACCATAAGAGTTTAAGTGATGACGGTCGGTTATATAAACAATGTTTTCGATTACTTCGTTGATCTTATCAAGTTTACCTTTCGTTGTCTCAGAAATTCCATAATAGGCATCTTCTCTTGAAAAGTAACCTTAATTCAACCAAGAGCCATTAAGAATGACAATCAAAGTTAGGTGTTCGCCCATTTTGACGCCATTTCGTTTAAAATGCAGTCTTTCCGCTTTCAAATTTCGCGCTCCAGCACGTCATTGCCAGAAATTGTGGTTAAAATGGCGGACGCGCGTGCGCATTACATCATTAATGGCGGCGGAATCGTATGAGAAAAGTGTATAAGATTTCGACAAAAATCTAAAATGCAACAAATACGAGTGAGAATATTCCCTAGCTCTGACTCGAGACATGTTCAATAGTGATTAAGCTACACTACTGACATAAAAAAAAAAAAAATTAAAAGTCATAAGTCTACTTACTTCCCACGATGTTCGTTCGATTCTTGAGTAGTAGCCATAGATTACTTATAGTTTGGAAAATATCCATTAGGGGTACCTCCTGGTGCATTAATTTTATATCATTTCAGCCTCATTTGAATTTCACATTAGTCAAAAATATAATTCTCGTCTGTTTCACTAATCAATCTCATGCCTTGGCACCTCTTACACGGTACCTACCTTTGCTTAAGGCTCTAATTCAACAAGAACGGTAATTGCGAAACTGTTCTATGCCTCCAATGAGAAATTCACTTCTCTTTTTCTAACCTGCAATCCTGGCCTTGTCTTGTCGATATGGGGCGTGAGGGAAATTGTGGTTAAAATGGCGGACGCGCGTGCGCATTACATCATTAATGGCGGCGGAATCGTATGAGAAAAGTGTATAAGATTTCGACAAAAATCTAAAATGCAACAAATACGAGTGAGAATATTCCCTACTAGTAGCTCTGACTCGAGACATGTTCAATAGTGATTAAGCTACACTACTGACAAAAAAAAAATTAAAAGTCATAAGTCTACTTACTTCCCACGATGTTCGTTCGATTCTTGAGTAGTAGCCATAGGTTACTTATAGTTTGCCTCAAAATTGGTGTAATCCTCACCAAATGATCGTCGATTTGAGGAGCAACCCTTCAAGTGGTCAACTAGCTCCGACTCGCATAAAATTCAGGGAAGTTTGGTGTACAAAATTCTCCATATAAAAGGTAATTTCTTGTAATTCAAGAAGATCCAAACAAGGCTCTCGAAGATAACATATTATTTTTTCATCTTTGATTCTGTGAACTAAGGCCATCCTTGCAGAACGCACAAGGAGGAGAAAAACCTCTTCGAGGTT
Organism: Pavona decussata; assembly: GCF_977016875.1. Classification (NCBI taxonomy): domain Eukaryota; kingdom Metazoa; phylum Cnidaria; class Anthozoa; order Scleractinia; family Agariciidae; genus Pavona; species Pavona decussata. Next base: position 126,312 of record NW_028145838.1, on the reverse strand, counting down.
AGATCTTCAAACAGCCGCCACGGTAACACCTCATTGGTCAATTAGACAATAGTATTTCAGAAAACGAAAAAGCTGTTTTTTCTCACCTTCCTCCAAAAGGCATTCCGCGTTTTTTGTTGTTGTTTTCCTTTTAACAAACAATTCTGTTGTTAATTCCTCAATCTGATTGGTTAACCAGAATATTCCGGCTGGTGTGAATACCTTGTATATTCAGGCGGTGTGCGTCACCACCCACAAAGGGTGCTGATCACGATCGAGTAAACATCTCCCGAATGTAAGACTTACAATCGCACTGAAATCGAGATTCAAACTTTTCTTCCTTTCCTACAAAGTATCAATAAAGACAGTAACGCGGCAAATCTAAAAGGTCTAGTATAAGCCGTAGATGCTTCTTGTTGGATTCACAAGGCGACTTCGTTAACTGATAAGTTACGCTTATTCGCGGTTCGGAGACAATCGAAGGCGAGAATTTTATTATGTTTATTACTGTACTAGTATAATGTGCCGTCACGTCTGCCTTTAGACGCTTTTTTTTATTTAGAACACGAGCAGGCTTTCTCTTTTCCTTAGTTCTATCGCGCGCGATGGATCTAGCGAGCGCGGGTGAAGCCGCGAGCAACGAGTTCACTTTCGTAATTTGCATAATTTTACCGCCACTTAGTGCGCATGATCTGGAGGAAAAAAAAGAACGACTACTAACAGTCTATGTTTTATTGTTTTTGCCCATTTTTAATCTTAGGTTGAAAGAGATCTACTTTTCTTTCCTGGATTTGTTGGAGGAAAATAGCATTCGAGCATTCGTTCGTAGGCTTTTCCAGCCGGTTTCCCGGCAGTTGATCCACTTGGTTTACACCATCTCATCATAGATTCTTTATAAGTTCAATGGCTTCCAACGGGAAAACCACAAGGGGTAGACCCTGGAAGACTCCGAAAATTCTCAAGTAGAAAGGATAAGCAAGCTTAATGTGTAAAAAGAGAAAGAAATGGCAAAACCCGGCAACAGTACGTAGCTGTAGCCTCAAGAAAAGCGATAACTCAACAATCAAAACAACATGGTGGCAGGCGCGAGGTCATCTCCTTTGACATAGCTACAAACGCGAACAAACACTTCAATTTGAAAAGTAACTTAACCAGCACTAAGCCAATTTACTCCTCTAACTTCAAACGAATTTAAATCGGGAAAAATGTATCACAGACTTCCCTAACGACGAAATTTTAAACAGGCTAACCTCTCCGGACTGATCAGTGTTAGTGGACGCGAAAACTACTGATCAAACAACGCGTTCTGATAGGTCAAATTTCGTGGCGCACACCGCCTGTTGTATATTTAAAACAAATCAGGACAGACCAATTCGATCGATTTGTTTCTCGTAAACTTATTGCTTCGAATTATTTCCAATTTCTTTGAGTATACAAAATATGTTTACTCCACAAAACGTTGGAAATGTCTTCAGTTCAATTCGTTGTGGAAACTCTCAACGAAGGGAGTAGCATTTCTAACCGCTTGGCTAACTCTCTGAAAATATGCATGTAAAACCAACGAACCAGGGTTCCAGGTGTACAGTATTTTGATTTTTAACTTTATTTTTACAGTGTTAACTCTGAAATAAGTCGGTTAACTTGCGTAAACATCATAGTCGGGTGTTGAACCTTGTTTGGGGGTATCCATTGTAATCAAACCCTAACGAACACAGCAATGGGGGTCTCAAAAGCCAGCGAATTGTTTTTAATAACTTCTGGATTCCTGACTTTATAATACTTTATAATTTTTTGGAGGAAACAAGTAAAGACGCATTATTTTGCTAGTTCTTGTGGAATTTTGTTCAATAGCACAATTACAGCCGGCAAGAATTCGCCTTCGTTTTATTACTGATAATGATTTAGCTTTGTGTGCATGCATGCATCAATTTGTACATGGATGTATTTGTTAATAATTTAAGCTTATTCCTCGTCTAAATACGTAATTTACAGCGTGTGAATTTCTATTGCTAACTCTTCTTTTCCTGGCTTCGCTTCACAACATAATGACGATTTTAATGGATCTTTTCAGATGTGCCCGAAGGAAGATATTGAGTGCCAATGCTCCAAAATGCAGGAATCTAAACTTGCAGCCCTAGAGGAGAAGATAGCCTCAGATATTAAGAGCCAATGCTCAAAACTGCAGGAAACCCTAGATGCCGTGCTCCTGAAGTTGGGCGAAAAAAACAAAAGAAGAAAAATGAATGAGCGAAAGATCAAAGATAAGGAGAAGCTGTGCATAAAAAGCAAAGACTCAGAAGTAGGATTGTAGTGCTGCATCATGTTTTGCTTTGTTTTTCCTTGTCAGTAACAGAGCCATTTATAATTGCTAAAGTTTCAGACAGAAACAAGGTAGCGATGTTACGAGGTATGAATGACAAATCACAGGGGCACTCGACGATTCAGTTTGGTGAACATCTCTTCAGAAGGCCTTAATCGCCTCAAATATTTGATTTTAGTAAAATTGAAACTAAAAACCTAGCAGCACTGGAAAACTAATTCTTTTCGTTTTTATTTCGCTAAAAATGGTAAAAGGAGAGCTGGCAAATTCGGGGTATAGAATTCCGTTCACTTATTAACAAACTTTCTGTAACTAAAATTTTGGGCTATAGCGTCCAAACAGATCATACTGTATTAGTTTTAAACAAATATGCCTTTAAAAAAGGCTACAAAACGATCTTAGAACAGAGAAGACAACGTTTTGAGTATTTTCCTAAAATTTTCTCGTTGAATGCCCCTGAAATCAGTTTACATTATACGTAATACGATAGCGAGTGAATGGACGCCAGTCAGGATAGGCATATATTCTCAGTTGTTGCGCATGTTCTCTTCTAAATCGGGCGTCAGAGAACTACAGCCACAGCCAACTCTCGCCTTGCGGACACCTCGATATTACGGACACCCCGATAATACGGACAGCAGCTAAATCCCGGCAAAAATAATTTTAGACGTTTGACTGAAATTATTTTCCGCTATGAACTACTGCCGCTCATGGCGAGCCGCACGCCTTAGCAACCGATTTTGCCATCCAAATTTTTCCTCGATCACTACAGGAGGCCTATTGTTTACGGGAGTGCTGTTGACAATTTAGAACCACATTTTCGGTGCAATACGAGCTCCAGTGCGTTAACGTTGTAAAAAGTTTACAGCAATCAACATTCACTCACTGCGTGCAGTCGAATATTTCCGGTTCAGTCAAAAACCTCCGGAAAATTCAAAAACCCGGAGAAAAATAAATTTATCGTCGATGTGCAGCGAGTATTAAACACGGCAAAGCAAAGGCGACACACCCGATTGCTCGTCCTTATCAGGCGACTCACCCGAGATAAGAACGGCCGAGTTTAAAATCTCTCTGTGAAGAAATTTCTAATATTATTATCGGAGTTAGCTCACGAAGCAAAGGCGACGCACCCGATTGCTTATTGTTCTCAGGCGACACACCCGAGAGAACAACTGTGACCTAACAGTATCATGTATGTCTTTTACCTTTACACAATAAAACCATAAATATTTAACCGGTATTTTGGACACTTTTGTCGCACTCAGCGTGGTGAACATTGATTGCCAGTATCTATCATTTATTTTGGTCTTACCGTCTGAAATACTAACGTGTACAGTAACACGGTACCGCAACAATATCATCATAACAGGCATTTTAAAAATATATTTTGTTTTGACTCTGATTGTAAGAGTTCCTACACACGTGGGAAATGGAAGCTGGTGATCGACGCCGTTACACTTTTTCCCAAATCACGAATTCGCGAGTGCTGATCAAATATATAACGTAAACATAAAAATCGCACTTACCTTTGCGGACCACTGGAGGATGACGATTGACTTTATTTTTCATTCAATTATTGGAAAATGATGAGGAAAATTAGCTTGCCGAAAATTAAACTCTAAATTTCCATCGTAGAGACCATGGGCGAACAAATCATTCATGTTATGGTTCGTCGATTTAGGATCATTTAGCGCGCCAATTAGATTGGCGGGAAACGAAAACCTTTAGCAAAAATCGTCATTTTTCCGTTTCCGACAGTCGATGTGTAGTCAGGCTTTTGGACAGATCACAGGAGTTTTCGTTTCCAGTTAACTGTGCGTTTCCACAGAAGCCAAGCTTTCTAGTAACAAAAACTTCATTGCTTTGCGGCAAGCTCGATCCAGACATTACACGCGACTGAAAAAGATTCTTTACTATACTGTTGATAGATTGCTGCTTTCGAACAGGAATTCGATCATAGCAACCGTCACTCAACCTAATTAGTTTTAACACCTCTACGCGGCTCCTCATGATTAAGGACACTAACTTGCGGTCCCGAGGGTGTCCACAGTAAAGGGAGTTGGTTGCAGTTGAAATTGTTAAAAAAAGATCAAACATGAGCCCACTTTGAAAGAGAGCGATAGCCTGGGTCGAAAGCAGCTTCCCAATCGATTGTGGGAAGGTTTGGGGGACGTTAGCTATTACCATCGCATTCATCGTCCCCCAAACAATCCCACAATCGCTTGGGCAGTTACCCTCGACCTAGGCCATCACTCATTTTCAAAGTGGGCTATTTGGGAGTCAAGAAAGAAGCCACACCAATTTCAAACCCTTAAAAAACCAAGCAAAACCAAACTTTGTGGCAGTTCCTAAAATGTTTGGTATGACATTTAATTGTCTACGTGCCATTTTCTCTCCATTGAAACGGCATTTTCACGGTCATGTTTTTTTTTTAAATTCGAATGGTTTCCAGAGGTTTTGGATATTTTAAAAATCGGCAAAGACAAGATGACAGATCCAAGATGGCTGCTGTCTCTGACTGCACCACAATGCTATGTACTATATATAAATTTAATGCATGGCTTGAGTTCCTGAACTCTAAAATGTACATTCGTTGCTTTTGTAACAAGGTTTGAGTTAATCTGATCACAGGCGGACCACCCTCTGTTTGTGTGGTGTAATGACTGTTTGCAACTTGAGACTTTATATTCTCGCGACACGATGGGTTGAAATTTTTACTGAGTAGCGATATTTAAAGTCGTCTTTTAACCTTTATGTTGAAAAAAAGTTTCAAGGAAATGTTGATTGAGTCACGCGTGGTGTTTTTTTTGCCATTCCGAGCCGTAGAAATCCTCCTTTGGCGCGTTTAATGTTTTACAGTGTTGCCGGCCGAAGGCCGGTATACCAGCCTTCAGCCGGCAACACTGTAAAACATTAAACGCGCCAAAGGAGGGTTTCTACGGCTCGGAATGGGGAAAAAAACACCACGCGTGACTCAATCAACATTTCCTTGAAACTTTTTTTCAACATAAAGGTTAAAAGATGACTTTAAGTCTCAAGTTGCAAACAGTCATTACACCACACAAACAGAGGGTGGTCAGCCTGTGATCTGATAAGCATAAGTATTTTAGTATAATGCTTTTATAAGTAACGTGATAAAAAGTGTGGTGAAATGTCGCTGATATGCGTTCGTTTGATTGGTGCGTAGAAAAAAATACCTCAATAATCAGGCCAAAATATTTCTGATTGCTGTAATTGATTACAAAAGATAAAAGCTTAGTCAAAAAGAAGTCTAGGTTTGCAAACTGCACCAGTAATTATCGTTGTGTGTCTAGTACGCCGCAATATTTAATGTAAAGGAAGTGTGTTATTTTGACTTTTTTAACTTGGCTACTGCTGCTTTGTGCACCACTTGAGTATAGATTAGAAATAAAAGCAGATTGTTGTGATATCTTCATGATACAATTTTAACCATTGCTAAGGGCTGATTCACACTTGTAACGCAAACGCAACGCAAATGCAAGCGCAAGCGCAAACAAACACAGGCTCGAAAATACGGGCAGCAGCTAACCCTCCGGCAAAAATATATTAGACATGTTTGACTGAAAAAAATTCCCACTTTTACGGACCCTCGCTATTAAGGACACTAATTCGCGGTCCCGAGGGTGTCCGCAATAAAGTGAGTTGACTGTTTAGCTACCAGCCTCCTTAAGTACCTGCCAAAATTACCCATTTCGAAACAGTGAACTCACACCTCGAGATTTCAATCAAACATATAATGAGCCAGTGGTCATAGGCTCGAATCTCGTTCAAGCCTAAAATTTTGTCAGGCTTTCTTTTCGCAATAGACTGCAAGCAGTTCCTTTCTGGTCAGGCGAGAGGGTGCGCTCACAGCGCAGCGAGACTGGAGCGAGGAGAAATAAACGAGAAGAGACTGGGGGAGAGAAGGAAAAGAAAGGGACTGCGCTGCTAACTGTAACAAACGCGTTCGAATTTCCCGTCGCTCCAGTAACGGAAAATTCCGATTGGTCCATAAACAATAGCTGCTGTCAAACAAGTTTGATGTGTAATTAACTTCTTCACACGTTTGATGTCAACACTTCAGATCACTAAGAAAATGGTTTCAGTCGTGAAAGAGAGTAGCAGCGATGTCTTCGTAAATTTAAGCGATCAAGTCGGCGGCTTAGTTCTCAAAGAGGGACAGAAGCTAGCAGTAGAAGCGCTCTTGTCGGGAAAAGATGTAATGGCCGTTCTTCCCACTGGTTTTGGGAAATCCATTATATATCAAAGCTTTGCATAATAAATAGCGAAAAACTTTGCCATCACGGCTTCGATCGTGGTTGTTGTTCCGCTTTGCAGTATTATCGAAGACCAGTTGCAGTCAAATGACTTTGGTTTAAAAGCAGTTGCCTTCGACAAGATCCCAAAATTATTAAAAGACATTGGTGTCAACTAGTACAATGTAATTTTCGCATCCGCGGAACAAGCTTTGTCGGCAGAATTAATTACACTTCGGGCGTTTGTGTCGTCGATTTCTTTTACTCTGGGCCTCGAAAAAAAATTTAAATGCACCACAACTTCTAGAGATTTTGGCTTTTCAGAGAAGCTTGGATCAATGCCCAAGCTCGGCGATTCTTCCTGTTCGCTCCTATATTCTGGTGATTGAATAACAATGTTGAGTTGTTATTTATTAGCTGTCATTCAGTAAATTGGATTTTTAATGGGTTTAACGAATTGTGGGCGGAGTTACCCTAAACGCATCTGTTACAGCTAAGAGCGCAGTCCCTTTCTTTTCCTTTCCCCTCTTTCACGCCTCTCCCCAAGCTCCCCTCCGCTCGTTTGCTCCAGGTTTTTCTCGCTCGGCTATTTCGCGCGACCTCTCGACTATCCAGAAAGGGACTGCTTGCAGTCTATTTTCGCAACTGCTTTTGGCACGGTTGAAAACTCATTATTTTAAATTAGCCTTTAGCTTATGACTTGTAGTATTTTAACACAGATCTTTTGTATGCATATAAATATATATATGTGATATTCTTTATTTAGTATCCATTTATTAACCATTTAAAAGCTGTAACATTGTAGTATTATAAGCATTGTAATGTAAAGCGCATTAGATCATCTTTCCAAGCTAATAGAAAAAATCATTAACCACAGTGTCACTCAGTAAGTAACAGGCAACTATGTAAGATCAACTGATGAACAAGCGCCTAATACCTTTTATTTCAAATTACCCTACATGGGTTATTTTTCTAGCATCGCTCAAAAGCGCATTCGTCGACTTTCACATTTCTATTGAAATAATACAAAAAAAGTGTTAGCGTTTTCCTCTTTCAAAGTAGGTAGCCTCTTTACTGTGAGAGACCCTATCCCCAATGGACTCCGATCATGTGTGGTTTATAAATTTTCGTGCGCAGGCTGTACATCTTGCTATGTCGGTGAGACCACCAGACATTTCAACACACGTGTAAGGGAACACTTGAAAACGGAAAGGGCCTCACACATCTTCAAACATCTGAAGACTTCGCCAGCATGTCGCTCTGCATGCTCCCGCGACAATTTTGCCATCATCGATCAGGCATCCACGCGGTTTGCCCTTAAAATCAAAGAGGCGTTGCACATAGTTTGGGAAAAATCTACATTCAACGCACAAATCAAACACGTTAATTTAAAACTTTCTGTTTAATTTTGTATTACTATTGTTATTGTCTTAATTGTTTCTATTATTATTGTATTTTTTTTAGCATTTATATTCCACTGTAATTTGTTACGAGTTCATTTCACACTGAAGATGGCAGAGGCAACTGCCGAAACATGTCTGTTGTAAAACTCAGGAGTGTCTTGTTTTTCATAAAATGAATTTCCTCACTGCTTTTATCTAGACCATTAGATCATATACCCATGTATTTTGCGCTATATAAATAATAAAGTTATGTTATGTTGCGTGCTAACTGGGAGGATATTTCTTCTATTTCATAAAATTTGTAAGACGCCGAAACAGACAAGCGTCTCATAACCATTACAGGTAATGTCGGTATCAATCGCCATGGTTCGTACATAAGGGTCCTGCTAGACCGTTATCAAACGCTCAAATTTAACAGGCATTCTATGCTTTTCCCACACCCTTTCAAGGTTTGGCTGGGTTAATTGTTCCACTAATACAACATACATAGTTCGTTGCTGGACTCAAAGAATAACACACGTTTTTCTGCTTCTTTAGACATTTTACAAGGATCACTCAACCTGGGCTTTACAGAAACTACAACAGCAGTTTAGCTACCTTATAACAAAACTTCAAATTTAATTAAAATCTATCTTAAAATCTAAATCTTTACTTTGCTTGAAACACAGATCACCAAAGTGTATGTGACACAGGTAACCATGCAAGCGTGATATAAGAGTTTATATGGCGTTAAGATTAAATCGAAATTTAGACAAGAATATTCCCACTTTTTTAAAAAACCCACAAAAAATAAAAGTCTGAGAAAGCTTACCCGGTGTCTCTTGCTGTGTTTCCAATGTTTGTCAGTGCTTCCAAACGGAAGGGCATTTTGAATAATAAAGAGCATTTTGGAACATGCCTCCTGAAGATCTTTCTGCATGCCAGATTTGAGTGGGGGTCAAAAATTTTCATTTCCTACTTTGCTTGATTTTTACAGAGTAGTGTTCTTAAACATTGTAAAAACATATCGTACCACTTCATAATTCTGTTATATGTTTAGTTAAGGACGATGCCTACTGTTGTTACTGCGCTTACGTTCTGCGCATCTCGAGATACTCAAGTCTCCTATGGGTGGTTCCTACGTATACAGGGATATTTTTGTGTGGTTTAAAACTATGCGAAGACAGCAGAACTTAGCAAATACTGCTGGTATCCAAAAAGAAAATTGGGAGTAACCATGTATTTTTCAAAGATAATAGAGCTTCAAAATGGGAAAAAATGCCATACATTGCTTTGTATTTATCACTTTTTAAAATTATATTTCTGCTTGATTATCTCTATAAAATGCATGGTTACACCCAGTTTTCTTTTTGGATTCCACTAGCCCCTGCTGAGATATACTTTTCCCGCATAGTCATAAACTAGGCAAAAATACTTCGGTATTAGTAGGCACCGTCCTTAAGTCATCATAATTAATCACCCGAGTATTTAGTTTTTTGTATTTTTTTGCGTTAAAATTCAATGAAAGAAGCTTCAATTCAGAGAAGCTTGAGTACGGTTGAGGTCAGCGTAAACCTTTATTTAAGAAGTCGAAGGTCTAGAGAAATCCTCAACATTTAAGATAAAAAAAATGCTTTAAAAAATGTGTGTATGTTTGGAAAATTGACGTGGCTTTTCAGCTTCGTCATTTACTTTTCACATAACCAGAATATAACCCATGCCCTTTATATTCCTGTTGCCGTTATCGCCACCGTGGTTCGCCGCATTTCCACATGTGCTGGAGTCATCAGGGTCGCCTGCAGTACCAAACCCTATTCTAGAGTCGGGGGAATAGCAGTCGTTTTGTTCGTTAGCAAGGATACCAATTCCTGCCTTGGCAAGAGAATTTACGCCACCCACTACGTTGAAGCCTTCCTTGTTACAGTTGGTCTGCAAGGAAGCTTCAGATCCAAATTAGCGTCTTCCACATCTCACGACCAAGTGATGTGCTGCGGTATTGCCCGTCAGCGATCAGTGAATGTAAAGAGTTTGCCTGCTTAGTGGTGACAACGAACCTGATATTCTGGCCGATCTTCATACCGAGGCAGATCTTGGAGAAAGGTGTGTTCCAGTAGGTCGGTAATTTTGTCTCGTGAGAGTCAAACCCAGTCTTCCTTCCGGCAAGGTTGAAGTCGACTTTGTTCCTCCAGAGATTGGAATTGTAGTAAAAGGTATTCTAAAGAAAGGAAAGACAAACATTAATAATGATTGTTATTTGCCGGTTCAAGGTAAAGACCTGCAACAAAGATTTTAAGGATCTTAGATTCTCTTTTGATAAAAAAAACTTGCGCGACCAAAGGAAATTCATTCAATAATCTGTTTGACTTCCTTAATCAAACGGAAGTCATCCTAGGTGTCATTTGACATTCTTTGCTTGATGACGTCACATAACTTGTTTCTGAAAATGCGAAACATAATTCCGCCTTTTAATGTGGTACTCCTCGATCACCTTTTGAAGATATTTGGACTTTTATCAAGTCACGTAGCCTATTTCCTTAATTGACAGTTACTGCAAACATGTCGACATCATTAAAAGGCGGAATGATAAAGGAGTAATCCTTGAAAGGAGTAATCTAATAAGCGACAAATAAGATTGATATAACGTAGCTTTCTGTACCTCACTTTTAAGATTGTAACCGTTATAAGAAAATTTCAGGTCACGTGACTAGACTGTAATATAACAAATTTGGACTATTCATTAGTATACCAATAACAAATTGTTTACCACGTTTAAGACGTTTTACGGATATTTGACAAATGCTTCCCTTTCAAATAAAAATATGTAAAATTATTAGGCAGGTCAAGCCTTAATACACTTGAGGAAAAAGCAAAGGAAGATTAAGACTATTTTTAAAAGTATTCGTTGCTCTGGTAGGCTGAGATTGTATTTGATTAGGTGTGATGTTGCGAACGTTACGTTATTTCAAAGCTCACAATGCCTTAACCAAAAACTACCCTCTAGGGGTTGTTCTTTCAAGGAAGGAATTGAGGTAACGAGACTGAGAAAAAGTACCAATTTAATACCTTATTACCGTCAATCTTCATGACTGGGGTCCAGCCCCCAGCTCCGCACCCAAAATCGCCCATATGACACAGAACTGAAGTTGGCTTCGATTCCAAGTTAAGGGTAATTACCTGACTCTCGCGCGACCTGTTAAACATCGAAGAGATCTTTTAGAACAGATATTACAAAGAATGCGTTGAACACTGTCTAAGACGACCCACTCAATAGGCCATTTCCAAGTTGCTGCCAACCTCATCATGAAATCCAGGCTGAGTGCTTTTCATATGAATGAATGCAAATGATGAAAACTAATTTTCATAATAAAGACTTTACACTTAGCCTCGCTTTAAAAATGAGGTTCAAAGCAACTCGGAAATGGCCTATTATAATCCCTTATTCTTTGGACTATGACGCTGGGTAGTGGTTAATTTACATAATGACACTTACTTGAATACGTCATGCAGCTCCTTGCATGATTTGAGTTCTGAAAAGGAATAACATTAATTCAATAGACGCGGAACTCAAGAAATGTTCAATAATGTTGTTTTTCTATGAAATGTTAAAAGAAATGTTGTTTTTCCATGTTTTATGCAGGAGTTTAATTTTCTCAACACTCCATCTTTAAGACTATACTTTACCCTAAGACCTTCACCTGGTGTGAACCATTGAAATGGTTGTCGTAGTTTTGAATTTTGAACCTTTAAAATGCAATTTTTTGATGCAAACCAGCTGCTGTCAAACTTTTTATCGGGATACAGTTTCAGCCCACTGACGGATCCTTTCTTTCCCTACGAACGTTCGGTTCGACACCTTGTCATTTTGGGTGTGGTAATTACCGTCCTTTTCACATCAGCTTGCCACGAGAGAGAGCAGTAACACAGCTGTGTTAAGTCATCTGTATCTTCTTTTCTTCACTTCAGCATTGATTCTCTGAGACTTGTTTTCCTAATTAATAATAAGTTCATTGTTTGACACAATGAGTGGCCAAAATCACTTTTCATGATTTTTCTGAAGCACTAATACTGGAAGGAGTATAGCTTATTATTAAATCTTTCATTTATCTTCCGTTTGTCACATCCATAGAGTAACTGGACCATATGTGAAAAAATAAACACGGCCAAAGCTGGCACCAGGAGGGAGACGATGTAGCTTTTAGACGAAAAGAGTTTGCAGGCGATGTAGCCTTCGTCTCACGTTAACAGATCGGGGCCGGATCAGATTCTGGAGAAACTAGTATCAGGCTCTAAGCATCAGAAGATAGGCATAATCATAGGTCTAAGAATCAGAACACGAAAAGGCAAGTTCTTAGGAGAACTGCAAAATCAACAAGCCGATCATGTTCCCAGATGGCGAGGACACCCAAAAACTTAGCGAAGTCGACTATCCCGGTAGAACAGTGAGTTACAATAGAGCGTAGCTTGTAGAGATATGCAGAGCAAGTTATGCAAGCTACACTCGAGAATGGGTAACAAAGCAGTATAACAACAGAATCAAGTTGACTCTGTTCAATAGCTAGTGTGCAGCTGTAGCTGGTTTCACACCCGTTGTAACTTGAACCAAGATGAGGTTTGGCCACCATCGCTTACAACACATTTACTGCCTCGATAGGATCGGGGGAGGTATAAAAACCTTGACCAGCCTCTTGCATGGTAAGATGAAGAAAATTGTATGTGAAGCCTACCATTCATGATAGGTGGAGTTTCTCCCTTCCCGAAGTCCTTCTTTACTCTCGTCTTGCTTCTTATTTACTCCTCCATTCATCCCCTGATAATTAAGTATCTTCTCGAGACCGGTGCTTTCAACTATCAGGATTGTAATTCCTCGCCAATGTTCGAAAAGAGTAGGGTACAGAGTTCCCGGTATCATGGTCTATCCGACTTGTGCTATCGTTGGTTTGGGTCGGGTGAGATCATACATGACCTGCAGTGGCAGCTAGAAACGCATTCCATATGCTGCCCTCCGATCTCACCTCTCTGGTTCCTCCACGATTCAGCTACTAGCTGCAAAGTGAGGGAAATTGGCACCAGATCTCTCAATTGTGGCTTCCTCGTCGTCATCCCTTCCCTTGGGGATCTTGGCATCCTTTTTGCCATTTGTCTGCAATTAGCTTTTCCTTTCTTCCAAATACTTTTTATTAATTTATTCTTTTTTTTAGTTGACCTCTCCAAATCTGCCTTAGCGTGATGTTCTGATGATTTTTTGCAGCTTTTGAACTAAACTTTCTACGTCTACCAGAAGGAGTTCCGGAGCCGTATTATCGATGCCTCCTAACTTCCCATTTTTGAGCGTCTTGATTCTGTGTGCTACTTGTTCTTCATTAATTGGTTCGTCAACTATGATTTTGTGGTATTTAGTTTTATATTCACTGGAGTACCCCTGTTTAGAATTTCTTCAAAATGTTCTTTATTTCATCTTCTGAGATGTGGGGCTCATCTTTGCAGTTGTCTTTGGTGATATCATATAAAGTCTCCTTGTTACCCTTACCTATTTCATTCGAAAAATCGTCCATTAGATCATCAAGCCGTTCCCTATTCTCATTTCTGATCTTACTATGACTTCTTCGCCTTGTATCTTGTACGTATGCTTTGTATTCTTCCTATCATGGAATTTCTACTTTTCTTATCGGGTGCTTCCTTTATTCAGTCTTTGCCCCACACTGCACACTAATCCACAAATTGCTGTTTTTCTTCTTCCTTCCCTGCACGTTTTCTGCGGAACTATTATACGTATCGCTGAACCGGCTCAATTTGAAAGTATATCCCTTACTCTTTAGCTTGAGTTTGATCTACTGTCTGAAGGGTAGATGGTCTGAAGCTACTTCCTCGCCTCGCATGGCTCTCGTGTCGCTAACTGATTTCCGGAATCACTGGTAGGCAAGTATATAGTTTATATCTGCTGATGGGTTCTCCCTTAAGGTAAAGGCTTTGCGATCTACGACCTGTGTATGTCTTTAAGTGGATCCGGTAATATTGTACCCTTCATCTGATCTGGAGCTTGTCCAGCAAGGTTGAGCCTACCAGACATACCTGGCTGGAAAAGCTTCCTGCATCATCAAGGCAATAAAGCAACGAAGACTTCTTTTTTCCGTTGGGTGGTGTTTGTTTTTCGTTTTTTGTTTGTTTTAAGCTAAGGTGTGTTCAGATGAAGAGCTAATCTTACCTTTAATGTGCCACATTCCCATGTAAAATCTGGTTTGGTCTGCAACATAATCCATAGGTCTCGCCTCCTTTGTCATGTTATTCAGCTTGCAAATCTTTTCCGAAACGAAGAAGTTGTAGCTCTGGCACTTACGCTCGTTCTCACAGAGCATTTGACATTCAAAAGATTGTGTAACCGCTACGTTTTTAAACCGAAACACCGAAACCTCGGGAGGTTTGCACTGCTGGCCTGAGGCCACATTTGTAGAAATCTGGAGTATCAAGTAAAGCACAAAGAATGCAAGACCCATCTCATGAATTCCCATTTGATTGTGAGCTCAAAAGAGTTCTAAAAAAGAAAAAAGGAACATAGACATGGAATAGCTATATTTATCTTGATTTTTCTTTACTACATAACGTGGAAAACAACTTCAAAGATACCTGGGGTCTGAACAGTTTAGCGTGATTTCATGTTAGTTTGATCATGGGGCTATTTCGATTGTCACCAACACAAAAATCTATGCGAGGCTGATTTTATACATAGCCGTTTCATAGAAAACTGCCTGTTATTGTTAATCTGGGAATGGGGGCTTTTAATTGAACTTCCCTATAAAGATAAGCTTGCGACGTCATAAAAATTCTCTGAAGCTTGGAAAAACGCATAATTTTGGATGAAAACATGATTAATGAAAAGAAATTTGAATCATTTGTCAGCTAACGAACTGTGAACCCATGCCCAAAATTACTTCCACTTCTTATAATTGGAAGAATATTATAGCATATCACTTTTTCGTCGTTTAAGGGTAGACTTAAGAATAAAAGTCCTAAGGGTAAAAGCCTACGAATACCACTGGAAGGCCTTCTTTTTTTACTTTATGTGGACTTTCTCTTAATGATAAGTGTTAATTTTTAGAATGATTGTGTGTGTTGGACGATGTGTCTGCAGGAAAACTCCTGAAAGGGAGGTCAAATAACAGACTGGGTAAAGGTTATTTCGCGTGTCACCAAACAACTGAAAGAGAACACGAACATATCTGGCTATCATATGAATGAAGAAAACATGGCTGAATAAGAAGGTTTAACATTTGTGACAGCCGTGCATTTATAAAGAAGCCCAAACTTGTTGGGAAAATTGAGAAAATGAGGTAGGCGACTAAAACGGGTCGGACGGATTCTCCGCCAATTGCAACTAAAAATGGAAGCAGTTATTTTCCATTCCTTTCGTTCTCCAGAATATCAAAATTAATATATACATCGTGACAAAAATTAGCAGGATCTCCGTCAAAACACTTGTTTTTATTGCATGGAAAATTTTTAAACCAAGTTTGCCCTATTTTCAAACTGATGATCAAGTCTTATTACCACGTAATATTGAAAAACTTTACCCTAAGTTGCGAGAATATTTCCCTTGAACGGAAGTTGTGCAAGTCTTGTGGAGCGATGGCTCATTGACATTTTCGTTTTAAAATTACAATGATAGTCTATCGGACATCATTATTATTATTCGTTTAATTTTGCAGTGAGACTACACAAAATTTAAAACAAAAAAGTTACCGCATTTGTTGAAGCGAAATAAACTTCTTATCCCTTGTTTTTTTATTCCCTAAAAATGTTCTCTCTTGCTGAAAATGTTGGGAAAATAATAAGCGCCCATCCTCGAACAAGCGCCCCACCCTCATGGGTCTAAAATTAAGTAAGCGCCCATTGGCCCATTTCTCGAAGGTCCCTGTAACTTACCGAGCCCGATGAATATATTTTTAAATGTTTTTCGCCGATTACACAGTGATTACAGACTTGGTACTTGGCCAATGTTTTCATAGAATTGTAAGATTTTAAAATTTAGTATTCAAAGCTAACAGAAATTGACTTCTATTAAGAAACACTTATTGGGCCCAGTAAGTTACCCGGACTTTCGAGAAACGGGCCCCAGGGTGGTTAATTAATTGGATAAATACAGGAAGTTCGAGACATTGCGGGTTCTCAGTCGTACCTGTTAACTACCGTGGCGACCTCGTATTGTGCTGACTGAATATTCCATTTTAAAAATATCTTAAGGGTACAGCTCACCAAGGACTTTCATTTTTCGTGCTGTATTCCTCCGAGCATGAAGTTTTATTTGCAACCGTTCCTTATATTGTTCCTGTTTAAATAGTAATTCATCTGCTGTCGTGTTCTCGTGCCCTAATTAGTTTTCCAAACACCACCTCCCTTCGGTTCGCCTGAACTTGAAGAAAAGTTTAGTTGGTAAAAGTGACACATGCTTCTTCTCTTTTGTAATTAAACAAATTGAATAGCGATGGTATCAGATGTCTAGCTTTGCATTTAACGAATACAGCCTTAGTACAAAGAATGGCAGCCGGTATAACTAACCCCTGTATAAAGCAGTTACAGTAAAATGCATGGAACCGAACCCCGATAGAGAAATATCCCTTAGAAATATCTAGATCTTAGTCCATGAGCTCAAACTAACGAACAGGTGTCATTACGCGACATAAAGTTGCACGCAAAAATGACGACGGAGACGCCGAGAACAGCAAGTCTCTGTTAACAGCTTGTTATATGCTGCCAGATGGCATAATAGTAAAACTTTCGCCGTTCTGTCCACTTTTCCTCTTATTAGTTCTGTCAACTTCTCAGAAGGTTACCAATTAATTATAAGCCCCAAACCCCTATATAGCAAGGATTTTGGTCATTTTCCAACAAATTGCTCAGAACCCGTTCTCTTTGCTTTCGCAGCAACACGGTCAGAGTTTAAGAAAAAACAGTGATGTTTCTGGTGATTAACCGATGCATTAAAAAAAAAGTACAAAGAAAAAAGAAAAGAAACCGAGCAAACAAAAAACTGAGACTTATAAAACAAGTAATTTAAAAAAGATCCTACAACTTAATTAACAAGAGTATCCTACCTTAAGCTGCGCGAAGCGCTTGATGATCTTACAGGAAAATGTGAGTGGCTTCTGTTGTAAATTAGCATTTTCAAGGCAACCCTTAACATTACAATTCAATGTTTTAATTAAACTTTTATTGTGTCACTGGAAAGACAACATTCTCATTATTAATTTATTTTGAGAGCAGAGGGAATTTATTGCAATAGTAATCAAGCTCGCTGCATCACTGCCACTGCAAGCGCATGCCGAGATCTTTTTTAAAGCATCTAATTGGACTTTTTAAATATACACGTTTGCATGGAAATACAGCAAATATAATTGTGAAACACTTGATGATCTTTCAGCAAAGTATGTGACTGAGTGGTCTCTGTCGTGAATTAGCAATATATCTCAAGGCAAATTTAAACTTTCGTAATTCAAGGTTTAAATGTTTTGTTGTCGCGTCTCTGAATGGACAGGTATTCAATGGACGACGTTTTTATTATTAATTTTTTTTGAGAGCAGACGGAATAAATCACAATAATAATCAAGCTCGTTACATCACAGGCATTGCAAGCGCATGCTGAGAGCAGCGAAATAAGCTTCTAATTAGACTTCTTGTTCAAATATAAGAGTTTACGTGGGAATAAAGCAAATAATTATAATTAAAATGCTAGAAACGCGTATACATTTGGAATAAAAAAAAGTTACTTAACTCCTTGTTGTGTTGTATTTATTGCTATTTGTGGTCTTCTTGGGCTGATTTTGGGCCTGTTTCCAAGGAAGTAGAATACCCCTACAGTATGTAGTGGCGGACACAAGTAAATTTAATTTCAGTGCAGTTTGTCAAGTATTTGACGCCAAGATTATTTCTGTTTTGACAGTATTATGTCTGTACATATACTTTTGAACCCATTGCCAGAGTAACCCTAGCATAAATTATGGATCAGACAATTAACTCTGCAGTTTTTGCCATAGTGCCAAATAAACCCGTAAAATCCCCTATCAGCATTAGTCCTAGCAAGGAAATTGCTGTATTTTTTCGTCACAGCTGCGCCCTCCAGAAGGTGTTTTTCTGGAATCCAAGTTTCTAGGTGGTCCATCCACGATTCCAGTCATTACGACTGATGCTTTTCATTAAGCTCCGAGACAGTCTGGACCCCAGTGTATGCAATGGCGGCCTTTGCGTGACTGTTGTTGAGGTTTGTTCTTTTTAATCTCTGCTGAACTGAACGGGTAAGACTTTCTTTGAAAAACATGTAACATTCACTAAGAGCCTAACTAAAGGCTTTCAATGGCAACCGTAATAATTTGTGCTCAATCACTTTGAGTATACTTACCGATGTGTATCACGTTGTGTCAATACAGCTGTGTACGTGCTTTAAAGTTAGAATAACATTTGACGGAATTTTCTTGAAATTTTGCTTTTTGATACGTATTTGAAATCTAATCGGCCTGATTACTTCTTCCGATTAACACATGTAGTTTCCGGCAGATTAAAATTTCGCATTCTAGTCGCGCAAGTTGTATTGATTTCCATTTGTTATTGGTAAAGTTTGTTGTCACTTGTCACCGTAAAATAATAAACCAGTGGAAAGCACTTTTAGAAGTGAACTTCGAAATCCAAGCCCTGATGTGTGGACCCGACAAAGGAAGGTGCTAGAGCAGTCAATGTAAAATAAATGCATTAGCAGACTGTAGATTATGCAGACCATGCATATAATCGAACTTGGGATGATATGAGTACCACTTGATCCTTAATTCGTACCATCCAGTACAAATAGGTATTCCATGATATTATCCTTGGTTATCATTCATTGTAGTTTTGCAGCAACACTAAGTCTAGTCTATGGAATGCTCTATCAGCTGCCTTGGACAATGCTACATGTTTGTCATTGGATACTTCTCAAGTTGCCCTATAACCTCTTTTTAGTTTCTTCAAGTGTATGGTAAATTAATAAAAATAGTTGTATTAGTTTTGTATTGTGACATAGATATATTCTCTCAATCTAATTCACTAAAACAGTGTACAATCGTAAGGGTGTATCCATGAAACGTTAAACAAACACCAGTGCATCCATTAACTGATGTGTGCAATTCTTGTTACATGCAAATGAGCAATTTTTTTTCCTTTCAGATGGAAAAACAGTTACTCCCTTGAAGTACCTTAAACTGAAGATGGAAAACGATTTCAGTACAGGTAAATTTGTCAAATAATACATCTAAGTTAAATGCCTGGATTGGCGTGAATTCAAGTTTCCCCTGTAAGGAAATAAAAGGAAAAACAGTGATGTAAAAGATTCAAAGCCATTCACATTCAAAGCCATTCACACTATGCAGAAAATAAATAAATGACAAAGGATAAACAAAGCCCTTAGTCACAGTGGCAGTGACTAGAACTAAACAAACTGCAACAGATCCTCTATAATAAATGGGAACTAATTACATTTAGCGGTTTTTGCTAATTAGGCGCATGTCATATGACGTCACTAAGCTTATCGGAACGTGAGCTTTGTTGATCGGTCAGTCATAAGCTTATTTCATAGGGCAAACACATGACTCAACCCGACCCTCGCTCCCATGGGAGTCTATTGATTCAGCTATGACGTCATTTGCTACTCATTTTACAGCAGTAAAACCTGACTTAATGAACTTATTGCCCAAACCTCTTGTTGTCTGGTTATTGTGAGTGCGTGATTAAACACAGGGCAATTGAAGTCTGTAATAATAGTTTCATTATATAATGTGCATGTGAATGTATTCACATGGCACATGCACAATGTTAATTTATCGATTACTAGATTATTAGGCTTAATAATTTGAATGCATGCAGGCCTACTGGTAAGCCTTAAAATATTACTGATGGTACCTCCTAGGCTAAACATCCCCATAATGTCCATATTGATCTCAAGTAAGCTTTAGTTTGTGGACCATGGTCATTCCCCCCCCCCCCCCCCCCCCCTTTCCAAGTCATCTGTGGGATGCAATCTGAATTTTGCTTGTCTCTACCCAAAATTGTACTGCCTGCAGTCTGCATTTTACTTCCAGTCTACAGTTTAGAGTGTGCTAGCAGTCTGTAATTAAGCAGGAAATCAGTCCATACTTTTATACTTAGTCTGCAGACTTCAATCTCCATGTTAGTTTGCAGTCTATATATTATCCACCCCTCCCTCCCCAGTCGTCAGTGTTCAATCTGCAGAGTCTACAGTCTAGAGTCTGTATTTTACTCCAAATTTACATCTACAATCTTCAGTCTGCAAATTTTCCCAGCCCAATTAAGTACAATGTGCTGTCAGCAATCGTTCAGTGTGCAGCTTGTAAGTGAATTGTTTCCATTTGTGCATGATGCAGGCAGCATTTTAGTCCAGTAATGTAGTTTGAATTTTTCTCCAATCATGTGTTAATGTTGCTCTGGCAATCCCCCTTCCCACCCACAGGTTCCACAAAAATATTTTGTTTGACTTGAACCTAGTCTACAGCCTTGTCTCCTTTAATTAACCCTTTTAAAGTGTGATCAGCATCAAATTTTGCCTTGTAATATCAATGCTTATTCAACCCTTAGGTTGTGAGAATTAAGGATATGATCAGCCCCAAGGTGAATTTTCTTGATATTTTAATAACTTCTCCCCAGTATTTTTATGAGAAAAGTATGGGGACAAGATAGGAGGATTTGTTCTTTGATATTAGGGGTTAGAGGGTTAAGCATTGCTGTTCTATTGACAAGATTCCACTCTCACTGGCCTGTTGGACACGTGGTTTGTTTCAAGTTGAGCTGAACCACACTGATAAAAGCTATAATAGGAAGTCTAAACAAGTGATCCTTTAGATGGCTAAGTAATTTGCTGTTTTACTGTGTGTATAGGAAGACATGCTGTTGCAGAAGGTAAAGGACATCAAGGATATCTTGCTGTATCAATTGAAGGTGAACAAAACAGCGGTATGTGCATGAACTGAATGATAAATGGAAGGGAGGAAAGAAAAAAGGGAAATGAAAGGCATCAAATAATATAAGTAGATAAGTTATAAAGTAGGATGAGGTTTATAAGAAGCAGTCGTTAGTATTTAATACTAATAATTAAGGAGAGAAAGAGGCAAAATGGAAAAGGACAGACAGGAAAATGTTAATAAATTTTGAGTGTTGACAGTTTAATTAATGAGCAGATTACTGATGCATTGTATAAAGGAAATATAAACTCATTCTAGCAAATGTTCAAATTACTTTCCCAAGCAATCCACAGTTGAGAGCTCTTGCAAATATATATAACACCATTCAACCAGCCTGTGCTAGATTTGATCTACTGTATGTGTATTTGTCTTTATTGGAGGAGTAGTGTTGTGGTGGTTATTGTGTCAGACTTCACACAGGGCTTTCAGTTGGAAGATTAAGGTTTTTGATCGCTTGAGGGTCTAAGGTTGGTCTCTGCATTGGTGTGTTGTCTCCTTAGACATGACAATTATTTTGTCGATATACACTTGTACACGTACATGTATTAAAGTCTTCTACACAGATGTATCAGTATCAGTGGGCATCAGTGACAAATTGCTGGCGGTAACACTGCAATGGACTAATAAGCTTAATAAGCTTAATAAGCTCGCCATCCAGGGGGTAGTAGGAATACTCCAAGCTGCTGTATATGCATATGCTATTGATGGAAACTGCAGTTAAGATCCTCAACTGTGTGGTCCCCGTATATCTTAAGAACGACTACGGTATAGGGCTTCTGGCTCTGCTAGCATTTTGGTTTCTAATAGTTGTTAGTATAAATCTACTAGTGTTCTATCACGAATGCCGTTCTCTGATTGGCTACGCTACTCGCTATCTATTCTGTGATAGATAGTGAGTAGCGATTTTCAACAAAATGGCGCCCGCTTCTTCGCGTTTTCGAAGCGTCTGCGATGGGGAAATAGATAATTTACTTGTTTAGTTTTGAACGACTAGTAGATTTATACTAAAACAATTAGATTATTCGCTCTCGATTTCTATGCGTGATAGTTGATTCGGGCTTCGCCCTCATCAACTATCACGCGATAGAAATCGAGAGCGAATAATCTAATTGTTAAATATTAGACTTGAAGGGAATACCAAAAATTATATCTCTGGCCCAAAGGACCCGTTAAATAGGTAAAAGTAGTAAGCAAGAAAATCACGAGCTATTCAAGTTTCTAGTATTACAAAGGATAGATAGCATCGACCGTTTTTACTTTTCTCAGTTAACTTTCCAATAAGCAGCTTGACATTTCACCACAACTATTTTTCTCACCAGAATCCATTGAGGGAGCAAGAGCACACGAACCTAACCGAGAAAGTGATAGGTGAGAGGGTTTTAACTAAGACTTATTTGTAAATTGGAGATAATTTGGTGCGATTAGAGCTACAGGTTATACAGGTAACATAGGCTGCGTTTATTCAATCTTTAATACATTGTACTTGGGTGCAGTATCATGCCTATATAGCTCTGGCAGTGAAATAATACATAGCTCAATTCTGGCCCCATCAATCCTGAATCATGGTCTGCCTTTGAAAAATGCTAGTACTAGTGAACCACCTTCAGTGATACGTTTCAGAGACAAGCTGAGTAGAATCCACATTCGGTAAGTTTTTGCACAGCAGGAAAAAAAATGTGTGACTGAAGACAGCAATAAGAAACGTTACAAAATTAATAATAATTATGCGCAATGGAATAAATGTGATCAGTGGTATATATTACGCTTGGTAAACACGCGGAAATGTTGTGTTATTCAATCAGTGACATAAGGCAAACTCAGAAAAAAGAAATCTGAGTTTTCTCCTGTTGGGAGAACTCGGACATTTCCTTTTTCCAAGTTTACCTGACTATCTGACTTACTGACTGTAATAAATAATATGCCAGGCGCGTAGGAGGGGGGGTTCGAGGGGTTCGAACGAACCCCCTTTGAAGATCAATAATGGCGGAAGAAAAACTTTTTAAATAGAGTTCCTCTGGTCGAAATACATCAACCAAAGAAAAATAGAGATATAAACCCGTTCTTTAGGCCTTATGTCTTATCCTCAGTAAAAATAAAAATTGTCAAGAACCCTTGGAGATTAATTTTAATGACGTTTCAATTTTTGCGGTAAAACCGCATCCGCCCGAAAAAGCCATAGAAAAGCATGCTTTGCGTTACGTTTTGTTCTCTGAATGCGATTCACTTCAAATTTTATAGTTCAAGCCTTGTTGAGTTTCACGCGCAATTACGTACAAGTTCGCCTGAGAACATTCACTTGTGAATGTGAACGTTCCATAAGCGCAATGTGGAGGTTGAACAACTACATAAGGTGTACGATTGGGAGAGAGTAGGCTGTCCGCCCTGGCTCTAATGCATATCAAATATGATATGCCTGTCAATCTTGACGAGATAGTCAATTTGTTCGAAGGCCTACACCCGAGAATGATGCAGTTTACTAGCTTAGTGTGTGACTATCAGCAGATCGAATAACTATAAGAACTTGACGTCGACAGGGTGCGGAATGTACATTGAACTTTCTTGTTTAAGTAGAAACAATTATGCCGTCGAAATGATGTAAAGTTGTGATTTGCCTAAAATGGGTCTCAAAATGCAGGAAATGAGGTTTCTGGGAACCTAGATTTTCAAAAATTTTCGGGGGAGCATGCCCCCGGACCCCCCCTAGTAAGAGCGCCTCCGGCGCTCAGTAACATTTGGGGCTCAACGAACACCCCTATCGAAACCTTAGCTACGCGCCTGTATGCTTTGTGGTCCGCTTTGAGGCGCGGATGTTGTATCAACTCAGAAAAAAGAAATCTGAGTTTTCTCCTGTTGGGAGAATTCGGACATTTCCTTTTTCAAATTTTACCTGACTATCTGACTTACTGACTGTAATAAATAATATGCTTTGTGGTCCGCATTGAGGCACGGATGTTGTATTAGCGTATGTTGTATTAGTGTATGAGCGCGCTGATCAAAAGTTTTCGTTTTGCAGATTTTGTATGTGGTGAGACAAAAAAAAAAAAATTAAAAACCTGCTATGAAGAACATGTTGGACCCCAAGTCATCTGTTTTAAAGGTGCTAGCAGATACATTTGCAGATAGCCTGCTGACTTACTTAATTTAGGCTTTTATTATTTGATAGGAGAGCGCAGGAAAACATTGAACTTATCGAAGTAGCTGAAGGAGAAAATGGTGCTGCTGATAATGGTATGTGAGTAAAGCCTTCCACGGGACATTGCAGCTGTTTTTAGCAATCTTATTGCAACGGTCCACTTTTTAAGCTATTACGCAATGCACCGAGCAGATTTTGGTTTGTGCGTAACTTTTAGGCATCTCAATCTGCAGCTGAATTTTGTTGACAGGGAATACTCACTTGTTACTTTACAGGAGACTAGTTTACAAGGGCATGGTGTTGTACATGTAGTTGTATGAATGCAGCGTAGTTGCAGTTTGCTCTTTAAGGCTCGAGGCGACGCTTTCTATGCGGCACCATCATCTCATGCAACGCTGTGATTGGATAAAAACAGAAAGCGTTCTCTTTTGGTAAACGTCTAAGGGGAAGCGGCCTTCCTTGAGAGACTCAGGCTGCACTTGTACACTGTAGCAACTCGAACGTACCTTTAATTTTGGTCATCGTCCTATTTTATTCACCAGAGCGCCCCACCCGGAGAAAGTGGTCATTATTAGACAAAGTATCCTGGGATTGGGATGAATATGACGACATCCAACGAAAAGTGACCGCCAAGGCCTTAATGAATGATGAAGAAAACCCTCTACTATTGGCGATCAAAGTAAGTTAAGTCTTCATGCATAGGTTATACAACGATTTCCAGTGCAATATGGAATAAGTGATCGTTTTAAAAGGGTGTTAAAATTTTAAGATAGTAGCTCGTAAACTGATGACTCATTTAATGCATTAGTCAATTTCAAATTTTAACACTCGAGTAAATTTGGTCGTTACAGTGCTGTAATATAAGGTTTGGCTTACTATAGTTCTGTTGTGTTTTGTCAGGTGACTGAAAAGCTCCATGAACGGGCAAGCAAAAAGGAGCCTAATGAAGATAATTTTATCGATCTGGCCAATCGCGTAGAAGAGTTTACACTGCGTTTCTTGGATCCTTTGAAAGATCGGAAACGTTGGCGTGAAGATTTTGCCTTCAATCCTAAAACGGACATTATCCTGGAGACCGCAATTAAGCTTGAGCAAAAGAAGGTAATATTTGGAACGTGTTTCGAAAGTCTTAACTAAAGATATTAGGGAAATTTAGCAACAACGACGGCGAAGGCAGCGAGAATGTCATTATTAAAATGAATCCGCCTTTTTTCAAACGTCGTCGCAATTATTCCAACTTGCTTTAGATGTAAAATGTAGGTGAAATTTTCTGGAGATGAATTCTTGGAGAGCGCACCCAAGTTTAAAAAGAGAAGCAAAAATTCTTCGTCTTGTGTTTACGTAATCCATATAACGTGCCATCAGGAAATTTCACGCCCTAGTCGTGCAGTGATGGCAAAGAAATGTACCAAAAAGTGTAATGCACCTGGAGAGTTGCTGTTTTGGTTACCACAAATATTGACGTTTTCGTTGCCGTCGCCGTCGCGTTGCTAAAACTCCCTATTAAAATGAACGTCTGAGAGGCATACTGAATAACTAATGTGTCAACCACAAGGAGAAAATTTCCTTAAATGCGACGCCGGTTTGTAACCTGTTCGCTCAGTACCAAATCCACATAGATTTGGCTTCAACATCACGAGTCGTTGCATGCTTCTCATTGCATACGACTAATTTCAAATTTCGTGGGAGAGCACGGAAATGATGTTTCAGTTTCAGGTAAAGTAGAATTTGACTGTCACCTATTCGCGTGTAAATTTCCCGCGCGCTGCACCCATTCTCGATTTCATGACTCATGGCTGCTTCTAGAAAATAGGAACCTGGCATTTGACATCATAAAATCCAAAATGGCGGCGCGTGAAAAAATTTAAGGCGATTAGTATAGATGCTATCTATACTTTTTAAAACTAAACTTTGGAATTCTGACATCATCTTTAACAATTTAAAAGTGGAGCTCTCGGCCAAGTGATCCATGACTGTGACATGTAGCCAACAGCTAAGTTGCTTACAGTGCGACTTTTATTGCCGGGGTCACTTTAAACTGGCCAATTAGATCACATTATGATACGAATGATCAATAATTCCAAACTTTTGGGTTTTAACTGTTGTTTTCCGTCTATTCATGATTGGTTCAATCGGCTGTGGTTGAAATTCATTGTTCTTGTCCTGCAATCTGATTGGCCAGTTTTTTTTTTTAAGTGAGCCCGGTAACATTAGTCGCACTGTAATATCCAAACGGACTGCAGCCCAAAACTTTACTTTGTTTTCTTGTAGTTTTTTGACCATCCTATCATCATCGACATTTTAAATGAGAGATGGCATGGCGATCGTCGCATAGCATTTAAAGACTCAAAACTGTGGTGGTTGTTCCTCAACACTTGGTGCATTTTAGACATGGTACTATTCCCGCTGTCATTCTTCTTAGCTTTCGCTGCAGGTAAGTAATAAATTATCAACTTGTTTGATGCTCCACTCCAAATGTAAAAGACTAGAATCTCTGGTGATAATATTATATTATTAACTTCCATTGGCTTTTCAAAAAGTGCGAACATGACCATTTTTTTTAATCTTATGTATGAACATGAACATGAACATGACATGTGATATATAGCTGTTTCGACAAAGGTTGTCCAAAAAAAGCGTAAAAAGTACGCGATAATGCCGAAAGGTAGTCTGGAAAATACCCAATAAATTCCAATCAAAGTTCAGAATCCATATTGCCCGCCATCTCAAGTCTTCGCTGTACGGTCGAGCCATTATGGATTCTGAGCTTTCATTGAAATTTATTGGATATTTCCCAGACTTTACCTTTCGGCATTGTCGCGGACGCTTTTACGCTTTTTTGGACAACCTTTGTCGAAACAGCTGTATTCCTTATTCCAGAAGTTAATTGCCACAAATTTTTGCATGCGTGGTTACTTCTGACTAAGATTAACGAAATAAATAAAATGTGAACAGCTGCCAATTTATTCATTTTCTTACTTTATGTCAGAAATGAATGTCAATCGGTTTCCGAAAGGTGCGACTTAATTCCTAATAAAAGCGGAAGATAACAAGAGTGAGTGTTTTTGACTCACACCAACACCAACGACGGCAGAGTTATTTACTCTCAAATGGAATCGGCCGTGCAAATTAAATGTCAACTAGAGTGTTCGAACAATTATTTTTTTAAGTTTAAGTTTATTAAAAACTCTCTTGCAGTAAAAGAACTGAATTATCGAATACAATTTACAATTGTAAGGCAACTATTATCTAATGTATAGTAATTTACAGTTATAACAATGATAATAACAATTGATTCACCTAAAATATTTAAATGTAAAAAAGTCCTCCACTCTCTTTGTCCTACAGACCTGAATGTTCCGGAAAAGATAATACTTTTGTGTTTTCTGCCTTAAGGTGTAATAATTAGGCGCATCCAGAATTGGGCTGGGAAGCAGATGGCGCAGAGGGTGGCTGGGGGACTTCATTTTCGTCATATATTTGTAGCACAAGTGTACTCTTCTATCATCTAACCTATCTAGTTTACCTAACTGTAAGGCATGAGCATATGGCTCTGTTTCGGGGTTGATTATTTTAAGCGCCCTTTTTTGCACTCGTTCTATGGCTTCGGACAGGTATGCAGGAATGTCCTGCCAGACTGGTACAGCATACTCTAAAACTGGCCGAATTGTGCTAAGGTATATCCTCAAGATGTTGGGTTGGCACACCCTGGCTCTGCGCAGTACTCTAAGGGAGTATAACGTCTTACAAGCTTTCATAATAATGTAATCAACATGACAGTTCCACTTCAGGTCATTTTCCATAATAACTCCTAAGATCTTATAAACATTTATTTGACATACTTTTGTTTCTGTGCAGGGTGGATGGCAGCCCGTGTCAGCTGTCTTAGGTCATTTTTCCAAAGTAAGTCAGTTTTTTCCTTAAGAATGCAGATGTTGTCTAGAAGACATTGCTGACGTGCTAGTGTCATTTTCGGACTCTTTGTTACAGTGAAATAGAGTGAAATATTTTATTTAAAGGCACTATGTCACTCCAAGCGCATGTGCGCATTGATGAGAAGAATAAACTGCAAAGGGCTGCGAACGAAAATGCTGCAAGTATACGCAGGATCAGAAAGATCTAATCAGCCAAAAATAAAAATAAGTAACTGAAATAACTGCAAGGCTAATCTGACTGCGTAGAAAAAAACTTTGTGGAAAAAACTTTTATGTTTAGATAAATTGAGCTAAATATGTTTCTATTCTTTTATTTTCTTTAAAGGAAGACTATTCTTCTTAGGAGAAGACGAGGTCAAGTCTACATGTGAGTTTTTTTGTAAAATTTCTATCAGTACGTTAACTTGTTCCACTTGAACTTCATCGGATGGAAAACCAAACCGCCATTAAAAGAAACAGCAACACTCGAATCCGACTTTTTTACGCTCCTGACATTTTTGGGTTTTATAAACTTCCTCTCATGGAATGTTTTACAACTTAATGTTAGTATAGAAAGCGTTTATGGCACATCGTCACTTGATTTTGCTCTTATATCAAAAAAAGGCATCGCTTAGTGTTTTTTTTATAACTTGTCATGACAACTGATTCTTTAGCCAGTTCCTAAGGTTTTTCTTAATCTTACCTAAAATCACAAACGCTGTGTTATACATGAGCTTAGCAAGTCAATTTCCTTTGTGTGAAAACCTGATCGTCCTGGATGGCGCATGAAGACTAAAATATAATATGAAAAATAATGGGGCAGTAAGATGAGGCGGTTCAACCTTGATTGATACATGTTTCGTTTTGATGTTGGAGAAAATAAATACTGAGAAATGTCTATATCGTCCTTCTAGGCATATATAAAAGATACAAGGATTTTTTCACACTCCCCTACTTTATCTTTGTCCGGGATTCGCTGAGTTACCTGGCCCTTCTTGGACTACACTTGGCAATTTGTTTCGAGCCTTCGCAACTCACATTCAGCGGCCTAGAGTGGACCATTTTGGTGTTTCTCTTAGGCCGCCTTTTGATGGAAATCAAGCAGATCACACGCCTGGTACGCTCTGAAGACGACGGAAAGAAATCAAGAGCATTAACTAATTATTTCAGGTACTTAATTTTCACTTGTCTTGATCATGTCAATCACTGACATTTAATTTTGTTGTCTGCTTTTCTCCTTTCCCCTGAATGAGATAGTTTTTCGACCACTGTTGGTGATCTCTTGCTGTAAACGTTCGCTAGAAAACTGATTAGTCGCCAAGAACTAATGGCGATGCTTTAATCTGCTGTGTGTTGAAAAGTTATATTGAAGTTATAACTATTTACTAAAACTCTTGCGCTTCTCTCGTGCTCTCCAAACTTCCTGCGTACATCCAGAACTCGATATACACACGCTAAGCATGAACCAATTCTTAACTAGATCCAGTTGATTATCGAGAGTACCAATATGGTCTGTTGATAGTGAGAAATCCCTACATGTCCGTCTTCGTCGTCAAAATCTAAAACTTAACACTTATTCCGAGATCTTGACAGTATATCTTGTTTAACAGTTAAGTCTTATACATGTACTTGAGCTGCACTTAAATGATTAATGGCAATCACCAAAACCAATCTAGAGATTAACTGACAATTGTGGCAATAAAGTTATTTTTATTTTTTTAATTCGGTTGGTAGAGTGTGGCAATGGTCTTGGCGGAGGTCAAGAATTTCTTACAGCTTTAATCGGTTCTGTGAAATATGTTGTTTATAAGCTTCTTCGTTTTATTATAATATTTTAAGAGTTTAGTTGTACATTAATTGCGACAACATATGTCTTACTTCTTTTTCCTGCAGAGATCGTTGGAACTATTTTGACTTTGGCATTCTCTTCACCTTTTTCTGTGCGATAACTCCTCTCAGAATATTTACTTGGGTGGAGTCAGAATCAGTAACAGACAACAGGATCCTGGAGATAGCTGGCTATCTTTATGGATTGAACACGATGCTGTTAACTTTCAGAGTGTTTGGTTCCATTCTGGAAGCATTTGAAGAAGTTGGAACCATTCAGATCGCATTATTTCAAATCATCCGGGACGCAGCTGTAGTGGTGCTGCATTTTGGTACAATCATGTTGGCATTTTCAAGCACAATAATGAAAGTATTTGTTGTGGAAACGTCGATTGTTGACGAGGAGACAAAAAAGAACCTGTAAGTATAACGATTCAAAATTGTAGCTCTGGGCCCAGTTGTTTAAATCCCGATTAAGCTAATCCTGGGTTAACGTGAACTTTGATTCAAGTTTAATTAGTAATCGATAATCATTTTTCCAAACGATTTTTCTCGTTCAGTTCCCCTTGAGCTTAGAAGCACCTTTCAAAACGTTTTTAATGAGCAGGATAAAAACCTCGGTTAACAATTAAGCGGGGATTAGCGTTAATCGGCTTTCGAACAGCCGGTTTATGGTGTAGATAAGGGTAAACTACTCGTGTAATTATTGCGCTGATGTATAAAGCGAAACATTTTGTTACAAGTTTTTTTCCCTTTTCTTTTTTATATTCTGTTCTTCTCTATTCTTCTCTCCTCTTCTATTCTGTTTTCTTCCTTTCTTGTCTCGCTTTCGCTTGTATTCTTTTCTTTCCTTTACTTCGTTTCTTTTCTTTCCTTTCCTCTCCTTTCCTCTCCTATACTCTTGCTTCTCCCCTCTTCTCTCCACTCTCTCCCCTTTTCCGTCCCTCTTTTTCCACTCATCAGAATATAGGTTAGGATTTACACTTTCTAGTTACTTGGGCACACTTTTCTCCCTAGTTAAAAGATGTGGAAACAATCTTTGCTGGTCAAATTGCCTCGCGACATATAGTAATACACTTATTTAAAGCTATTTATTCTTGTTTTCTTCCGTTCTTTTTCAGCATGTGCAACAAAACCGGAATAGTATGGTGAGTTGAAAAAAACTTTCGAACGTTTCATCGCCTGTCTATACATGTTTCTGTTATTTTGGCTTATTTAATTTCCCTTTCGTATAAATCCAAAAAGTCTCTTCATAAAAGCTTACGAGCATCGCATGCGGAGAAATGGGTGTCGTCTATGTCGCTTTATTTAGACCCTGTGGAATTTTCTCCTTTTTCTTAATAATTGCTTTGCTGAAAATCTATCGTTTATTTGGCAATTCTTAGCGTTTAAAACAAAGATGGACGTCAACATCAAGGAAACGTCACTTAATGATTCGGGATTTTTCCATGTCTGTCAATTTGTGAAATTTTGCTGAACCATCCATTAAGTCATTTTGTAGGGAAGGCGTTGAAGTTCAAAAAGAGAAAGGAAAATTGGCGTCTTTGTATGTGTTTACGTTCTGTATTAACCTTGAACTGGTTCATCTGAAGTTGCGGAAGACGGTAAAGAAATGAGCAGGTGTAGTGCCATAACTGTCTTGCTCATTCGACCTCTTGTCAACTCTCTTGTTTCGTGCTGTTCTCGTTTGCATTAAGTTGGACACCTCGGTGGAAGACTCGAGCTTCTTTTGGAAGACACGTTCCCGCAGTCACCTTCAATTCTTTTATCTGGCTGTAGAATATTAACCTCAAGATCAATTGCTTGCTACTTAACAGCAATACTAAGAAGCTAATTGACCTTTAAGATTTTGAAATAACCATGAACTTAGCCCATGGTGAAATGAAGATGCAGTCAATATACAGCAGAAAATTATTGTTTCGCTGCTAGCATTTCTTACATCAAAGACAGAGAAGGAATTTCGATCAGCGTATGTTTTGGTGTTCTGCAGAAATTGATACCATTGGCTAATGATCACCCCTTCACACTTCCCTGTAAAAATAAACATCCTTAGTCAGAACTCTTTCTGTTGACATATTTTTTTCTTATTCGAACACTGGTGATTTCAATATTTTGATGGGGATGTACATTTGGAAGAATAATTCAGCTCAACGATATATTATTTGCAGTCATTCCTACTCCCACCCCCTGGAAAATGTAAGTCGTAATTTCTAACCTCCTTGATGTTGCAGCCAGTAGCAATCCTTGTAAATTTGTTTCTTACACCATGATACATCTTTGTGCCAAATTTGACGCTTCTTCGACTTTGTAACGAGTTCGTGAAAATATCGCCCAAAAGGACACCTGACTACAAGACGATAATCTTCAAGAACAAGATCATTGTTTTATTAAGAATTCATCGGCTATTTCAGCTTATACTAGGATCTACATTCAAATGTATTAGCTTTGACGTATCATGTCGACATTAACTCATGGCTAAGGAGTAGGTGGTAGTATATTTACCTTTCTTTTCCCAAAACGTGAGTCCTTTAAATAACTTGGGGTTCTGCTTGTGCGCTGAGACCTCCTTGCCTGGGATCTTGCGTTTGACTCCCATATGTTAACTGCAGAGCACAAACGACGCAAATCTTTTCTGGTTAGAGCATGTCAAACATCATTTATTCAAATCCAAAAGTTTTGAGTTTGGAGAGTAACGTCTTAAAACAAAACAAAAAACATACCCTTTCAACTTAACAAGGGTACAAAGACCAGACAGACAAAACATTCACTGTCTATTTTTCCAGTTGCACTTCTCCTTTAGCCTTTTGATATCTCTTTCGTGGGCCACTGTCTATTTTTCCATTTGCACTTCTCTTTTAGCCTTTTGATATCTCTCAGGCTTTCGTGCGCCTGTTTTTTTTTCTTTTTTCAGTTGGTGGAGGATAACTACTCACCTTGGTTGGTCTGTGCTACAGTTATCCAACGGATTGGATTTCTTCAAATCAGCTGGTTCATTATCAGAAACTCTCGTCCATCTGTTATTTGCTGCTTACCTTGTCATGGCCGTCATCCTTCTCATTAACATGTTGATTGCGTTACTGTCCAACACTTACCAGCGAGTACAGGTAACTGGCTATCATTTATCTGTTTCCTGCTGTTTATGTTGTTTCTGAAGAAGGAAAATTTTCAAAGAAACAACTTGGAAATTGTTGTCAAACCCACGAGGAAATAAAGTTTGCCATATTACAATTTGTCAAAGAAAACTTGCTGTTCGCTTACGAGAGGTAGTTGTTTTACTCGACAAGTTCTTCCTTGGCGAGTTTGAATTTCTTTCATGTTTTTCGTTTCGAAAAAGCAGGCACAAAAATGCAAATGCAATTGTATTAATTATAAAAGTAAAAGTTACTTGTGTAACTAGCTTTGAAACCGACTGAGGTCTCGAAACTCTGTTGTACCTATCGGTAGAATATTCCGGTAAATTTGACGAGCCCCCGTAGGAATTTTAAACAACTCTGTTGCAGTATGCGTTGTACGATGCTGCTTGAAATATTTCACTCTTTCAGGCTGACCAATGCATCCAAGTAACATAACTTTCATGATGACGGTAAATCAAGTTTCAGTAGTTCATAGGAAAACTTAGTCTTCGTTTTTTAGGTTTAAATGACATCGTAGTTGTGATACACAAGCCGTTAGTATTATGTTTCAGTTCATGGTTCAACGGACTTTTGGAGAATTTAGTTCAGTTTTGGCAAAAACGCGTGATTTGAAATGAGTTCCTCTTGTGTCCATTAAGCGCCTTGAGGCCTTAGTTCCATGAAATAGCTGCTTTGTTGCCTTTGTGTGACACAGATATAGAAGTGACAAGCAAATTAGCAAGTTCCAGTTCGGGGAAAGTTGTCCTTTTTTGGCTATTTTTTTTACTTATAATAGTTCATTGGTGCCCAAAATACTCATTGGACGGGAAAAAATTAAATTTACCTCCGTTAACCAAAACCTTCGTCGCTCAGAAATCGCAATTCAATCCGTGCACTATTAACTTTTTGGTCCTGAAGAAGCCACTGCAAGACTTAGCCGGACTGGCTGTGGTGTCAGACGGTCTCATCGATTTTCGCGAGGTCACTGTACTTTAGTTACGTTTGTATGGGAAATTTGAGAGAGTTTAAAATACGATTTTGGTAGATTTACGTGAAGAAATGAACTGGAGTCTGCAGTATTCTGACGACGATTTACACCTGAAAGCACTTAAAACACGAGTTTTTAGTGGTGTGTTTTGATGGATATTTGTATAAGTTTGGGTCATTTGAAAGGACAATTTTGGTAATTTTGCATAAGAAAACGAAACAAACGGTAATGGAAGAGGTAAGGCATTTTAGAAAAGATGCGTATAACTTTCTCTGAAATAATGGAATAGGTTTTAGTCAGTAATGTGCCTGCCTAACAAAAAGAAAAACAAAAAACCTTTCAGAGGTGTTTATACAACATTATTAACTGATGTTTATCCTCAGGATAATTCACAAAAGGAATGGGCATTCCAAAACGCTGTTACTATCCAGACGTATAGCAGTTATCACCCCATACCAGTGCCTTTCAACATTTTCTCTACCCTCGTTATGTGCTGTTGTTTTCTTCGAAAGAAATGGAAAGTAGACGAAGCAGTGGTAAGACGTGAACAACATGCTGGGGTAAGTCGAACACCAGCAAACAAAGACTGATTAGCAAAGAAATGGCTTTCTCAAACTCAATTAATTCATCAAGAGAAAACAAAGAAAATCACTACTGTGACAGTGGTTTGGATATGCGTTACTAATTACCATAAAATTTTGCCATCTTTTGCCTTGAATTTGTCCACGAGTTATTGATCATTAGAGAAGCCATATCAAACACTCGAAAGTGTGTTTCATCAGATAACCAAACACCTCGAAGTCGTTTAAAAAAACTCGTTGGCGCCTCGTTTTCTCAACCTACTTCTCGGTGTTTGGATATCTGATGAAACACGCTTTTTCGTGTTTGATATATTACTTCCACTGTCATAGTACTGAAAAAAAAAAAAATAAAAAAAAAAATAAAAAATCCCCGGCGTTTAGGTTCTCTTTCTTTTTAATAGAATACCCTGCAGAAATGCTATGAAACGATCGATACTGAACGGTATAGTTACCAATATTTAACCCTAAGATCTGGGCGTAAGAATGGGAGAATGGGTGGGGGTGCAGGGAGCTGGAACCCTCGCTTCCCACCATAACTTCGAGAGTATCAAGCTATGGAAATGAAAACTTGGAAAGTGAATGGTACGTTCGGGACTGTTTCCTTTTTTTTATTTAAAAAATATTTATTTCCACATTTGCTCTAAGAGCAAAAAAGTGCTCATCGAGGGAGCTAACGCCATTTACATTGATTTTAAAACATCACAGTCAAAGGAGGAACAAACAAAACAAGAAACAGCTAAACAGCTAAAAAATCCCAAAATATCTAAATTACAGTTAAGACTGAACATAATTAAACAAGTTCACATTAAGTTGAAAGTCCAAATGGAGTTCCTGGTATTGACTGTTTCTTTTGAGTGAGGTGATGAGGTCACAAGAGGCGGGAATTACGTCGTGATTCAAACGGCGGCCATCTTTTATCCACCAGCTTTATTTTCTGGATTTCTTCAAAATTGCAGAAAGCCACAGAAATTGACCAAAAATTGATTAACACCAGAAAAACACTAAAACGATCAACAAAAACGTGTCAGTTACCCAAAGGAAGTTGAAACGTTTGGTGAGTCCGAGCGGCACATAGGGTTAATCATCTATGTTCAAAAGTAAAATGATCAAAACACAAAATATAATTTATAATGGTAATTGAACTGAGTGGACTGTAATTTGGTCTGAAATCATACGCATGACTTCTAAATCTAAGGAGCGCACAGCGCGAATTCAATTTGAAATCACAAGTATGATTTTCGACCAAAATTGCATGACACGAAGTTCAATTACCACTTTATTACACCCATTTTGAAATCACACAGTTTTTTTGTCAATTTCGATATTTATTTATCCACTTTCACATTTCACATTTTCATTTTGATGGGCTAAACAAATGACGCGATTTAGAGCCAAAAATAGTGCGATTCGTGAGTGAATCGCACTATTGAGAGCCAATCAAATTGCAAGGATAACCAGTGGTTTCAAAATGGGTGTAATAAAAGAATTTATTTCATTCCGGTATAAAAGGCTTTGCTCCTCCCTATTTCCAGCTTCTGGAATGCAAATTTCAGAATAAAATAAAATCTATTCCTATTCCTTTACGATTTTTTATGCTTATTGTGCTGTGTAAATCATTTCTTATACACATTATAGCCGTAGCGAATAATCCATACGCAGGTTTTGGGATAAATCGGAAGTGAAGCGATTCCGCGGTTTAAAATTGAATTTACATCATCAAAAATGCAAACAAAGGATCTTAAAAAATGTCCTTTGAGTGGTTCCAGAAATCTTTGCAAAAACGCAGAGAAAAGAAAATCAAACAACATTCATAGGCGAGGATTACCGTACCTGAGAAAAAAACGAAAACAAAAACGAAACTAAAAACAAAACTCGTTCTTAAGGTCGCTACAGGGAAAATCAACAAGACTTCTGTGGCGTCAAATAATAACTTCAGGGCACAATTTTGGCATTATTTTCAGGTAATTTCGTCAAAGTAGTGTTTTTCGTATTTTTTACTTTTACGAGGCAAAGGTTTAAAATGTTTTGGCGATTCATTTAAAATCAAATAAACAGATTTTTGTTTACATGTTTGCCTACTTTGTTTGCTATATACCGGAGTTCAAGTTGTTGGCATTGGTTTTTGAATTCTAATCTGGAATGCGCAAAATCTCCGATTTATTGATTTAAAAGATTTTTGTTTATTGTCGTCGGATTAATATCGGTTTTACCAAAAATATCAATCCTGTCAAGCTTCAATTCAAAACTAATAACTGGAGTAAATTTCACATCTATCAGTCTCGGAGAAGACTACCTAGTAGCCAGTAGAAAAAGTGAGGTATGGTCCTTCTAAAATTGTATGATGGAAACTTCTGGACTACTTCTAAACAAACAAACGCGTCAATAAACCAGAACCTCATCTCATTTGAAGGAATTAATATTAAAAATGGCAAAGATAATCCTACGAATTCAACCAGTTGGCAACTGTCCGTTTGAAAACTTGTTCTCTTTCCTATTTGGTGTTTTGAGTTCCAAGATAAGTGGCTTGTATTGTCTACCATTAGTCTTGACTCAGTTTTGAATACCATGGCTTTAATTGATAGCCAAGAATGATCTGTACAATTTTTGAGGTCGTTAAGTTTGGAGAACAAAGGTTCATTTTAAAAGACAAAAGAAAACGAGTTAGAACAAATCCAAAGTGGGTGAAATTTGGAGTTTCACAATATATGTAATAATTCCTCTTAAATGTCTTTAAAGTAAGCCATTTGAATTACTACACCTAACCAAAGTGTCATTGAACTGAACTTCTTCTTGTAGAAGTTACCCATTTCTCTTTTTTTTTTTTTTTTACATTGAAGCTGAACTACAAGCTGAACCTGGTAGTTGCGAATCTTCAACATAAGTACAGATTGAAATACGGGGATGCCTTTCCTCCTACAGGTTAGTTAGTGTAACAAATTGTGGATTTTTTGAAGGATTAAAGATAGTATTCTCAGGTGTTATTATGGCTCAGGTAACGGTGCTTGGTCTGTTTATTAGGAATCCATTAATTTGTTTTACATTTCCTGTTCCCGTAAGGTTTGACTTGTGTCATCAGAACTCCCTGAGAACATTTCATGATGGCAAGCATAAAAAGTATAGTAGTATATGTCTGATACTAAAGGATGCACCATTCGTGTTTTGGTCCATAACAAACCTTAATCATTTCATCTGTGACAATGTCCCCACAAATAATAAACTAAAATAACGGCGTCAAAATTCAGACGCTATGATTAGAATCTCTGTCTTGGCTATGCTACAGTAGCCGAGATTTTAAATATCTGCCATACTTTTTTATTTATTCAGTTATTGATTTGTTATTGTTTTGTTTTAAGATAAATTGGACAAAGTGATTGATGACGCAGAGAATACTGAAGGCATGGTCAATCAAGTTCTTTACAGAGCCTTCACAAAGCAACACGGCTGTAATAAAGCTCTTTTGCCTACGGGTTCAAAGGTACTGATCGTAACAGGCAGCTTTATTTATCCTGGGCGTATACATAACTTCGTAAGGGGTTTTAGGTGGGTTACCCGAATAAAAAAAAAAAAAAAAAAAAAAAACGTTTCGAAACGAGCTATAGCAGTGTTGATCGAAAAACGTTTTCTAGTTACTGGTTTTCAATTAAGCTTTAATTTCGCGTTAAGTTGAAGCCTATTAACTCAGTGTTGTACAGTAATACTACAGTAAAGCATTGAAAAGTTACTTTAATGGTATTTTACAATAAAGGTATCGTAGTTATGTAAAAAGAGAGTAATAAACTTATTGTACTACAATACACCGTATTCACAAATGGCGGACACGCGCGGAAAAGACTGGCACTACGCATCAAAACGAGGCGTTTTAGGATAAACAAAAAAAATTTCCAGCGAATGTAGTCTTATAGAGGGTCGATAAGTGCTGAGTCTCTAAAAATTGAGTTTTTCTGATCACTTAGTCCGAACGAGTTCAAGTTCTAGTGTTTATTATTTATTGGTTGGCTTCTTGTAGCAATCTCAAATGCAAACTAGACACTCACAGGAAAAAAACTGAGTTAGATTGTTTGTTTCAAACCTACGAGTGTAATGTCTACAGAAAATATGAAAAGTTGTTAGAAAGATCTTCACTCTAGCAGGAGCCACAACGGTTTATTCAATGTATTTTTTGGAAAGGGAATTAAAACAGGTTTCGAAGGAAAGAAAACGAATCTACAAACGGACGCGGTTCCAAAGAGGGGTTGCGTGGTGGTTACTACTCGGAAGTTCCGATCACAAAAGCTTCAAAAACCGACTCCTAACAGCTCTAATGCCTAAAAAACGAAAACAAAAGGAGGTGGAGGGAAGCTACTGAAAGAAAAGTTTAACTAAGGAAGCAATATATTGCCAAGATTTAAATATTTCGGTACATTTTAGGCGCTTTTCCCCCGAAATAAAAAAGATATCATGCATCGCAAGATTGGCCAAGATTCATGCAAGTCATTGAAAATGTAGCAGTTACCAAAGTCAAGAGGAACTACTGGAAGTAAGGTATCAATTTTAAGAAAACGATCCTCCAAGAAAATTCAGGAATGTCACTCTCAAATGCGTTATATTGTAACTGCATTACAAGGAATGGCAAGTTTAGGAACCCAGTGTAAAGCGGAATACGATAATCTAATTCTGACAAATTCCCTAATTAAGTATGCAAATCTTTAATGATTTCAACCGAATATTATTGGTATTATAGCGGTTTAGACAAATGGTTGTAGTCTCTCTTGCGCTCGGAACGTTCGATACGAAGTTGATCACGTAACTCTCGTTAGAAATGCATCCTTTTGTATGTTCATTTTTTTCCCTTCAAGACCTACCTTACCTTCGGATTCCGAAAGACATACCAAACAAACTTCTGTAGTATCTCTATCCATCTGCACTCGAAAGTTGAATCCTTCGGAAACAAAAACTCTAACCGATTTGTTTCCGCGATTGTCTATTTTGCATTTGGGATTGCTACAAGAAACGAACCAAGAAACGCTAGACCTCTCTCGTTCGGAATGAAACCAGCGATCTGAAAAACTTGCTGTTTAAGAGCTTATCAGCTAAATAGTCTCTCTGTGAGCTTGTACTCGCAGGCAAATTATTTTTTGTTTATCCTATAACGCCTCGTTTTGATGCCTAGTGCCAGTTTTTTCCTGCGCATCCGCCATTTGTGAATACGGTGTATAGTTTTTCCATTTTCCTGTTTTAAGTACAACAAAGAAAGCTAGACGGGGGGGGGGGGGGGCTTAGTTCGAAGGGGGGAGGGGGAGGGGGGCTTATAATCGGATGTATTTTTTTGGTTTACAGGTAGATCTGTCTGGGTGATTGTAGTCCATTAAGTCATCGAGTTAAATTTTCTGAACAGCAACGCCGTTCCCAGATTTCTCACCCTGCGAATGAAGTAGTCTGATCAAAACGATGACAGTCATATTTATTACCAATATTTATTACTGTGTTTACACAGTTTGCAATGTGTTTCAAGAAATATTTTCTGGAATTATTTCTGACAACAAGTTGTTGTTTTTCTTCCCAAAGGCGTGGGAGACTAGTAGACACGCACTTGTGGAAGGCTTCCTTTTAACAGCGACGAATAATGGTAGCGCCAGATACCGAACCCCTTTTTCTCGCAGATTTCCCCATTTTGAGGTGGGTAACCATCTTAATGGCCTCATGTTGAGTTCAATAGTCTTTTTCGATTTACATTCACCAATTATTTAACTGGTACAAACTTGGTGACATTTTTAAAAGAACTGTGAGACATTAGCCAGCATTTCCGGACCAAATTTGTTTCATATTTCAGTAAATAATATTCTCACAAATGTGCGCAATGGTGGCACGTTAGCACCTTTCCATTTTCTGCAAGGATAAATAACAACATTCCTGTACTATTTCTATTCTCTGAAATCCGTAAAAAAATTCTGTCTTTCTCCGTTTCCGTTATTTACTTGTAATTTAGCGCGAGCAAAGGCGAATATTTCACATTGAAAGAAACTGAGACACTGTGTCGTGTGAAATAACTTGGAACATTATATTTATAGAAAATCATCTATTGACGTTAATCTTAGAATAATGCAGATGAATGACGTTAGCTAACATCAGAAGGTCCTTGGTTTGAAAAAGAAATTTAACAACTTTTGCATTTTTTTTCCAAACTTTGAGAACAGCAAATTCATCTGAATTAAGGTTTTTACTGTACACTGTGATTTTGTAATTGGAAATATTTTTGTAACCTTACTACTGAAAGAAAGTACAGAATTTAGATTGTAGGAAGATGTAGAAATTTACCCAATTATTCCTTGTGCGCTCTGCTCCGGCAAATGGAAAGTTTTACGATACCTTAACTGAGAAAATGTTCTGACTTATAATTTTCGGACGATAATCTTCAGACTTTTCGGTGATTTCTTGGCACAGTTCTGATATATTTCTTGAAATTTCCGACTTAACACTCTTGAAGGAAACATGCAGGGTGCAAATAATGTCAATTTATTGAGCACAGTTCCGTAACGAACATTATATAGCAACTGAAGCTGCTGTTACACTGGGCAATTTTTCTTGCAAATTGTCTCGCAATCTCGTTGAGCCGTTGCGACACAAGTTGCACGGACGTTGCGTAATGTAACATGCCCTGAAATTAACGTGTCTCGCAACCGACGTTTTTGTTGTAGTCACCGTTGCACGAAGCAAATCGGATTGACTTCTACTTCTGGCAACGGTTATAATTACGGCAACAAAAAAAATGCGAGACATGTTCATTTCAGGGCATGTTACATTAGGCAACGCTTCGTGCCTAGAGTAACAGCGCCTTAACTCCTGGTGTGGCTACATATTTTGTCTTCAATATCGCTCCATATCAAAACTCACAGTTTGCGTTTAAGGAAGACGATAACTATCTCAATGTTTTTATCCTAGCAGATGGAGAAACATTTTGGAGCATTTTTGTAACCTTCTTTGTTTTAAAATTATTAAAATAGCAGTGATTTGCACGTTTGCCAAAATATTTATAATCGGAAAATTTGGAACTTTTTTCGTAGAAAGGTCATTGGTACGAGAACGTTTGTAATTAGAGTATATGAACTGCATGTTTTAGACATGTTGACTCCAATGATTTCTTGTCGGATTTTGCCATCTGGACCAAAAATTAACAGTGAAATCACATACAGACAATATGGAATGAACATTCTTATTCCAGTTACATTTTAAGGAAGCACGGATGAGAATCATGGTGCAAGCTGCCATGTAATGGACTGCCAAACTTTTAGCTGTTTGATGTTCAGTCATGCCAACCATGTCTGACAGTAAATTTGGCCGTGTGATGTATTTGCACTTCGATTCAACAGAAGGTAAAACGTCTCTCGGATACTTTCTTTTAGGTAATGGTATTGGAAAGTGGGGTGAGTAAGTGGTTTGCACTCGGAGTCGTGTTTGAAGATTACGCTCACCTGCTGCCAGGAAAGGCGCAAGGAACTTTGGGATACCACACAGGTGAAAGAACAGTCTGGTCAGCCGACGCGGAAGGCGTTAAAAAGACGGCTACTAAAGGTATAGGGAGCGATATTGTTCATCACTGAAGCATCGTGGATATGGGAAATACAATAATTACTATGACTTAAAACGACAATTGAAGACAACAATAAAGACGCAGGTTCTTTCTCTCTAGAGCTGACCATACCATACTATACCATACCATACCATACCATACCATACCATACCATGCCATGCCATGCCATGCCATGCCATGCCATGCCATGCCATACCATACCTTTTATTTAGACACGATGGGTTTTGAAACAGTAGTTGTGGGATACTAATACTAAAGTAATGGTAATACTTAATAAATAGATTTCATTTTGCCGTGCGTCTGTACTCTGATAACGCATAGATTTATCTATTTGCCACACAAATGACGTCAAAACGTGGGAGAACAAAGAAGTGCGACGAGTAGCGTGACTGATGTTTTTACCACGTTTGACGTCCTATGTGCGTTATCAGAGTACAGACCCACGGCAAAATGGAATCTATTTGTTTTATACAATAACCAAGACATAACACATTTCGTGAGCGAACATAGCGTTGACTGAGCTGAGACTAAAACGTTCCAGCAAACTCAGTTTTAGACTACTACTACACACATACTGTTGTGATACTCTAAATTAGAGTATAATTCGAAAGAATTTTACTAAAAATATTTTCAAAACTAACCTTTATTCCTGAAAATTTATTAATTATTTTCAGGAAATCCTTACCCCAAAATATTACAGCACGTAAGTCGCTTCACTACGATTTGTTGTCGATTACCGGATTTCTATCGACGACATATTTGGACAAATATTTGCTTCCTTTTCATGTCACAACAAAGTCCTAGCTTTTTTATCTTGGTTGAGGTCACTTTCAACGGTCTTTGGCCAATTTTTTATCGGGCAGTTTTGGTTTCCTGAGAAAATTTGCCCATGTTTGCCCGCTACTCTCCAAAGCAGTTTGACCAGTCACTGTGGCTGGACTCTAGACTCTGATCACTTGCGCCGGTCACACCACTTGATGACGTCAATCGTGTTTCTATACTCTAATCACAAACTCCGCTAAACCAAACAAAACGCGAGTTTTACACTGTTCATTGTATAATATATAAATTTGGCCCAGCCTAAAAGCGGAGCTCCACAATTCCTTCCTATTAGAATTCATATACATGCAAGTCTGCTTATTGTATGAACGTAATAACACGTAATAACGTCACAAATTCCTCACCCTTTCTGGAGTAAAATATATCTCAATATAAAGCAAACCGTTTACGCGAAATATTTCAGTGAGCGCTTAAAATTAATTAGAGCGTGTTTACAAATTTGCGCTGCGAATGGCGTATGAATTACACCGATTACACAAGTCCAACACGAAATGTTGAAAACAATTCATAACTCAGGGAATATTTCTCCTACAGAAATAATTCTAGTCTCTAAGTAAATGTTAACAAAAGGAAAATACAAGAAAACTAATGTTTGGTTGTTGTCCAAAATATAGTTAAGCTTTTACTGCTTGTTTACAAATATGGTCTGCGAATGAATTTATAATACTCGTTAACCTACAACAACACAAAATGTTCAAAACAATTGAATTCATAACTGTGAATAGCTCTGTGAATGTTCAAAATTAATTTATCCACGAATATTTGTCGTATGGCAAAGACTTAAGTATTGTGTTTAGTTCGAAATATGTTAAATATGGAAAATTACCGAAAATTGTCTGCAAAATTGCATTTAATTTCTAAGCGCCTTGCGAGTTGCTTACTCACCACATGCTTGTTTTCAACTGACATTTCGCCTGTTTGTTCGCCCTCTCAGTTGCTCTCGGGTTTGAAATTTCCTTATTAGTCGCCTGCTTTCTCGACATATGTCGTTTGTCGAAATATTCAACGCATACAAAAATTAGTTTTCTTCAAAATTCTCGTTTGTTTTTCTGAAAGAAGTTGGCCATAAGACTTCCCGCCGAAAAAAACCCGGGTTGCAGCACAGCGTTTAAGTGTCTCATTTCACATTGGATTACATGAAGGAGCGTACGTCCGTACGTAAGTTCGTACTTACGGTCGGGCGGTCGTTCACACGGAAATGACGTCATAACCAAACCAAAATTTCTTGCACTGATGAATTTACCAAAATCTCTTAGCTATGGGGCTCCACGCGCGCGGAGCTCCGCTAATATATAATAATACTATTTTGCGTTATTCCAACTCCTTTTACTATGCTATTCATGGACCACTCGTCTATAGATTAATCACTGGCTTGCTGGTGTACTGTCCTCCAATTAAATAAATTGAAACGAAAAAATACTCTGGTGACTGTAGGAGTTCTTGTACTGAACTTTGCGTCTTTTTGTACTTTTTTTTTTTTGGTGTTTTAGATTGCAGTGTAACAAAATGTGTTGTCTCTCGCAGGTCCTGGTGCGGCCCGTCGAGGTGACGTAATTCGGTGTACAGTAATGTTTGAGGATATACAAGAGAGAGATGGGACAGTTGAAGTTCCAGTTGTATTTACTGTAAACGGAAGTAAAATCGTTTCAGAACGAGGTCAGACAAACATTGAGTACAATCCGGACAGACCACTCTACCCTCAAATAGGGTTTTACTATGAAAATAGTGTATTGGCCAAGGTAAGGAGGAGGAGTCCAACAATATGACATGGCGTATTCTGTTTAAT
The DNA here is from genome assembly GCF_977016875.1 of Pavona decussata. Taxonomy (NCBI): domain Eukaryota; kingdom Metazoa; phylum Cnidaria; class Anthozoa; order Scleractinia; family Agariciidae; genus Pavona; species Pavona decussata. The sequence continues at coordinate 81,634 of NW_028145838.1, read as the reverse complement.
TAGTTTAGTACATTTCTTCATAAGCCTCAAACGTGTATGGTAGCGCGCAAAATCTCAACGGTTTGTGATTAACCTACATTCCTCGCCAACTTCTGTTGGGAATGATAGAAAACAAGCCTGGTATGGGAATTTGTTATCACTTCCGTTTGTTTACGCCTTTGTTTGACCCCCCCCCCCCCCCCCCCCCCCACACGAAGAATAATGCGTTTAGATTCACAGTTGTTCTTGTCTTACTTTCCGCGGCGTCTAACGAAACTTAGACTGGGACTGGTAACGTCATTCCAACAGCCACGCCGTATTTACCTGTTGCGTATTCGTTGTGTGCGTGTGTTTTTATTAATAGCAAAAGAAGAAAGAAGGTGTAAGTTAACGTCAATTCAGTGTATTTAAATACCATTGACAATTTCGAGTCAAATCAAAACGCAAATCCAAGGACAGAAGTAATCTTTAGGGCAAGTAACCTTCAAGCGTGTAACAAATTTGTTTACCCCTTTCATTGGCTTCCAATTGTGATTGCATTTTTTTCACGTGTGAACTTTGCAAACACCTTCCAAACGCATGCGCAAACGTCGGAAAAAGCACTTTGTTTGCATATATATTTCTTGTAAGCATTGCTTACGTTTGTGTTGAAATTTGCGTCAGGTAAACACTGTCACCGCTCCCGCTGTATTACGTATGAACACCACTTCACCGCCTGTTTGTGCTTACATTGGTACTTTTATCATGTGTGATGTGAGCTTCGTTTGCGTGTATACTTACATTTTAATTTGCATTGTGTATCAACATCGTTTGCATTTGTATATGTTTTTCTCTCGGTGACCGCCTCGTACATGTGAAAGGTTCCGTGGATCAAGTACCATGCATTTCTTATAAACCAGAGTTTTGGCAAACACTCCGGGAACATCATAGGTTTCTAGTAGAAGGCTGTTTACACAGATTAATTTGGATGTGGATTTATTGCCGATTCAGGGTCCATATCAACGGCGATTTGTTTATGTGTAAATGAAGTACCGACAAGTTTTTGTTGCTGTGCAATTTCAATGCGTTTTAACACAAAACAGCCACCTTGTAGGTACCCTGCCAGGAAACTATGAGGTGTTTGTGCTCGCCTTGTGTGGTTTAATAGCCCAGGTTTATTTATTAGTACCGGCTTAAATCGCAGTCAAATCGCCGCAAATTGTGCTGCGTAAGTCGCGTGAAAAATTGCCGCTATAAACGTAGGCTAAAACGCTTTTGTTTGCGTGGTTATGAGAGGTGAACGACGAGCAGCAAGCATACATAAAAAATAATGATAAACCTACTAATGGGTCTCACTGTCTTCTTAAATGCATATATAAGCTTTTATGGTTTTCGTTTAAAAGATGTTCTATTTCCTTCCCTTTTCAGATGTGTCCGAGGGAAGATGTTGACTTTCAAGATTTACAAATTCAAGAGTTGAAATCTGATCTTTCGGAGGTGAAATCTGAACTTGTCGACGTTTGCAAGCAGTTGATATCTACCAAACAAGATGTAGTTCGGCATGAGGTGAAATCCGACCTTGCAATTGTTCACGAAGACTTACAAATTCAAGAGGTAAAATCTGAACTTGAATGTGAATTTACCCAGATGAAATCGGACCTTGCCAAGATGAAATCTGATCTGGACGATGTTTGTAAAAATGTGATGTCTACAAAAGAGGGAGTAGTTCGCTTTGAGGTTAAATCTAACCTTGCAGACGTTCACGAGGATTTAAAACTTCAAGATGTTAAGTCAGAACTAGCTGAGGTGAAATATGAAATTTTTGAAGTAAAGAGAAGTTTGGAGGAGAAACTAAATGCTGTACTGGCAAAGTTAGACAAAAAGGAAACAAATGGGTAAATATTATGTAGAAATGTTGTACTGGAAGGGATAGAAGGGATCATCATCATCATCATCATCATCATCATCATCATCATCATCACCATCGTCATCATCATAATAACATTTATATTCATCTCTTTGTTTACCCTCGAATTTTAGAGTAGCGTATGCAGCTAGTATCCCCTAGCATTTACCCACCCAACCATGAGAATATACACACCAAGACCAGACCACAACACTGGAAAATTAAGCCCACTACTCTCCCCTACAAACAAGGGTTTTGAGACGGGGCCTGCATTTTAACATCCTCATCCGAGAAGACTTGAAAGTCTAACCATTTGCAGATGTCATTACAAAGGAAGCAATTTCTTCTCAGTTATTTAAAGACCCTGACTGTTAGTCCGGCCGGGGTTTGAACGCACGACCTCCCGTAGTCTGCATTTAATTGTATTCAATATTTAGTTCTACTTGTATTTGATTTGGTAGTAATGTATTGTACACGACCCCATAAGCTTTTAGTTTTTATATACATCGTGTACAGCTGTTTCAATTAACGTTGCAGCATAAAAGCTTAAACCTTAAAGACAGCTTTAAAGTTGATGTCCTACCATTTCTTTCATCCAATTGGCTCGCCATCGTATATCTTCACTGGACAGACGAGTTTTAGCTGATTTTGATGAAATTATTCATAAAAAATCCACAGAATCTTGAGGTCTTGTCTTATAGCTTTATACTTTGATCCGACAACGTTAACTGAAATAGCTGTATAAATAAAGGCAACCTACCTGCCCTACTTACCTAGTCCGGTACTCTATTAACTGAGTAGAGCAGTCGGCAGTTATATCGAGTTATATCAGTTATATCGACTTAAAGAACTTATTATATGAGAGAGAAGATATCGAGAAAAGAAACGGTGTTATAGTATTTAAAACTTCAAGAACTTTAATGTAGAACGTGCTGTGGTGAAATATTTAATAGAAGCTTGTAGAAGAAACTTAATGTTATCCTGGCAAAGTGAGGCAAAATGGACAGAAAGGATTAAGTATTGTGTAAAAATATTATGTAATGTTTAAAACACGAGCAGCAGTGTTTTATAGGGATTTATAACCACGAGGCGCAGCCGAGTGGTTTTGGACCCGATAAAACACGTGCTGCGAGTTTTTGATCGGCTTCAAAAATATTCCTGGAAAAGCGTGTGTCAAGAGAGTTCATAACAATGATGCTTTTGTGAACGTTGGAAATTACCCGCATACGAGAAAAACATTAAAGGGCATGTAAACCCCCAAACACAAGTTTATCTCATATTATGTACAAAGTGGTGCTTAAAACAGTTTTGCGGCTTATTTTTGCCAATTCGAAATATTTTAGGAGAAAAACGGCATTTACTGTGGGAAGTTCACTTCCGGTTAAAACAATAACGAGTGCTCGTGACGTCAGCGGTTGAACACAAACATTGCGCAATTGAGAATACCACTGTAATTATCATGGCACCGAGAGAAAATAGTAGCAGTTCGGAGGAGATTTAATATCCGATGAATAAATGTTATTTGTACGACAGTGATGTTGGTAAAGTGCCAGAAACTAGCGTGGATGTCGGAGCTCGTCCATTTCACTTTGAGCCACGCAGAGTTCGGCGTGATATGCAGCCTGAATCAAACGAGGAAGACGGCGAAAGCGAGACGAATCGTCTTGGAAACACAGACTGGTAATTGTTTCGTGTTGTGATTCATTCGCATTTATATGATTGTTACGCCTTTGAAAGACAGAAATTGAGTTTTTTAACTGAAAGTTACCATGAATCTTGTTTATGAATGCTGTTGTTTTTCTCTTGTTATGATAAGGTGCGAACCAACGACTCACGAGAGCGTTTGCTATGTAGAAATCGGCCAAATTTGGCGAAAGATAGAGGACCAGAAACCAGCAGTGCAAATGCACTGTATAACCAAGCATCCAGGATTTCGGTCCAATTGCCTTGATGTCTAGGTTCTAAAACTACGTATTATGCATTCCGACAACAGTATGGCGCAGACAATCGTACAGGTGTACACTTATCACATTACCTTTCTCTGTGAACAGCGCACTGTAAAATCACAAAGTTAATAGGGAATCGCACAGTTATCAGTAATTCCTTTTGTCTCTTGTACGAAATTTCGTACATTGCTTACAGACAACTCGTCGTTGGTGTTGGGGCTATCTCGGCAGAAATGTGGTGGTTGTGCTCCTGTCCTGTGAGGTCAACAAAATACGAAGTAAATTTCTAGCGGATTTTGGTCCTTTGCACACGACGTTAACGCCACCAAACATACGAAAAAGACGAATAAAACCTTTTTTTATTTATAACAGATTGCCCTGATTTTATGCCGTTTTTGAGCTCGATTCCAACTTTCAGGTTTCTTCGGTATGTCGACACATTTAAGATATGTATGTCAAAAAAATAATAAATGTGAAAGTGTCTATTCATAAATACAAGAACAATTTACAAGTGTCTTTTACTGTCTTGGCGTTATTTCTGAAGCGACTGCGAATTTTGATATAGCTTTGCTCTCTCGTGACCTCTTACTAGATGTCCCAGCAGTCTGCTCTGTTTCCTCGCTTTCCATTGTTCGCTTACACATTTTTCACAAGGCTTTCTGCTGTGGTGTTTGTTGAATTTTCGGTACTGCACTGGGAATTAAATCCGTCTACTTTTTAAAACCCAATTCTCATATATATATACACACCCTCGAAGCAGTCCGATGGGATATACACCCTCGAAGCAGTCCGATGAGAAATGAGCGCCGCAAATTACTAAGATTTTGTTCGGCTCTATAAAATCACCCCGCTCCAAGACTAGAACAAATTTAATCCACTGTCGCCTTAACTGATGAAGTCTCTTGGAAAATTTTGTTTTCAGTGTTAGAATGCCACAAAACTGGACGACACAGCGCATTACCATATTGGAATAAGAAAATAAATGAATATTTGGTGGAATTTATGTAGACACGTGCGTATTACAAAAGGTCGGGAAGGGAGAAAGTTCACTTCCTGTCGGTAGAGATCCACTCGTGACGTCACGGAAAAGATGGCGTAATCAAAATGGCGGGCGCTTCGAATTTGCAGCGGCCTTTTCCAACTGAAAACGCGCTTGCTTTAAAAAAATTTACAGATTCGGCATACTGAAAATGTGTACTTTATGACTATGTGACCAGAAAAATTCGCGTTTTGAAGGTTTGCATGCCCTTTAAATACCGCATACTAATAAGGAGGAGGTTTTATCGGATATAAAACCACTGCACATGATGTTTTATCAACCAGTTGCTAGGTCAATGGGCTTACGAATTATAAATAAGTTTTTGAAATGTAATTATTGCTTTTTTTAACAAGAAGGAAAGATTGACTTACATCTTTATTCCACTTTATGCATCTATTATTTGATTGATGTAACACGTGAGAGAATTCGCCGAGAAAAGAAACAATATTTTGGAATTTTTATACTCTACTTTTTTGCTGATCTGGGAAAATTGAATTTCGTAGTTTTTATAGTTTTTTTGTATTTCTTCTTAAATCTATTGAGCTATTTGTAAAAAGGATTGACTCTAAACTTTACCTTTAATTGCTTTTGCACCGGGAGATTACTTTAACAAGAAGCCGCTTCAAGCATGCTCTATTTTGAAATTCTGGTCTATAACTGACTGATATTTTGATATTTATAAAATATCTCTAACTCTTACGAGCAAGGTACTGAAAGGTTTTAGATTTAGGGCCTGATAACTGACGTTTATTGTTTTAGGGTTTGAATAAATCCCGACTTATCGAAACTGACAGATGTCTCCTCTGTAGCCCAATTGTGATACATATGTATTAATTTATTTCCTTATTGCTCAAAATATACTCTTGCAGGCAAACATCGCTTATTTTTCTAATTGATTACATAGACTAGCTGGCCTTGTTCTTTGCTGTACATTTGTTTAATCATCAGCTTTGCTAATCGTGTTATCACTGGCGTGTAGGAATGTTTGAGCGGCCAAGAGAAGAGAAAAATATGCGCCGAACGTCCTGCGCCGTTGCGAAAAGGTATTCTCAGCTAAGTGGACTAATACATACTTCCAAGCTTTGGCTAAAAGTCTCTGTTTCTTTTTCTCTCAAGGGTAGTAGAACCTGCAGAACACCACCAGAGTGAAAAGAAAAAAATAAGAGCTCATTTTCTCCCTTCCTCATTACGTCGCGACTACTCGCGGTATACATTTTGCACGCGCTCGCGCGTTTTCAACTATCCATGAGACCAATGATAGACTACTTGCAGTATGTTTTAGGTGCTTCTTTCACTTTTAGCTTTTTTATTATCTTTTATTATTCTTATTGTCTTCAAACTGGTAAAACACTTGCTACGAAGGAGGGCGAGATCTGCTTAAAATCCTCAAATTGACAAAAAGCCGACCCTCTTTCCCTTCATACATGTGTAGATGCATCTGGCTGGGAGGTCTTTAGAGCCACCTTAATTTTCGAAAATTTAACATGAGATAAATAAATGACAAATAAATTTAAATACATGAATAAATAAATCAATTAATTTAACATTTTAGCATTCCGATTACAGTTTCATAATAGAAATGGGGGTCACTCAGCTTGTTTGACTAATTAAAGCCAAAATAAGGGGAGTTTTCGACAATTTTTGCTGTTGCTATGAGAAAAACGACCAATGTTCTTCAATGATAAGGCATTTGTCTGATACCATTATTGTCACGTGAACAAGTAAAAAGTGGTAGTATTGATTCGCCAATTTTATGCGCTGGAAAGTGCTGGAAACCGTTGTCAGCCACCTTTACCTTTTGTTATGATCTCCCTTTGATCATAGTATTCTGATAAACAAGCTATGTAGGTTAGATATTCCCCGTAGTGTTGCAAATTTGATTATAGATTTCCTTTCGAACCGATTTCAACGGATTAAGTTAGCAAAGGGCTGTTACTCCGAGTGGGGTCCAGTCCCCTCCGGGGAACCTTAAGGTATCAAATTGGGCCCGTAGCTATTCATTCTATTTATCAATGATCTAGATATTAATTCACCATATCCATGAAAATTTGTCGATGACACCACATCCTCGGGGATAGTTCCGAAGGGAAATGCAAGCAACGCTCAGGATATGACCGACCCAGTAATCGAGTGGTCTCTGATAGGGTGCAAACAAATCAGAATTTCTTTTACTCATAAACCTGGGCATTTTGATGCCATAACCATCGATGCCAAAAAACTTAAACTGGTCAAGAGTGCGAAGTTATGAGGGTTAACAACAAGTGACAACCTGACCTGGAATCCCCATTGGGAACAAGGTAGTCAAGAAAGCTAGCAAAAAATTATTTTCTAGTCCAGCCTAAAAGAGCTTAATCACCTCCTTAAGGTTTAGTTCTGTTCTACAAATCGTGTGTTCGATCTCAGTTCTGTAGACTACGCTGTGCCAGTTTTCTACAATGCGCTGCCGCAGGAGCTCGTGCGCATCTAAAGAAGGGCGCTTTCGATCATCTTGCCCAGCCTGAGCTACAACAGTGCTTACAGTTTTTTGGGCAAAACGCCTATAGCTAAGCACCATAGTCTGCTATGCAGTAGACTGTTTGACGATGTTGTTTCGAACCCCAATCATTAACTGAACAGCTTACTACCACCATCAAACAACAAAGTACAAACTCAGAAATCATCGCCCTTTTGCCTTACCTTGTGTAAAAACAAACAAAGCAAATAACTCCTTTGTTTACGCAATGACCCGTCAAAAACTCTAGAATTTTTTTACAGATTTGTCTAAAGATCGGTTGCTACTTAAAATTTGTTAGGCGTGATGTTTTCTTTAATATTATTTCGAATTAGATTATTGTTGATACTTTTATTATACTTGTGAATTTTTTAATTTGAAAACTTTGATTGTAATGTTGCTTAATTTAGCCCTTGGGATGAATAAACCATCAACCCGTTTGACTCAGTAGACTGGGACTCGGCCGACACTATGTAGGGTCAGCTGAGCAGCATAATTTGATTTCCTAGTTTTGGTGATGCTACCGCCAATAACCGGATACTTGTTATAAACCTTATTTGAAAAAATCACGATGAACGGATTGATCACGTTGGGAATTCCCGGGACAGAAAACTTCACACTTTAATTGATTTTATTACTTCACTCAGCAGCAACGGCACTGGAAGCTTTGAACGCGCTGTCACGTAATAGATATAGTGAAAATTTGTTGAACTGTGTTTTGTTGAAATGTCTCACTAATTTGCTGCTCAGTAGGTCAGTATCCGCTGAAATCGGCCTTCACTTCGGTATGATTTACGTGTATAGCTTCGGATGAGCAAAGGTTGATGAACCCTTCTTCACAAAATTCCACAGCCACTACTGAAGTGTCAAGACAGCATAATACAACGACAGCAATATAAAAATTGTAAGGAACATTTCTATTGTTAAAACCTGACAATAACACGACGAAAGTAAAAAAAAATGAAGTTAACTAAAGCTAGTCGTTTTTGGATAAAGAAAGGCTGGACGTAAAGCCACGCCTATATCCGTAAATTATGGTAAATTATCATGCTTACAAGATATAGAGACTTAATTACTTAGAATACAGAGGTATTTACACTAAAATCACCTTTAAATTTTATTTAACCTCATCTAGACCGGGAAGGAGGGGGCGATTGTGCAGGCGTCGCCTTTAAACCTGAATAACTGTTTTAATATTTGAGCAAACGGCCTGCTTTTTTTAGAACTTTTTAGGACATTTATCTGGAAACAAGTAGATGTCATTCGCTACAGTTCATTGACTTCGATGTTGCTATGGCAACTAACTTCTTACAGGCCGTTTTTTTTAATAATTGAAAATCCCTATTTAAAATGAAGAAAAGTTGCTTTTATTTCTGTAACTTTTTTTTGTAGCCCATATTAGTATTCATTTGTTGGTTCTGATTACTTTTCGCCTGATTTCGGCGCTTTTTTGAAGTTTTGGAGAAACCCAGAAATCTTAGATGGCCACAATTTGACAATTATGATGTCATTACAACGTTATACGACGTCATCACTTCATGTTGCGGTAGTCAAAAGAGACATCTTTGGACGTATCTCCTAGACCCGGAAGACCAAAAAAAAAAAAAGACCTGTCTAGATAGGGTTAAGTTCTAGAGGTGAAAAGTAATCTAGAGTCTAGAGTACAAACATCGACTGGTGAAAATTTGGTAAAAAAACGACGGTGGAATTAAACCAAAACGATCAAAAATGTTATTTCTGGGAATTACCAAAAGCGAAAAGTCAACAGAAGGTCAAAACAGAAAATATGAAACGGCCTGAAGCAAACAATTTATTATTATTATGGAAAAAAAACCAGGACAAAACAACCTTTGATCTACGCAATTATACTTAGAAACTACATCAAGAGAATATAAAGCGGCGAAGTCTTCACTAAAATCACAATTATTTCGTTCTTAAGCTGATCCGTTTGAACCGAGAAGGGATGTTTTGGGCCGTTTTTGTGGCGGGGGAATCTCAGTCATTAATTTGCGGAGGAATGAAATAACAAAATAACGCCAATGACTTCATAGGCTATTGTGTTGATCTCACAAATAAAATGCGATGGATTTTCATTTTTGGACTGTGGAATACATTATAATAGCATGATGTCATGTTCTGTTTTTGGCTAATCACCCCAAGACCAAAACATCCCTACCAATACACTTGAATGGAAAACAAGTTAACTCCAGGACGTTTGGTAGTTAAGTCTGCTTCTGACAAGGATTTACATAACAATTCTCATATGAATTCCCCTAACAAGTGAAAAATACACAATAATATCGTGCACACAACTCATTATGGTTTTAACCACAATATAGAACTGACTAACCCAAATAAAGAGCAAACTGAGAAAATAATGTCGAAACGTTACGTTCAGCACAAAAGCATATTTTTATGGTTTAACAGTAATGCTCTCAGTTACTACTTCTACCACATTCTGGGGATGAACTTTTGACTGTTTCTTGTTGATAACTATTAATACCATGGGAATTAAAAATGCTGTCAACAGCGCACCTCCCGTCATGTAGAACGAATAAACATAGTTTCCCGTCTGATCGGCTATGAGACCTGTAAAAGAAGACGAGGATAATATGTCTATAAGTGAAATTGAAAAGTAATGTTTTTTTTGTATTTGCTGTTATTGTAGTCGTTGACCCTCCTCCTCAAATTAGGTATCGATAGTATTAGCCGGCTTTCTAGTTGGTATCCCGTTTCATTTGAGAGTGCTGGTGTTGGACAAAACTGTCAATAGTTAAAAGGAAACAAAATAGCCCGGTAAAAATTGTTCGAGTAGTTTAAATGCTTAAAGTTTCGCCATAAAGTTCCTGTCTAAAGATTTCGAGATAATCGACAACGTTTTAAATGAGAGGCTATGTGCTACCGTTGCTATGGTAATAGTTGTTGCTTAGAGAAAAACGAACAATTAATTTTGATGAATGTTGAAATGATGATGTAGTATAAACGAGATCGCATTTTGTCTTCAATGCGAGATTGTAAATTCCAAACTTCCACCCTTTATAGTCCAGAAAAATTGCTGTGAGCCTCCATACAGAACAGTAACCAACAGGTGTATCAAAAAACTGGGCTAGGCCATGCAGATCATGCCATGGTCCAGCTTAATGGCCCACCCTATGGTAAGTTGCCTTTCAAACTTAAATAATAGTAATAATAATAATAATAATAATAATAATAATAATAATAATAATAATAATAATAATAATAATAATAATAATAATAATAATAATAATTGGGTGGGCAGTAGGGTGGGTCATGGCCTGGGCTACAGCCTAGCCTAAGTTTTGTATACACCAATAACCTACCAGCAATAGGCCCACCAGCCGTTGCAGCCACGGCATAAAACACATTGTTGATGGTAAAAGACGCTGTTCTTCTCTTAACATCGACGCATTTAAGCAAAATATAATGATGCGTTGTTGTATAAACGCCTTCGCTCAGGCCATATGTAACACTGAAGGCAATTAAATGCCAGTAATTTGTGGAAAATGGCAGCAGAAACACGCAAAGGCCCGCTACCAGCACAGATGCTTGATAAATGTAAACGGGATTCACAGTTTTCTCGTTACACAACTTTCCTGATACCAGCCGTGTCATCGATGAAGCAATGCCGATGAAAATAAACAGGCGAGAGGCTTCTTGTGGCGTGATTCCAATATCTTCAGAGAACTTAACCTAAGGAAGAAAAGTAGAATCATATCAGTAGAGATTGTCATCTTGAAAGTAACGTAATCATGGTTGCCTTAAACTTAGTGTTACACATACTGTGATATGATGTGTGATGGAAAAAAACAATGACGCCTCTTTTTCAACCAACAAGAAAACAAACTGCAACTTGCTCGCATTCCTGCTTCAAGTTTTGATTCGTTCAATATGCTGTTGTCGTTTGTTTTGATTGGTTATAGTGATTGTCCGTCGGTGTAAGGTTTACGTCAATCAAGAACTACTTGAGCATAATTATAGGTATGTTTAAAGATACATTCAGGAAATGTATTGAGAAATATATATGCTAAATGAGTCGAATAAATTTGGCTGCACTACGATTATGGCTTTAATTTGCTATAGGGCGGTACGCTTCATTTTACTTTTGGAGATGACGTTATTCTAGCTCGTAGCAAGTAAGTTAACTCTCTCGTTCCCTTTCCTGTTACATAGAGCTAAATAAGATTTAGGTTACATTCAAATAATTTATCGACTAACCAAATTGATGTAAATGATGAAAATTCCAAAACTTGCTAATGTTAAGGAAGTCACGATCGCAGTAAAAGTAGGAAATGTCCAAACGCTGCAGTACAAAGAGATTCCCTTTCTTTCCTTTTCTTCATTCTCATTGTTTGTTATTGTGTCAACTTGAACTTTGTTTTCCACGTTCGGGTTGAAAGCCAGACTGAGGATGCAGACCAAAGCGAAAGATGCTGTCATTATCCTTAAAGTGCCTCTCCATCCAAACGAGTCTAAAAGTACTTGAAGCAATGGTCCTGTGAAAAGAACACCCAAGCTTGCACCCAATGATACAATCCCAGTAGCCATGGACAACTTTTCTTCAAAATATTTTCCAATCACGAGAAAGCAGGAAGTGAATATAAAACAAGCTCCCAAGCCAAGCACCAAACTGTATGTGAAGTACATCGGAGTGAGGCTCTGAAGAAATGACGACGTCAGCAAGCCCGTGATGCATAGCACCCCTCCATAAAATGTCGCAATTCGACAACCAAAGCGATCGCAGAGATAGCCAGCCAGCGGACTTGCAAACCATAGCATCCCCAAAGTTGCTGAACCGACCAAAGCTGAAAATGAAGACATTGGGAAATGTTGAAAATGATGTGCTATTCAGCCAGTGACACACGCATAATTCAGAAACTGCAGGAGTTGAACTTATGACCCATGGATTACTAGTTTGGAAGCGCTACCACCGAGCTATAGGAGACTCATATGAGCTACGGCCATTAAAATATGTTCACGTGGAAAACGTCCGGCATAATGCAAGGACTTGATTCTCCAAAGTTTTTAGTACCTAACAAAAGAGAGCTGTTTAGATAAATATCAATGCCAATGGAGATATAGGTAGTAAGGGAAATTCCTAAGTTACCTAACTTAAAGGGGAAGTATCACGGGAATTTGATGTCATTTAAAAACCCAAACATGTTTGTCTGTCAGCAGAAACAAAGAAATAATTGTCAAGTTTGTTATAAATTATCACCCCAGTGCAATAAAACTGTCGAATAATGCCTCTGGCCAGAGACGACAGAGTAGGTCGGAATGGATTGAAACATGAAAAGTGTTAGGCTAATGTTTTTCTTGTTCTCGCTTTTTTTGTTTCGAAAATGCGCTAGGTCGGCGCGTGGACAGAAAAATAGAAAATAATCAAACTTCTGCACCATAGATTTTGTTTTCATTTTTCCCTAAAACGTAGACAATAGATAAAGATAGTAGTGATCAATTGTAAAAAAAAAAAAAAAAAAAAAGTTGGGGTCACCGAACATTTTAGAGAGTTATAATGTAGACAAAGTAGTAGCTGTGTTGACAAATTTCCAAGTCACGTTTTTGCGTGACAGGTCGGAGAAGACTAGCGACAAACCAGGGTTATCTATCCCTTAGTTTAAGTTTAAGTAGTTTATTGTTATTATACCTTCAAAACCTATACCGCTGTTTAGCCAATGCCAAGAAAATACATCTATAGTCGTTAGCGAGGCGAAAATGTGAGAAGTAAGCTTATTTATTTACCTAGAATGGGTAATATGTGGAGATTGATATTGTACACGGGATTGATGATCAATAAAATTGCTCTCTTGTAAGTTAAGACTTTCTCGTTTACTATCAAAACTTAAAAAAGCTTTAAGGTGACTTCGTATGACGAATAGACCACATAAAGTTTTGCATTTCAATAATTTTGTTATATCGAGAGTGAAGTAAATATATAAATCTCTTGGCGCGAAATATCCTCAGGTATCAACGCCTTTTCTTGGACACTTTGTAGCAACCTTAACCCGTCTAATCGTTTCACGTCGAGTTTTTGTTTTCTAAACTGTGCAACGGAGATGAATTTTCCCCCTTTTCCTCTCTTTTAATGCTCTCATATCAGTCGACATATGTGTTTACCTTCGTGTTCCTCCGTGTATCGTCAACAATGAATTGCGCGTGACATTGCGTGACGTGTGCGTTACTTGCGCACTGCATAAACAATTAGCGCGGACGTCCTTAGCGGCGACCACTGACTTTCTCCTTAGATCCAATTCACTGAAATTGCCGACGCACACACCTAAAACGTTTGTAATATCGTCATTTATATTCTCAGCAATCATTAACCGTACGATTATTACCCTGAGCGAAAATGACTACAATAATATTTTGAGCTCCATGCATGAAAGATTGGATCTGTGAATATATTTTACCGGATTCAAGAAAAAACAAAATTATTTCGCTGACGACATTGATTCGCGATCAATGCCAACAAGGAAAGCGTATATTTATGACAGTTGTAAACGGGAACCAAAAGGGCATAAACTGGCAACCTTGGTTTCTGTAGCTGTGAATACTAACACGTGAAACTCATTGTCAGACTTCCTGCCCCACGTGCAAATGCAACTGTTCACGCGGTGCCCTTAATACAGTTGTGTTTGTCAGTAGAAATTAACTTTTCGAGAAACTTTCAGGCAAGCTGTATCTACGGTAATTCATGTACGTACGATCAGTTTATTACTTTGAACAATACAAACAGATAGTTAGCGAATTAGCGAATCACCAACAAGCTTAGAACTAAAAATAATCTGACTTCTTGTCACGTACAACGGTGCATACTTTTCAAATTGCTTAATTGATTATTATTGTGGTAATATGCACACTATTTTACACATAAAATTCTTTCTCAAAAGTGTTGTACTAGATACAAATTGGATGACTATCTTGATTAAATATTTCTCAATATTTCTTTTGCAACTAACTTGCTAACACTGACCCGATTCAATTAAAAAATATACAACTAGGCTTTTGTTGCCGCTGGAGTTGTTCTTTACGTAAATTAATGCTGGCAAGACAATGAACAGTAGAAGAATGTTGTCGTACTTTTTGCTCCCTGATTAAGCAAAGTCACATGTTTGAACTATCAGGGCATATGGCTATGACTTATTTCCAAATTGAAAATCAAGGTTTTTTGATTTCGTACAAGAACAACACCAATGATCAATGAACAACATTAATGGAGGTGTGTTTGGAAAGTCGATTTGTACTTGCAAATCACTGCGTAATGTAAAGTATCCTTAAGAATAGAAACAAACAAACACACCCGCCTGTGTCTAAGTATAAACGGCTCTTAGATATGGACGTTTTAGGAAAAATTTAAAAGAAACTTAAGAAGTGAAGCGAAATGTTCAAGGAAAAGTCGCTCTTCGCAGACTTGCCATAATGCACGAGATACTGGTATTGCAAAAAGACGGATGTTTAAAAAATTTACAAGTCGTTAGAAGGAAAAATTCTTACTAACCAGTTCTTTCTCTTGTTTCATCAAAATATTTCATCAACTCGGGAAACAGAACTCCAAAGCTGAGCGCAAAACCAAGGCTGAGAGCATTGCAAACGGCTGATGAAATACATACCACCCAGGAGAAGATGCTGTCTTTGTAACGTTTGCCTGTGAAAAGCCTCTGTATTTTACCAAAGGTTTCCTCCGGATTCGGTTTAATATCCATCTGTTAAGTCTGAGTCAGCTTCAACCAACGTGACAAGAAAAGACGATTGTTAGCGATCACCGGAAGATCACAACACGATTGCGTAGAGTAATGTTTTGTACCCAAACAGTACAGCAGGTTAAATAAAAAATCTTGCCAATAATTTTCCCATGCCTCCTGGCCAAAATATCGATAAATAATTAATTTTACATGCACTGAACTTGATGCCCATTAGACCAGAAAACATAAGGTTGAAGGAGTGCAGCGTTTCCTGTTGTGTGCTTAAATTTTTCAAAGACGGGCAAGATATAACGGCCAAGATATAGTAAGATCGTTTGAAGATTTATAACGTAAAACAGTGTAGAACAATAAAGTGTTCTTTACTTATAATTACTATTAAGCAGAAGTATGCAATGTATTCAATTTTTGTTTCCTTGGTTACTGTAAGTAACCAAGTCTATATTAAGCAGAGTACCTCCCATAACCCGAAGAGGACCACCTAAAACGTTGCTAATATCGTCATTCCTTCCTCAAAAATCTTGTATAAAGCGGGCACATACCGTGGATTTTAATCATCCAAATTAAACAACATGAAATCTGTCGAATTTCACGCCTGAAGGATTTGATGTGTGAATTATTTTCTTGAACAAAATTGATAAAAATAATAAAATTTTCTTTCGCTGACCGCGGCGACAGTAATTCAGGATCAATGCCAACAATAAAAGAGTATGTTTTGACGTGACTGATTTTCACGTGAATGATTTGAATGATTTTCACGTGTTTGGTTTCACAGCTATAGAAACTAAGGTCGCTAGGTCATGCTGTGGTTTTCCATTTATAACCGTCATAAATATGTTTATGTCGATTGTAAACGTGACCAAAGAATGTGAATACGAACACGTGAAAATCATTAGAAACATCTAGAATCACGTTTACAGCAAACGGCGAACGTAAGATTCACTTTTGTGTTTTCTTGAAAAAATAGGAGCATGGATACGAATAGTTTAAAATAATTTCGTTCTTTGTGTGCAAACCCAAAACTTCTTAATTTTACCGTAAAACTAGAAACAGCGAACGACAAATAGAGGATAAACATGGTCACGTGGTCATTTCTGCCGTTTGCATTTTGGTGTAAACATAATTCTAAATCTCCCTTATGTTAGACTTCCTGTTTCACGTACAAATGCAACCGTTACACATGTCTACAGGACACACTATCTTAATATAGTCGTGTTTATTTTTAGTAGAAAGAGATACCTATCTTTAGCGGACACGCACAACTAAAACGTTTCTAATATTGTCATTTATTTTCTCAACAATCATTAACCGTACGATTTTTACCAGCGAAAATGAACTACAATAATCTTTTGAACTCCTTGCCTGAAAGATTCAATCTGCGGATTATTTTACCGGATTCAAGAAAAACAAAACAATATTTATGACGGTTGTAAACGGGAAACCACAGCATGAGCTGGCAACCTTGGTTTCTATAGCTGTGAATATTAACACGTGAAAATCATTGTAAGACTTCCTGGTCCACGTGCAAATGCAGCTATTCACCCTTTCTAACTCTGATCAATTCAATTAAAAACAAGATGCCTATACTGGCAGTTACGCGTGATGCTGTGAATGATTCATTTATTCCAATTGAATTTTTCACGGATTGATAAAACTATCCTTGCTAATGGAATAGTTTGAGTCATGAAGATCATATTATGTTGTTTCCCTTGTGTTACACTACTTAAGGTTATACCGGAACGTTTGGCAATTCCATTACGAAAACGTGGGCTTATCAGTCTCCTTTCGTGGTTCTAAAACTGTCAAACAAAGCATGATTCTTTCGCCAGGAACTCTCCAATTTCCACCGTTTTAATTGTCGAGTGCTTCTTAGAAGTTATTCTTTCCATTTACCGCTTTGACAGGTTCAATTTTCTTTTTTGAGAACGGCCTAGTGGAGTCTAAAACATGTAAACAAGATCGTCGCCACAATGCTGCCCTCAGGGCATCACGCGTAACGAGTTAATAATTGGAAGATGCAGATTTTAGGCTACCATGAAAAAAACAAAATACGACGACGAATATATCGAGCCCATTTTAAGACACGTGCTGCCCTCAGGGTATCACGCGTAAATATACAACTAGGCTTTTGTTGCCGCTGGTGTTGTTATTTTTATCTGTTACTTGTCTTCAGACGTGAATTAATTCTTGCAAGACAGTGGACAGTAGAAGAATGTTCTCGTACTTTTTGCTCCCTGATTAAGCAAAGTTACATGTTTGAACTATCAGGACATATGGCTATGCAACTGTAATTTTCATTTAAGCTTAAAGTTGGGACAGTCACATCGTTTTGTAATCATAAGGGGCACCCAACAGATCGTTTCGGTAAATTGTGTTCGGAAAGCCCTTCATCCCCTACAATTTTCTGAAGAGAATTTCCACCTCGAACTTTCGTGATATGGGAAATTTAAGGCCTAGAAGATATGGCATTATTACAAACATCGTCCAGATCAGATTTCATCTTGGCAAGATCCGATTTTATCTGGCTGTAATAATATACATACAAAAATTTCTGCAATGTGATTGGTGGAGAGCGTCTTAATTTATCCTAAATGTAGTGCAGAAATGTGAAACTGAGTGCAGAAAATTGAAATTAGTGCAACAAAGGTGAAATTAAAATGATTGACATTTATACAAATTTGCAAATCGGCTGTCTCGAAACAAATTAGCGAACAGGTTTGAGGAGAGTAGCAGCATTTAGCATTTTTATTCGAAGTTTAGAGTAAAAATTAATGCAAAGAAACTCGACAAAGCAAAAATAACAGGCTAAAAATTTGAAGGCCTTGGACAGCACAAAAGGGCTACGACCAAAAAATTGAAAACTATGAACCGGAGGCACTCAACAAAATTCTCGAGGATTTCACGCAACAGTGCGTAAAAAAGACGCGAAGGACTTTACGAGTCCTTTATTATTTGTTAGCCTTTAAAAATTTTACTCCTGCTTATTTATTCCAAATTGCACTCGAAATCATGTGATTACCTATACAAATCACATTCAAGTTCAGATTTCACCTCGCTAGGATTGAAATGTTAACAGCCTTCACCCTGTAGTCTCCTGTAGCTCACTGGTAGAGCATCCGAACTAGTAATCGGAAGGTCTTAGGTTTGACTCCTGATAGGAGCACTCAGACTTCTTTTTCCGAGTTTGCCTGTGTCACTACTAAATAATGCACCATTCTCATTTGTTAAACAGGCTTAAAAATAAATTACATTACATTTCCTTTCAATCCAAATCTTATTAAAACGGTAATTTACGGAAATAGGCCTCGATTTAATGTTAACCTTTCTTTATCGAAAAGCCGTAGTTAACTTGGGTTTTCATTTACTTTCATCGTGTTATTGTCAAACTTTTATCGATTGAAATGATCCTTACAAAGTTTGTTGTCGTTGTGGTATGCGGGCTTGAAACTTCAGTAGCGGTTGCGAAATTTTGAAAAGAAGGGTCCATCAACCCTTGCTCAGCCAAAGCTATATATGTAAGTCACACCAAAGCGACGGCGGATTTCAGCGGATACTGACCCACTGAGCCGGCATATTACCTTAAACTGTGGACTTAACGCCGATAAGCTGCCAATAACTTGTCACTATATCCGGCTATAAATATACGTGATAGCGTGTGAAAAGCTTCTACTCCCCTAGAGGTGCACGCCTTTATGCTAAATTTGTTTTCATTGTACATACACTACAGCAGTTAACAGCACTAAACAAACAGCATTTATTACAGCCGCCGAGATTGTAAATTGCCACCAGAGTTAGATTCTTGTGGTTGGGAAAATCTGAATATTTCAGTGCCAGGATTTCAAGCTCATGATCGACAATCATAAAGCAAAAGATACGTTTTTATAGCTATCAATGGACATTAGAAGGCCCACAGTATTGCTTTTTCAATTAACATGGCGGTAGTGAAAGCAGTTTCGGCTCTACGCCTTTCGCTCGATCGATAGCATCGCCGCACAAAACTAACGTTTTGAACGTTAGATCAGTCACTCGATGTAAGCAAACGGTAACTGAAGAAACTGAAGTTGTCGATTAAATTGCCGTATATTCCAGTTTTCTGCTTTCTTGAAGTTAAAATTTGTCATCCCTTGAGATCCACACAGCACGAAGATTTTTTTTCTTGTTTATTTATTTAAACCGTTACATAGCATTTTGAAAAAAAGATTAATTACAGGCATTGCCAGACACATGCAACACATACACACATACACACACACACCCAAACACAAAACAAAAGACTAAGCACAATTGATAACGCTAAAATTCAAAAGAAACTGTACATAACATTATGCAACGGATACTTCGCAACGAGTACTCCTTCAAAATTTAAGCGCCAGAGGGTTGAATAACCACTTTTGATTAAAATTATCTAGAGTAGCATTCTTCCGAGCTAAATACAATTCAGTTTGATATTTTTGCTTTAATTTCACCTTAAATAATTGTATATTTGGTTTTACATAATTTCTTCTACAGTAATAAATAATAGATTTCCCTAGTATTGTACAGTAATTCAAGAAACCATTATTATTGCCACTGATGCCTAAAATTGCATCTTGCGAAGTTAAGAGCAATTCTCCTGGAAAGTGAAGCAAAGTTGGAAATGAAAAATTTTAACCCCCCCCCCCCCCCCTTCAATTCTTGTGTGGAGGTAGGTTACCTTGGGGGATAAACTAAAACAACCCTATTTGGATCGGCAGATGTATCGTTGCCATGGTAACCGCACTAGATGACGTCGGCCTTAGGACCATGTTTTGAGTAAAAGTTCCATTCTCAAAATTTGGAGCATTGTTTGAACCATGAGAAAAAAAAAACATACTTACTCCCCATTCTCGCTCCCATTGTTTTTGAGCTTCAAATTTGCTATGCGTTCCTTGGAGAAAAATTATGTCAGACTTTGTTTTTCTACACCAAGAAAAAAATTAACTTTCGCTTCTTAAAATTATTCAATCCTCTGACATTTAAAGACATCATCTTAAACATTTATATAAATAAAGAAAAAAAAATGTAATACATATCCTGAAAAATACATAACATATAATATATAAGATATAATGTGATCCGTTACTGCTAAATAATATGATACAATTACTGCCCCGGACAATAGACACAAAAACACACATGACAAAACAAACAAGCAATCTCGCACTTTCTGGAATCAGCACTCTCTTCGCTACTCCAGATCAGCTCCTCACTTCCGACGTAAGAAGAAAGAATACAACTAACGCAACTGACAGTCAAGTCTCTTCATTGAACAGCCTTTAGACCAGGATTATTTTTAAGTTTGTACAGGATCTTAGCTGGAACTGACCACGCCATGTATGCAAATTGCAGATCATCTCTTTGGCGAAGATTCTTTAAATGCTTCTCTTTCAGCTTCTTTCGCTGCTCCCGAACATCCTTGGTAACGTCATCCGAAATATAGAGCGACGAACCATCATACTGGTTTTCCTTCAGACATTTTGCCGCGTTAGCTAAAATATATTGTCTGCCTGTATACTTCAAAAGATAAACATGTATAGGACGCGGCTTCAATTCATCTCTTCTAATGGCCGTCGGCGTACGGTGAGCCCTCATAATTTCGATATTCTCAGCACCCTCCAGCTTCATGTGATCAATTAAAAGACTCCACTTCACAAATTGTACCAAGAAAATATCCTTCTCACTGCCTTCGGGCACATTCCAGATAACTATGCTATTGCGACGGGACCTGTTTTGCAAATCGATAATTCTGTTTTCAAGCTCCAAAACGTGTGCTGTGTCGGCTTTAGTTTCGACGTCTTGCTTCACGTCTGCCAAATCATTCTCTAACGACTGAAGCCCCTCTTTAAGTTCCTTCAAATCAGTGGCTAACGTCGACGTTTTCTGTTCCAACCCTGCGAGCTTATTGCATAATTCTTCATGGCCTCTTTCTTGAGTTGTGTTCATCTCATCAAGCTTCTTTGACGACTTTTCCAGCAAGCGTGCAGAATCTCCAGCGCTCATTATTTCTTCTTCACCTTTCTTACTTCTAGTTTTTATCGGCATCACCTGCCAGTAGAACGTTAATTAAACAAAAAAACAAAAAAAAAAAAAAAACAATTTTTTCCACTGTCGAGAGACGGAGCTTGGAAACACACGTCCTGCCCGAAGCACGAAGATTTGTTGCAACTGAGCTAAAACCAACAACTCGTCCCAGCCTGCTTTGCAGACCGTGTCCAACCACGACTGCCAGCAATCAGTTTCGCGATGATTAATAAAACGATGTGACCGGCCAAATGCCGTTTTCTCTTGCATAGCAATATGTCCAGACAGTTCAAGCAAGTGATTTGCTTTTTAAGGGGGGCAAAAAGTACGAGTACACATTTCTAGTGCTTCAATGTCCTGTCATAATTAAAGTGCGTCAAAAGACAAATGCCAAAAAAATTAGAAAGAAGGAAAGCTCCAGTGCCAATAGAAAGCCTAGTGATTATTTATTATTTTTTTTATATTTGTCAGTTTTAGAAAGGTACTAAGTGAATATTGAGGAGTATTTTTAAAATCAAAATAGTCACCCAATTTGTATCAGTACAATACGGTTTCTTTCACTGCACGAAAAACTGTCAAACCATTTTTTTTTTATTATTTGATTTTTCCTGAATTAAATAACACTCTTTTGGATCAGACGCTACTATTTTTGGTGGATCAAAATAAGGACAAGATCGCGACATACGTTGCTATTTTTGGTGCACCAGGATGAGGCCAATATCGTGGCATACTTGCAATTGTTTCGTGCGTCATTCGACCATGAAGAACATTCGTAGCGCGATGATTCAGGGGCACCCAAAGACAATTTTCTCTCAGATCCTTTGAAACGCTATTTGAGGCTATGTGGAGTGCCGTTAAAGCTCTGTAGGTTCATTTTAGGCCGGGCAATAATATTTTTATCTGTTCGGGCATTCTAGGGCAACCTGAGTCTTTTCGAAATTACTAGGGCATCTTTGTCCATTTCCCGAAAAGCTTAGCTGACCTTTTTTCGGTACCCGAAATGACATTTCACTATCAATCCGAAAACCGCCTGTGCTAAATGCTGCTACTCTCTTCAAACCTGTTCGCCTTTTTTGTTTCGAGACAGCCGATTTGCAAATTTGTATAAATGTCAATCATTTTAATTTCACCTTTGTTGCACTTATTTCAACTTTCTGCACTCAATTTCACATTTCTGCACTACATTTAGGATAAATTAAGACGCTCTCCACCAATCACATTGCAGAAATTTTTGTATGTATATTATTACACCCAGATAAAATCGGATCTTGCCAAGATGAAATCTGATCTGGACAATGTTTGTAATAATGTCATATCTACAAAAGAAGGAATAGTTCGCTTTGAGTTTAAATCTGACCTTGCAGACTTGAAACTTCTAGAAGTTAAGGCAGAACTAGCTGAGGTGAAATATGAAATTTTTGAATTTAAGAGAAGTTTGGAGGAGAAACTAAATGCTGTACTGGCAAATTTAAATAAAAGGACATAAATGGGTAAATATTATGTAGAAATGTTGTATATAATTATCGCTCTTTTTATTAAGTAGAAGGGACAACATCATCATCATCATGATCATCACATCTTTATTTATCCTTGGATTTTAGATTCAATTGTAGAGCTAATATCTCCGAGCATTTACCCACCCAACCATGAGAGCATACACACAAAGACCAGACCACAACACCGGAACCTACCCCTTTTCTCTCCTCTACGAACAAGGATTGTGGGACGGGACCTCCGGTTTAACGTCTTTTTTTCGAGAAGATTAGAAAGTCTTACCATTTGCAGATGTCATTACAAAGGAAGCGCTTTCTCCTCAGTTACTTAAAGACCCTGAGTGTTGGTCCGGTCGGGGTTTGAACCCAATCTCCTGCACGGTAGTCCGGTACTTTACCAACTGAGCTAACAGGTCGGCGGTTACATCGACTTACTTTTTTTTTTATCAAAAGACTTAGTTTTAAAGCACTTATTATATGAGAGAGAAGATGTCGAGAAAAGAAACGGTGTAATTGTATTTAAAACTTCAAGAACTTAAATGTAGAACGTGTTGCGGTGAAATATTTAATAGACGCTTGTAGGAGAAACTAAAAGCTATCCTGGCAAAGTTAGGCAAAATAGCGAGAAAGGATTAAATATAATGTAGAAAAATTATATTTAAATATTGCTCTTTCTATTAAGAAGATGGGAAGATCGACGTACACCTTTATTCCACTTTATGCATCTATTGTAAAATGGATATAACACGTGAGAGACTTCATCTAGAAAAGAAACAACATTTCGGTATTTTTGTACTCTAATTTTTCCCTAATCTGGAAGAATTGAAGTTCGTAGCTTTTATTCTAGATCTAGAACCTACAGAACACGACATTTGTGGAAATTAAAGTAGAAATAAGAGCTCATTTTCTCTCTTCTTCAATACGTCGTGACTACTCGCCGATGACGTTTTGCACGCGCTCGCGCCTTTTCAACTATCCATGAAACCAATGACAGACTACTTGTAGCATGTTTTTAGGTGCTACTTTTACTTATCTGTTCTACCAACTTTTAACTTTCTTATTG
Organism: Pavona decussata; assembly: GCF_977016875.1. Taxonomy (NCBI): domain Eukaryota; kingdom Metazoa; phylum Cnidaria; class Anthozoa; order Scleractinia; family Agariciidae; genus Pavona; species Pavona decussata. The sequence goes on along the minus strand of NW_028145838.1, from coordinate 57,981 downwards.
TCTCCAAACTGATAAAATACTAATCACACAGGAGGGCGAGATCTGCTTAAAATCGTCAAATTGTCAATTAGCCGACCTTCTTGCCCTACATACCTGTGTAGATGCATCAGGCCTGGAGGTGTTTGAGTCACCTTAATTTTCGAAAATTTAAGGTGGCTCTGAACATGCCGATTACAGTTTCATGATAATAATGGGGGTGACGCTGCTTGTTTGACTTAAAGCCAAAATAACGGTTGTTTTTAACAAGTTATGATGTTGCTATGGTAACCTACCATTTAAAACGACCATGGCTTGTTCTTCAATGATTAGGCATTTGTCTTTTACCATTATTGTCACATGAAGTTATGTAAAGTGGTGGTATTGATCCGTCAAAGTATATGCGCTGGAAAGTGCTGGAAACCGGTGACAGCCACTTTAACCTCATTTTATTTTTTCCGTTTTACTCAGTAGATTGGGACTTAACCGACACTTTATAGGGTCAGCTGAGTAGCATAATTTGATTTCCTTGTTTTGGTGATGCTACCGCCATTAACATGATACTTGTTATAGACCTTATTAAAAAATATATATATATACGATGAACGGATTGATCAAGTTGGGAATTTCCGGGACAGAGAACTTCACATTTTAACTACTTTTTTTACTTCACTAAACAGCAACTACAGAAGAAGCTTTGAACGCGCTGTCACGTTATAGATATAGTGAAGACTTGTTGATAGCCTAACGATGTCTAACTAATTTGTTGCTTAGTAGGTCAGTATCCGCTGAAATATCCGCCTTCACTGTGGTATGATTTACATATGTAGCTTCGGATGAGTAAGGGTTGATGGACCCTTCTTCACAAAATTCCACACCCCCTACTGAAGTGTCAAGAGAGCATAATACAACAAAAGCAATATAACAATTTTAAGGAATATTTCTATCAATTAAAACTTGACAATTTTCGTATGAATTCCTCTAACAAGTGTAAAATAACCAATAATATCGTGCACATAATTCATAATAGTTTTAACCACAATATAAAACTGACTGAGAAAATAATGGTGAAAAGTAATTACTTTCGGCACCAAAGCGTATTTTTATGGTTTAACAGTAAAAATACGATGAACGGATTGATCAAGGTGGGAAATTCCCGGGACAGAGAACTTCACCTTTTAACTACTTTTTTTACTTCACTAAACAGCAACTACAGAAGAAGCTTTGAACGCGCTGTCACGTTATAGATATAGTGAAGAATTTTCGTATGAATTCCTCTAACAAGTGAAAAATAACCAATAATATCGTGCACATAACTCATTCAGGTTTTAACCACAATATAAAACTGACTGAGAAAATAATGGTGAAAAGTAATTACTTTCGGCACAAAAGCGTATTTTTATGGTTTAACAGTAATGCTCTCAGTTACTGCTTCTACCACATTCTGGGGATGAACTCTTGACTGTTTCTTGTTGATAACTATTAATACCATGGGAATTAGAAATGCTATCAGCAGTGCACCTCCCGTCATGTAGAACGAGTAAACATAGTTTCCCGTCTGATCGGCTATGAGACCTGTAGAAGAAGACCAGGATAATACGTCTATAAGTGACATATTGAAATGTAAGTAATGTTTTTTTTTCAATCTGTATTTGCTGTTGTTGTTGTCTTAACCTACCTCCTAAAATTAAGTATCGATAGTATCATCCGGCTTCCTATTTAGTGTCTCGTTTCATTTTATAGTTGTGGTGCTGGACAGTACTGTCCACAGTTTAAAGCAAACAAAAAAAAAACATAAAAGTAAACAATAAGCAAGAGACCGCAAAGCAAATGCTGCAAGTATATATGCAGGACCTGTAAAAGATCTAATCAGACAAAAATGTAAATGACTCAAATTTCTGTAAGGCTGATCGGACTTCGTAGAAAACTTAACACGACAGCGACGTGAAAGAGACTTAACTGAGAATCAACAAAATGCGGCAACCGTGGACAGCTGTTTCGAGCTGCAAGTATACGCCTTGCGGTCCCTTTCTTAATGTTTACTTTTACGTTTTGGACCGTAGATCGTTTTAGATGCGATATGCTGTACTTCTTTTTAACATGGTTTGGCCATGTACTTGTGAAGAAAAGTTTTGCTTTTCTCAATTAACTAATTGCAACAGCGACGTGACATTTCAGTTCTTTTGTCCATTGTTCGTAGTCCCACGCTATAACGTGGACGGATGACTGAATTTGTGCACATCCAAAATCACTACCACGTCCATTTCGTAGACCACTCGACTCGCGTTGCTTGTTCTACTTTTTGCTGTGCTACACCGTGCTGACGAGAGTCGACCAGCTCGAAACAGCTGTCCACGGTTGACGCATTCTGTTGATTCTCGGTTTGGTCTCTATCATGTCACTATCGTGTTAAGTTTCCCACGCAGTCCGATCAGCCTCAGTTGCAGAAATTTGAGTCTCCTTAAAGAACAGTAACCTACCGGTGTATTCAAAACTTGGGCTAGGCCATGGACAATGCCATGGTCCGACTTATGGCCCACCCTATGGTAAGTTGCTTTTCGATCTTCGGTATGTGCTCGACCGCCAAGGTTTGTTCTTTTATTTGCTTTTTTTTGCTGTATTTACCAAGTTATTGACAACAACTGATTCTTGTCGGAGCAATAAATAAATAAATAAATAAATAAATAAATAAATAAATAAATAAATAAATAAATGAATAATAATGATAACATAAACCTACCAGCAATAGGCCCACCAGCCGTTGCAGCCGTGGCATAAAACACATGGTTGATGGCAAAAGACGCTGTTCTTCTCTTAGCATCGACGCAACTAAGCAAAATATAATTATGCGTTGTTATAAAAACGCCATCGCTTAGGCCATATGCAACACTAAAGGCAATTAAATGCCAATACTTTGCAGAAAATGGCAGCAGAAAGGCGGAAAGGGCAGCTAGCAGCACAGATGCTTGATAAATGTAAACGGGATTCACAGATTTTTCGTTACACAACTTTCCTGATACCAGCCGTGCAATAGATGAAGAAGTGCCAATCACAGTAAAAAAAAGAGAGGCCTCGTGTGCCGTGATTCCAATATCTTCAGAGAACGTAACCTAAGGAAACAAAAGTGGATCATATCAGTTTCTGTAGAGATTGTCAAGTCTTGAAAATAAAATAATCATGGTTGCTTTGAATTTAGTGTTACACGTGCTGTGATATGACGTGTGATGGGTTAAAAACAACGACGCCTCTTTTTCAACCAACAAGAAAACAAACTGAAAATTGCTCGCATTCTTGCTTCGAATTTTGATTTCTTTCATTACCCTGTTGTCGTTTGTTTTGATTGGTTATGGTGATTTTCTCGGTTTAAGGTCTACGTCAATTACAAACCACTTGAGCATCATTATAGGTATGTTTAAAGATACATTCAGGAAATTTATTGAGAAATACCTATGCTAAACGAGTCGAATAAGTTTGGCTGCATTACGATTATGGCTTTAATTTTATTTTAGGAGATTTAGCTCGTAGCAAGTAAGTTAACTCTCTCATTCCCTTTCCTGTTACATGGAGATACGTAAATAAGATAAGGGTTACATATAAATAATTCATCGACTAACCAAATTGATGTAAATGATGTACATTCCAAAACTTGCAAACGTTAAAGAAGTCACGATGGCAGTGAAAGTAGGAAATGTCCAAACGCTGCAGTACAAAGAGATTCCCTTTCTTTCCTTTACTTCATTCTCATTGTTTGTTATTGTGTCAACTTGAACTTTGTTTTCCACGTTCGGGTTGAAAGCCAGACTGAGGATGCAGACCAAAGCGAAAGATGCTGTCATTATCCTTAAAGTGCCTCTCCATCCAAACGAGTCCAAAAGTACTTGAAGCAATGGTCCTGTGTAAAGAACACCCAAGCTTGAACCTAATGCGACAATACCAGTAGCCATGGACAACTTTTCTTCAAAATATTTTCCTATCACGAGAAAGCAGGAAGTGAATATGAAACAAGCTCCCAAGCCAAGCACCAAACTGTATGTGAAGTACATTGGAGTGAAGCTCTGAAGAAATGACGTCGTCAGCAAGCCCGTGATACATAGCACCCCGCCACAAAAAGTCGCAATTCGACAACCAAAGCGATCGCAGAGATATCCAGTCAGCGGAGTTGCAAACCATAGCATCCCCAAAGTTGCTGAACCGACCAAAGCTGAAAATGAAAACATTGGGGAATGTTGAAAATAATGTGCTATTCAGCGAGTGACGCACGCATATTGGAAAAATGAAATCCGAGTTCTCTTAAGAGCCGTAGAACTTATGACCCTTCGATTACTAGTTTGGTGGCGCCACCACTGGCCGTCTACAGGAGACTTGTGCAAGCTAGACCATTACAACAGGTTCACGTGACAAATATCGTGCATAATGCAAGGACTTGATTAATGAGAGGATGAGAGATTAACTAATGAAGGGAAAGGGAAAGGGAAAACAAAGATTGGAAAATAAAAGTTGAAAATGGGAGGTCGTGACTAGTGGATGAGATTGGAGAATATTTACGTCAGTGGTGATCATCTCCAAGTTTTTAGTAAGTGACAAAAGAGAGCTGTTCACATAAATATCAATACCAATGGAGATAGAGGTAGTAAGGGTATACAAGCAATGGGAATTCCTAGTAAGTTACTCAGCTTAACTACTATTACAAGTGGCTGTCTGGCCAGATAGGGAAGACAAGCTTAAGTGAGTACGCAAAGGAACAAATGCGGAAAACCAGTAAAAGAGAGTTAACTCTTGCCTTGTTTAAATTCTGGACATGAATAGAAAAAGACGGCCCAAACAACTTCTCTGTGGAAGTTAGAGTTCCCAAGATAAAGCGATTGGGAACTTTTTATAGCGACAATAGAATATTTAACATGGTGCCCCGTCAACCTATTGAGGCCGGGCTTAATTTCGTTCCCGAGCCTGAGGGTGAGGGGGGCACTCTTCAAGGCCATTGAGGCCACTTAAATGAGACTTGGAGGGTATATAGCGTATGTCCAAAATTGTTTCCTTTGAGGTCTACAAAATGGACTGATGACTTCATATTAGTGTGGCTGTCAAGTCAATTGTTCTCTTTAGCCTCATACGCGCGCCTTGGGTTCCTGTGAGAAACGCTTTTTTGTGCTACGTTGGCGATCGTTCTAACTCATTCAATTTGTCTGATGTGCCCGAGTTAAGTTGATGTCCGGCAGAGAGCGAAAGAATAAGTCACAGATTTTTGCCCACAATCCTTTTAGACCTTGAATAAATGATAAATTCGTCAAAGGCATGAGAAGTTACTCTGTTTTGGCAATCAATTGTTTTGCTGAGTCGATGTCATCGAAATGCAATGCGGTTTTAAAATTTCTGGTGTGAACGGTGTGAAACGGCCTAATATAATGTGAAGTCTAGCCTGATTGGTGGTGTCTATACACGTGCTATGCAATTTAAAAATATTCTTTTTCTTATCTTTTTTAATTGTATTGTCCCTGTGGCATTCAAACAGCGACGTTTTGTTGCTAATTTGTAAATTGAAGGAAAAAAAAAAGGTTTTAACTCTTTTACATGTCATCAATGGTTGTGATCACATTACAGTTGAACTTTAATTACGTAAAGTCAAACTTAACTGTAGTTACGAATATTCTGTTTTATCAACTGAGTTAATAAGGTTAATTAACCAACGCAAAGGTATTCAAGAACTGACGCTTCCGCAACGTTAGCCAATCGTCAGAGTGAATCCGCCCAGACGCCGGACTAAACGGCAACGCTCGAAAGGGCAGCTCTGGAATCTTTTGACTTTGGCTTAATTCCTAATCAACTCATTTGATAAAACCAAATGTTCGTTTCCACTCCACTGACTGACGTAGCGCCACCGTTTCTTTAGAAACTAACCCCCTTATCTTAAAATTTAATGGCGGCCCTTAAACCTGTAAACATTAAAATTAATTGTTCCGTGAATGCTCAACAAATAACGCTTAATCAATTCTGTTGACGCAGAGTTCGTATAATTAATCGCTCCGTAACTGCTAGTGCACATGCAAACTACAATAAACATGCTTGGAATTGCGTTCGAAATGGGCCTCGTTTCCTAACTAACGCTTAACCCATCCTTAGGTCCTTGTCCCACGAAAATTCAAATAGTGACTTTTAATTACTAATTTCCAAATTGAAAATCAAGGTTTTCGATTTTCATACAAGAACAACATTAATGGAGGTGTGTTGGAAAGTGGTTTCGTACTTGAAGACCACTGCGTTTATTTTGGTCGCATACGACATCGTGAAGTAAACTAAAGTATCTTTAAGAATAGAAACATACAAACACACCCGCCTGTGCCTTCGTATAAATGCTCTTGGATGGACGTTTTAGGAAAGATTTAAAAGAAACGTAAGAAGTGAAGTGGAATGTATAAGGAAAACTGGCTCCTTGCAGGCTTGTTATAATGCTTGAGCTACTGGCATTGCAAAAAAAAAAAAAGGATGTTTTACAATTTACAAGTCGTTAGGAAAAAAACTTCTTACAAACCTGTTCTTTCTCTTGTTTCATCAAAATATTTCATCAACTCGGGAAACAGAACTCCAAAGCTGAGCGCAAAACCAAGGTTGATAGCATTACAAACGGCTGATGAAATACATACCACCCAGGAGAAGATGCTGTCTTTGTAACGTTTGCCTCTGAAAAGCCTCTTTATTTTACCAAAGGTCCCCTCAGGATTCGGTTTAATATCCATTTGCTAAGACTGAATAAGTTTCAACCAACGTTACAAGAAAAGACGGTTGGTATCGATCACCGGAAGATCACAACACGATTGCGTAGAGTACATTTAAGTGCCCACACAGTACAGCAGGTTAAATTAAAAATCTTGCCAATAATTTTCCCATGCCTGGCTGGCCAAGATATCGATAAATTATTAATTTTATACTGAACTTGATGCCCATTAGACCAGAAAACAAAAGGTTGAAGGAATGCAGCGTTTCCTGTCGTGTGGTTCGGAATTTTTCAAAGACGGCCAATATATAATAAAACTGATCGAGAGAAGATAAATAACATAAAACAGTGAAGAACAATAAAGTGTTCTTTACTTAAAATTACTATTAAGCAGACAGTATGCAATGTATTCAATTTGTGTTTCCTTGGTTACTGTAAACAATAAGTCTATATTAAGCAGAGTACCTCCCATAACCCGAAGCCTACACCTAAAACGTTGCTTATATCGTCATTTCCATTCTCAAAAATCATGTATTAAGCGGGCATATACCGTGGATTTTAATCAGCCAAATTAAACAACATGAAATCTGTTGAATCTCACGCCTGAAGGATTTGATCTGTGAATTATTTTATTGAACAAAATTGAAAAAAATAATAAAATTTTCTTTCGCTGATGACAGTAATTCAGGATCAATGCCAACACTTAAGGAATATGTTTATGTCGATTGTAAACGGGAAACCACAGCATGTGAATACGGGCACGTGAAAATCATAAGAGAGATTCAGACTCATGTTTACAGCAAACGGCGAACGTAAGATTCACTTTTGTGTGAATAGTGCAAAATAATTTTAGTCTTTGTGTGCAAACCCATGCGAAACTACTCACTTTTGCCGTGAAACAAGAAAAAGCAAACTGCAAATAGAGGATAAACATGGTCACGTGGTCATTTCTTGCCGTTTGCATTTTTGTGTCAAAGTTATTCTAAATCTCCCTAATGTCCGAATTCCTGTTTCACGTACAAATGCAACCGTTACACATGTCTACAGGACACACCATCTTAATTGAGTTGTGTTTTTTAGTAGAAAGAGAAACCTATCTTAAGCGGACGCGCACACCTAAAACGTTGCTAATATCGTCATTTATATTATAAACAATCATTGAGCGTGCGAGTTTTACGAGCGAAAATAAACCGCCCGATAATTTGTTGAACTCCATGCCTGAAAGATTCGATCTGTGGATTATTTTACTGGATTCAAGACTGAAAAACAAAATTATTTCGCTGACGACATTGATTCGGGATCAATGCCAACAAGGAAAGCGTATATTTATGACGTTTGTAAACGGAAAACCACAGCATGACCTGGCAACCTTGGTTACTATAGCTGTGAATACGAACGCGTGAAAATCATTGTCAGACTTCCTGACTCACGTGCAAATGCAACTGTTCACCCGGTGTACAGGACACAGTATCCTAATACAGTTGTGTTTGTCAGTAGAAATTAACTTTTTGGGGAACTTTCTCTGCAAGCTGTATCTACGGTAAGTCAAGTACGTACGATCAGTTTATCACTTTTAACAATACAAACAGATAGTGAGCAAATTAGCGAATCACCAACAACTGAGCTTTAATTAGCTAAAAATAATCTGACTTCCTGTCACGTACAACGGTGCATACTTTTCAAATTGCTTAATTGATTATTATTGTGGTAATATGCACACTATTTTACACTTATAATCCTTTCTCAAAAGTGTTGTACTAGATACAAATTGGATGACTATTTTGATTAAATATTTTTCAATATTTTTTCGCAACTAACTTTCTAACACTGACCAATTCAATTGAAAAAATATTCAACTAGGCTTTTGTTGCCGCTGGAGTTGTCCTTTTTTATCTATCACTTGTCTTCAGACGTAATTTAATTATGGCAAGACAATGAACGGTAGAAGAATGTTCTCGTACTTTTTGCTCCCTGATAAAGCAAACTTACATGTTTGAACTATCAGGACATATTGCTATGCAACTGAAAGCTGCATTTAAGCGTAAAGTTTGGCCCGTCACATCGTTCTAAAATTATCGCGCTATAAATGTTTCAGTTCTTCATGCTCGAATGACGCGCGAAACGAGTGCAAGTATGCCGCGATATTGGCCTCAACCTGGTGTACCAAAAAAAGTAATGTATGTCGCGATCTTGGGCTCATTTCGGTCCACCAAAACTAGCAGCGTATGATCCGATAGAGTGTCATTTAATTTAGGGAAAATCAAATAAAAAAGAAAAAAAATTGGTTTGGCAGTTTTTCGTGCAGTGAAAGTAACCGTGTTGTAATGATACAAATTGGATGACAATTTACTTCTCAATATTTCTCAGCAACTTTCTAAAATTGACAAATGAAGAAAAAAAGTATATTAACCACTAGGTTTTTTATTACCGCTGGAGCTTTCTTTCTTTCTTTTTTTTCTGGACATATTGCTATGCAAGAGGAAGCTGCATTTAAGCTTAAGGTTTGGCCGGTCACATCGTTCTGTAATCATGACGCAATAAATGTTTTCGACATGCGCGAATGACGCGCGAAACCGAGTACTGACAGTCGTGGTTGGACACGGTCCGCAAAGCAGGCTGGGGTGAGTTGTCGGTTCGAGCTCAGTTGCAAGAAAGCTTCGTGCTGTGTGGATCTCAAGGAATGGCAAATTTTTAACTTCAAGAAGAGAATTGGTATATTCGGCAATTTATCCGACAACTTCAGTTTCTCCAGTTACCGTTTGCTTACATCGAGTGACTGATCTAACGTTCAAAACGTTGGTTTTACACCGCGATGCTATCGATCGATCGAAAGGCGTACAGCCGAAACTGCTTTCACTTCTGCCATGTATGTACCGCTTCAATAATTGAAAAAGCAATCCTGTCGGCCTTCTAATGTCCATTGATAGCTATAAAAACGTATCTTTTGCTTTATGATTGACGATCATGAGCTCGAAGGCACTGAAATATTCAGAGATTCGCAACCACGAGAATCTAAGGGCAGTTACCATTGGTCAGAACTGGCCGGCCAGAGGGGCCAGTCCACGCGATCTCGCGCGTGGGTTTTACGTGGATTACGCGCAGGGTCAAATCAAAACAATATGGCGATGCCGATTTTGGATCACTTATCCGCATGTTTTTTCTGAGTTTCTCTTCTCAGAGGAGGAAGAAATTCTCCTAGAGGATAGTGAAGAGGACGAGTTTGTCTTGTTGTCCAGTTGTTGTGTTTTTTGTAGACGAAAGTGGGCCACAATTTCACAGTATTTTGAAGCCACTCTCCCTCGGTATCATTGTGATGTTTTCAGGCGCCATTTCCGCATGACAGCCTCAGTATTTGAAATGCTCAACCGTTTACTTTCTACAAGTGAGCACATCCCAAAGGCTAACAGGTTCGGAAAGCCCTGTATAGACCCCCAAAAGCAAATTGCTGTAGCTATTTGGGCTCTTGCCAACCAAGAAAGTAGCCGGCAAATTGCCGATCGATTTGATGTTTCGATGTCTAGTGTATCGCGTTGTTTACGTCGAGTCACGAAAGCGCTTGTTGATATCCGAAGCGACCTCATCCAGTGGCCAAGAGGTAGGAAGCTTTTCTTATTTTTTCTTTCAGTAAAATAATGTATACTAAATTATACTAAAGAATTGAAATGTACGGTTTACTTCGTTATTTCACCTGTTATGTAACACGGGTAAATGTGATTAAATGTTGAACAACACAGTTTTCACTTTTCAGTCAAATTTAACCCGTTGTCATGTTTTTACGACAGTAAAGAAACTAGGATCGTGGGCAGGATTTTTCGGTAGGGGGATCCTACACTAGTGTCTTACTGGAATTGGTGACTTGTCAGGTTGTTTTATTCGTATAAATTATCACTTTATCTTGACAGAGAGGGAGACGCCTTCGCAAACCATCGGTGCGTAGAGAACTTGCCTGTTTCAACATTACTTCCTAAACTTATTAACAAAGTCATGCACCTTTTCATTGAAATAAAAAAAAAAAAACGTGTCACTAGCATTTTTTCTTTGTGGAATTAAGTGTGTTTATGAATATGAGCATCGTACATGTATAATTTATAAAATGGGCTGCAGACCCCTTCACTAAAAATATTATCAGGGAGTCAAGTTGTGTTGAGGATGCTTATTTTATTTATTTAGTTTATTTGCCATACACAAGTTACAATGATTACAATGGTTACAAATGATTACAAGGTTATAGTGTTATGCTCGTGGGATCATGCCACTCGGTAAATGCTTGCACCAGTGGCTAATTCATTGGAGGCATATTTTAGTTCAAAAGTAGCTCCCAGAAGACGGCCGCAGCCATGCTAACTAATTTAACCCTGTAACTCCTAATATTTGATTACTAATTCTCCCTTCTAGTTGTTTTACATTTCTTTATACATAAGTGAGGAGAATTTGGTGTTATATCAGCTGAAGACAACACCTAGCTGATATGATGTCTATTTCTCAAAACCTGTATGCTGGATAAAGTACTAATATTGTAAGGAGAAGATACTAATCTTTTGTGGGAGTTAAAAGTGTAAATGGAGCTGAAATTAGAACTGCAGGATTAGTTGTCACGTTTAATGTGCAGTTCCAGAAAATATCCACATTCCCCCCATGGAAGGTTTTTTTTTGTTTTCCACCCCCTACCCCTAGGAAATTCCAGTTTAGCTTCATACATTGCTTCTAAAATTTTGACTTTTAAGATCCCCCCCCCCCCTAGGAATTTTTGATGACCTTTGATGGGGTGGGTGTGGATTTTTTCTGGAACTACACAATGAGGTATGGCCGTGGAGATATTTTGCAAAATTATGGAGTATTTATGATTAGCTTTCTTTAGTTATTAGTAATCGTCACTTCTAACCTCAAGTTTCTGAGCATCAAGTATCATATTGATATGAGAGAAAATGCAAGCAAGGACAAATAGAAAAATTGTACACAAGGACAATTCGAAAATTTAACTACGGACAAATAGAAACCTTCAAGACAGGTGTTTCATTATTATTATTATTATTATTATTATTATTGTTATTATTATTATTATTATTATTATTATTATTATTATTATTATTATTATTATTATTATTATTATTATTATTATTATTTTGGGAAAAACTTAAAACTCAGTTCTAAGAACCCAAACTTCCCAGGGTTACACTTGGGAGATAACTGTAGTATTATGTCTGTTACACATAATTTGCTATATCAATAATATGGGTGGTTCAATATAAAGTTTCTATCTTGTCTCTATTTGTTTAAGGTGCACAAGCTGTTGTTGTTGTTGAGGAAGGATTTGCGCAGATCACTGGTTTTTCACGAGTTATTGGGGCAGTTGATGGATGTCACATTCCAACTAGGACTCCATCCTTATACCCTCAGTCCTATCTTAATCGTCTGAAAAGTCATTCAATAATTCTACAGGTAATGGACACAACTGGAACGAGCAATAATTTTACAGCTAGAGGCCTTAGGGTCTAAAAGTCAAAGCAAAATTATAATTAATGCTTGGGAGATTAGACAGGCTTTTGTCCATCAACCCTTACCCCATAAGATAGAGAATATATATAAGCTTTAAACTGAATTAAAATTGAATTCCAGGGTATATGTAATCATAAAATGCTGTTCACGGATATTTATGCTGGATGGCCTGGATCAGTCCATGACGCACGAGTTCTCAGAAATTCCTCTTTGTACCATACAGCAGAGCATCACTTTCAGGGTGACAGCCATCTGCTTGGGGATTCCGCCTATCCTCTCATGGCGGCGGGTGACAGGTACATAATAAAATAATGATGTTTTGACCACCCCCCAAAAATGAAAACATACTGATGTATATATTGTAGTTTTAAATAATTAATTTCAGCTCAAAATGGCATGTTTAATCCTGATTTGATTTTTAAATTACTTTTTGCTTGTTCTCACTATAAATAAAGGGGAAAAAAAGGAAAAAAAAAATAGTTGAAATCATTGACCTGAAATTCAAACTACAAATTATGCAGACTTCAGTATCAAACTGTATAGAAATTGGTAATATATATTAGAATTCCACTAACTCACTCTGTCAGATTTAAACTTATTATGCCTATCATTTTCTTTTTTAGATGGTTGCTCACACCATTCGGAGATAATGGCCACTTATCAGGACCCGAAGTAAATTACAATGAAAAACATGCGAAGACACGCCAAACAATTGAAAGGGCTTTTGGTCGACTGAAAGGGAGATGGAGAAGGTTAAAATTCATCTAAATGGAAAATATTGATGAGTCTCCAGCTGTTGTAGCAGCAGCCTGTGTTTTGCATAATTTTTGCCTGCTAATTGATGAAGAGAACATTGATGAATTTTTTGATGATGATAATGATGATGATGAGGAAGATTGTGAATTACCTGCTTATGTTCCAAGACCACTGGCTGTGGCAAAGAGAAACCAAATGGTTATCTTTCTTAACCACTGAGGTCTGTGTTTTTTAATCTGCTTGCTGCCTTGGTTCTTTGAAATTTGTAGCAAGGGATTAGACCTATTTTTCACAGTTGAAAGAATGACTGCATCGCAAAATTTGCAGTTTTCATTTGTGTGAATCAGAATTCTAAATATAAGTCTAAAGAAGAAGAATTATTATAACTACACACTTATGTAAGGGCATGAGACTTGGAATAAACATGGATAAGTTAAGGTCAGAGAGTGGCCAGAACTGAAGATGAGTTACTTTTATTTAAAAAATATTGATCTTCCCGGCCCTAGCAGGGAAACATGGATCTTGAATCATCAGTTTAGAATAGTAATAAAACTTGTGCCATAGACAAAAAAAGATAATGTTGTGTAAAATGCTTACACAATGAGAATGACTGTTGTAAGGAAAAAGCAAATGATCCAATAAAAACTATTGCCTTTTCAAAGACCCTGCAAACATTACAAAGGGCACATTGGAAAACAACAGTAATAAATCGAATAATTTTGGATTGACAATTGATCTAATTAAATGCAAGAGAAGAACTTTTTACTTTAGCGTTCTGTCAAAGGAAATCACACGGTCATAAAATTTGTTATGTGCAGTACGAACAATAAAAAGGCGACTTCTCTGCGACTTCTTACATGCACTAGCTGTCAACGTTCACATAGCGATTAAGCTTACTAAGAAACCGATCCATTTCATCCATTTTCTTTTTGTGCATTTTTGTAACAACATCAATCTTTTCTTTCGCTTCTTTCTCTTTGTCTTCTTTAAATTCCCTGAGGAATTCTATCATCTCCGAAGCTGATGACTTCGATTTTCGTTTTCTTTTCTTCTTGGGAGGCTCATTTCGCACACTGCCATCTTCATCCGACGATAAATCTCCTTCACACTGGCTGGCGGTTATGGTAGAAACGGTAGAAAGTGGGATGATTTTGGGGTCACTGCCAAAGAATTCGGCAAGTTCTTCTTGAAATTCCATGTCTTTTCTGTCGCTCCTTGTTTTTTCGTTGTGCTCCTGAACCTTCTTAAATTTTTCTTCGAGCTTTTTCCATTTATTACAACATTGTTCCCCGGTTACTTTAACTTGCGATTTTTCGTTAAATTTTTCAGCGACTCTTTGCCATGCCACGTTTTTACGCACTTTGCCTTTGCAAAAAAGATTATCCTGTTCTTTTCTCGAGGAAATTAACAGTTTCGTAGAAGTCTGAGTCTAAGAACAGAGTTTTGCTTCTCCTGCAACGAGCAAGAATTAATGGTAAATGAAACGCGTTTTCGAAGTAGTAATTATTTTGATTAGCCACAGAAAAGCGAGACGTCTGTACTTACCAATTGATAGTTTCTGATGTTGAAGCAACTGAGAAAGCAGCAGCCATCCTGATGTTTTCAACAAAATAATTTTCCACAAAATTTCGGTCGAACGAGATGTGACATCGTACACTGAACCTGGCGCGAAAATTTGCCGCGCTTTCCACGTTCCGCGCTGGGGCGAGAGAAATTTCAAGACCAGGGCCAGTTTGGCCAGAACCAGTTCTACGAACTGACGCGTGCCCTTTGCGAACTCACCGATCCGACCAGCCAGTTCTGACTAATGGTAAGCGCCCTAAGTCTGCCGGAAATGCTATTTCCGGCCCAGGGGGGGCCAGCAGCGAGGCCTGGATCCGAGTTTGCATGATCGCCCCAGTTAAGAAATTTGGCCGAGCGAGACTAAGTACTGATTTTTTGATAAACAAACATGGCGGCGATTTTATGTGAAAGCGCGTCTGTGCGGATTCGCAAACAATTTGGCCATTCGACATCCAAACAAAACAGGAAGGTTTCGGTCGCTCTTTTACCTGAAGTTTGGTCATCAAGAGGGATCACGGATGCAAATTCTGCAGCGAAAAACGAAAATACTGCAACCGACGACTAGCTGACCCCGGAGAGGATCAGTACAGTCAACTCTCTCAAAGCGACCACTTCGTAAACAACCGTTTTGTTTCTTAGTTAAATAATGTTTCAAGAGCTCTCTCGTAAGTGACCACCACTTAAATTTCTAAGGGACCGCGACCACTTTTTAGGCCAGAAATTTGACATATTATTATTCCTTTGTTTTCTGTTTCCAGTAAGCGACCAGCCAACATATTCGCGTATGATCTGAGTAAATAATTTCTCAGACTGACAGTTTACAGACAGAGAAGATTACTATAATTAGATCTGTAGGTAAATGGGAATTGTTTCAGTGATCTGTTCCTAAATGTTACACAAAATTTCGTCAGAAGAATGAATAGATGTGAAAAAATCAAATAAATTAGTTTTTATTTGCCTAGTTTTAGCTGCTAGGGTAATATTTTTAGGTAATTAATTTATCAGTCCAGCATTAGGCTTATTTTGTTGATCTTTCCCGTAAGCGACCACTTTTTTTATTTGTCGTGCACCAAGGGTTGTCGCTTATGAGAGAGTTGGCTGTTTCTAGATCTGACACAGTTCACAGGGCTAGACCTGCCCCTGTAGAAATTGACTCTCAGGAGAGGTAGTAAGCCTTCCCCCATTCCACTTTATCGTTATCTTCCCTATTTTTTCATTTATGTACACTTTTGTACACTGTAGAATTTCCTCCCTTTACAGCAACTGCCCACTGAGAGTCAACAAACTGTGGAGGTTCTGGTGATCTAATTTTTTGTTTTGGTTTAATTAGTTAAAATGTTACCACAGATTTTTCTTTTCCAATCTCTTCTAAACGGTGAAAAGTTGAGAGGTGATGAAAGCAGCACTTTGCTCTTCAACTTTGCCAAGTGAACCACAAAATTAATATTGACTTTTGAATTCAGTGTGTATGCTTGGTAATAAATCTCATTATTTTAAAGGAAGAGGTGAAGTAACCTTTAATTATTTTAGATTTTGTCTATCATACCTCTGGGGTGAGAACTGAAACATAAAAGAGGCAGGGTGCTAAACAGCAATACTTCAGCCAGTCAAGTGTGTGAAAATGTGCAGTAATTGCATAATTTACAATATGCTAATTACACTTGACTTAATGTTACAAAATATGTACCAATTTAACAATATTGCAATATGTTGCAGTTCTGATGTATATTGTCTATATTGTCATATGCTGATGACATTATTATACTGCAGAGTAATGTGGTCAGCTGGGATAATCCTCGAGTGTTTAGAAACACTTCAGTAATCAAGGGGCGATAATTTAGATTGTCTTCTTCGAAATGGCTGTTGCATACATAGAGAAACCATGGTTGACTGAGTTTGCCATCCCAGGATCTATTTAGTACTGTATCTCCCTCGCAGTTGGGTTTTGGGTGCATTCCCAGTAGCCCCATTTTGACATCCACCAATGGGGGAAAACCACCATACCCATAGAGGTGGTCATGGACATCTGTAAGGGTGACAGGTGAGACAATAATATTTACATGTACCTTCCAAGGTTTTTTGCACTTGCATGTGGTTTCTACAGGATCTCAGTGTATCAGTACATTGTTCACCCGGTGCTACTGAACTCGACTTCCCAATTTTTTGCACAAGAGAATGAGGACTTGAATGTCTTTTCACGCAAGTGACAAACACCCTTGCAACCGCTCATTTAAAACCTGGTAGCTCTATTCACAATAATGTTAAGCAATCTACTTCTGAGATCTTTATAAGCTATCCTTTCCAGTTGCAACGTTTTCTTATCTAAAAATTTCTTAAGGACTAAAGCCGTTTTCCTTGTGTATGCATTTAACCCATTTGTGCATTAAAATTAACCTTACAGGAATAACTGTCGTCACGCGACATTTAAACAGAGGGAGAATTCCATAAAATAAACATGCTGTTTCATTCGTAACTACGCTTTCAACAGTTAATACGCATAAAATGTGGGACAAATACTTTTAATAAGCTTACACTAAATTTCCAAGCCGATCTTGAGAAACAAGCTTACATTCTGGGCTTTCGCGATGACAGTCGTGAAACACTGTGTGGTTTCTAGTTTCTTCAGAACTGAACAAGAATCGAAATTGTAATCTACTATTTTGTCGACGTACAATATTTTCCTGAGACGACGAAAACCATAATTGTTTGCTACATTACAAATCATATTCTTCACCACATACACTGACTCGCTGATAAATCTCAGCTCAGCTGAGAACATGTCGCTCGCAATTTCAATGTTGACGGCTCTACTAACCTAAAACAAAGTATAAACTGGCATCTCATTCCAGCGGTCTTGATTAATCGTAGTGTTCAACTTCGTACTACCGCAAAAAAACATGCTAACAGTAAATAAACAATAACTAAATACGACCGCGTTTTCCACCGTCGAGTCGCTACGGACAAATTCGCATGAATCTTTTGCATTTTGCGCATGCTCGTTACGGTTTACGAATGATTGACAGATTTCTTTACTGGGGCGATCATCTATTTCGGAAAAGCGGCAAGATTAAAGGTAGCTGCCAGCCCCCCCTGTTCCGGCCTTTTCAACAGTAATTTTTTTCAAGATTTTAACGAGTTAAATGAAACACAACTGTCCGTAATAAGCGGGTGTCCGTAAAGCAGAGTTCTCCATTAAACTTATTAACCTCGCTTGCTCGCTTGGACCGTACTGGGGAATATTGGCCTAGCTAGGTCGTAAAACGAAGATCTCTCTGCAGTCACGAATCCAACTTTATTTGCCTACCCTTTCAATGGGCTAAAAACAACCAAACAAACGAAAAAGCCAAGCACCCCCACCACTCCCACCCCCAGAAAAGTAATAATAATAATAATAATAATAATAATAATAATAATAATAATAATAATGATGATGATGATGATGATGATGATGATGATGATGATGAAAACAAAAACAAACAAAAAATGGAAAAGAAAACAAAAGCAAAAAAAAAAAAAGGAAATCCACAAAGAAACAACAACAAAAAGAAATGTATAATAAAAGTCTACAAAATGATGAATGGATCGATCAAGTTGGGAATTAAGTAGTTACTGCAGGAGTTACTGTATTAAGACAGCAACAGAAACTAGACAGAGGACTTTACATTTTTAATCACTTTTATTACTTCTCTCAACAGCAACTACACTAGAAGCGTTGCACGCTTTATCGGGTTATATTTATAGGTATAGTGACGATTTATTGACAGCTCATCGATGTCAAACTAACACTTCAAGTCAAAATACAGTCTAAGGTAATATGCTGCTCAGTAGGTCAGCATCTGCTGAAATCCGCATTCGCTTTTGTATGATTTACATATATAGCTTCGGATGAGCAAGGGTTGATGAACCCTTCTTCCGAAAATTTCGCAACCTCTACTGACGTGTCAAGTCAGTATAACACAGCGACAACAAACATTGTAAGGATCATTTCGATCGATTAAAACTTGACAATAACACAACGAAAGTAAATGAAAAACCCAAGTTAACTACAGCTAGACGGCTTTTCGGTAAAAAAAATCTGGAATTAAATCAAGGCCTTTTTCGGTAAATTATCGTGTTGACAAGATTTGAATTAGTTCGTGTTCCTAGATCACAGATACATTTACAACAAACATGACCTTTAAATTAAAGGGTTTTCTACTTTTATTATTTTTAAAGTAATCTATATTAGAAACATCGACTGGTACAAATTCGATAAGAAACTCGCTCGAATTACACCAAACCGATCAAAAACGAAAAGGCAGGTTATTTCTGAGAATTACTAAAAGTGAAAACACGTAACAGCCTGATGCAAACAAGCTTTTATTAATTTGAAAAACAAAAAACAAAAACAAAACAAAACAAAACAAACTAACAAACGAACCAAAAAATAAACCATATTTTGATTAAACGGTCCAAAACACAACCCTTGTTTCATACCGATTTCACACCAAGACAAAACAAAGTTTGATCAATTCACAATTGCATCAAGAGAATATTAACTGGTGTAGTCTCGGACAAAATGCAGTTATTCCGTTCTTAAATCTGTTAATAATGGAAAGCAAGTTAATTTCAGGACGATTTTAACTAAAGGTTAAGTTTGGTTCTCAGAAGTTTACATGACAACTTTCATTTGAATCTCCCTGACATTAGCAACAAACACACAATAATCACACAAGTCATTCTTGTTTTAAGCAAAAGTATTTTGTGATAACAGCAACTAATGTAACATTCTGTTAAACTGAGTAACCCAAATAAAGAGCAAACTAAGAAAACAATTCTTAAAACTTTACTTTCGGCAAAAATAGCGTATTTCTATGGTTTAACAGTAGTGCACTCCGTTACTACTTCTGCAGCAATCTGTGGGTGAACTCTTGGCTGTCTCTTGTTGATATATATTAATACCATGGGAATTAAAAATGCTGTCAACAGCGCACCTCCCGTCATGTAGAACGAGTAAACATAGTTTCCCGTCTGATCGGCCATCAGACCTGTAAAAGAAGACGAGGATAATATGTCTACAAGTGACATTGAAATGTAACATATGCATTTTTTTCTCTGTAATTACTGCTGTTGCTGTTGTTGTTGTTTGACCTTCCTTCCCTGCATTGAGGTATCAAATAGTACCATCCAGCTTAGTAAATGCCGATTCAGTTAAGGTGCTGGTATTAGGATTGCCGTGGCCTTCAATTCTGCAAATAATTCTCTAATAATTGGAGCTCGAATAAATGCAGTAGCACGTGAATGATTTCACTGGAAAAAGAAGGGCAATGAAGCAATTACTCTTTGTAGTAAAGACAAGTTCGTAACTGTCATTTGTAAATTTTGAATAAAAAGACACTTCTTTCCCAACTTCATATCTTTGAAACGTTTCAGAAACGCTTCATATAGAATTAAAATCAATAAATAAATAAATTCTTCTCCCTGACCATAACAGTCGTATCTAGAGTCCCTTGTTCCTCCCTCCCTCTCTCCACTAAATAAAATGTAATAAATTATTTATTTTTATCGGAGAACATATAGTACTTCGTTATTTCGTTATCTTCTACGTAAGTATAGTCCTTTTAGCTAAATTTTGTGTAAATTTAGATGGCGAGTGTATAGCATTGTTCAACAGCTAAGAAGAGATATATCATATTGATAATAATTCCCCTTTCTTAGCATACGGGCCTTTCTTTGGATCAACTAGCAAACCGATTACTTTGTCTCAAAAAATTTGGTAAGGTAAAAACGGAGCCAAAAATGCAATAGAGTGTTTTGTCGCCGTATTGTAGGAGCGAAACTATAGAATGATATGCTTCGGGAAATATATTTTATTCTATGAAAATATTTGTTATTGCTCTGTACCTCCAGCCGCCGTGAAAACCTCTATATTAAAAAAAAAAACAACAACAATAATTTATTAGTTCATCCAAAACAGTGGTTTTTCAAAAATACAACGTAAATCTCGACGCCCAGAGGGGAGATATTGGTTTTAGTCTCAGCACGTTCTTCAAGCAACTTTAAACGAATCTTGAAACTTCGAAAGCTTTTTCTTTCTCTTGGAAAGGACAAATACGAGCAAAGAAAACAAAAAGTTTGAAATGTATGATATGCTGCTCCCTTGTCACTTTAATTTTTCCACCAAGCCAGATTTGGATGCCCCATAAGACAAACGGCTGATTTATAAAATAAAACGCCTGCACAATAAACCATCATGGATGAATGCTTAAAGGACAGTAACCTACCAGAAATAGGCCCACCAGCCGCTGCAGCCAGGGCATAGAAAACAAGGGTGATGGCAAAAGACGCTGTTCTTCTCTTATCATCGACGCAACTAAGCAGAATATAATTGTGCGATGTTACAAAAGCGCCATCGCTCAGGCCATATGTAACACTGAAGACAATCAAGTGCCAGTAATTTGTGAAAAAAGGCAGCAGAAATACGGAGAGGGCAGCTAACAGCAAAGATGCTTGATAAATGTAAACGGGATTCACCGTTTTGTTGTTGCACAACTTTCCTGATACGAACCGTGCCATGGATGAAGCAATGCCGATGAAAATAAACAGGCGAGAGGCTTCCTGTGCCGTGATTCCAATATCTTCCGTGAACTTCACCTGTGAAAGCAAAAGTAGCATGATGTCAGTACAGATTGTCATCTTGAAACCACGTAATTATGGTTGCCTATAATTTAGTGTTGCACATCTTGTATAATGACATGTAATGGCATAAAAACAATGACACCTTTTTTGAACTTATAAAGGCAATCGTATAACTTGCTCGCACATCGGTTCCCACGTTTAATGCTATTTACGCATTCTTGCTTCGAGTTTCATTCGTTCATTGTGCTGTTGTCGTTTGGTTATAGTGATTACTCCGTGTTCAGTTTAAAATCAATCTTAAAAACGCTCGAGCACAATTATAGGTATGTTTAAGGATACAGTTCTGGAAATTCATCGAAACATATATATGCTAAATGAGTCGAATAAGTTTGGCTGTAATTACGGCTTTGCTACATAACAGTACGTTTTATTTTAGTTTTGGAGATGACGTTATTCTAACTCCTAGCAAATAGGTCTCATTCCATTTCTTTTTACAGAGACTGAGAGAGGTAAATAAGATTTGGGTTATATACAAATAATTCATCGCCTAACCAAATTGATGTAAATGATGTACATTCCAAAACTTGCAAACGTTAAAGAAGTCACGATGGTAGTGAAAGTAGGAAATGTCCACACGCTGCAGTACAAAGAGATTCCCTTTCTTTCCTTTACTTCATTTCCATCGTTTGTCATTGTATCAACTTGAACTATGTTTTCCACGTTCGGGTTGAAAGCCAGACTGAGGATGCAGACCAAAGCGAAAAATGCTGTCATTATCCTGAAAGTGCCTCTCCATCCAAACGAATCCAAAAGTACTTGAAGCAATGGTCCTGTGTAAAGAACACCCAAGCTTGCACCCAATGATACAATACCGGTAGCCATGGACAAATTTTCTTCAAAATATTTTCCAATCACGAGAAAGCAGGAATTGAAGATAAAACATGCTCCCAAGCCAAGCACCAAACTGTATGTGAAGTACATCGGAGTGAGGCTCTGAAGAAACGACGTCGCCAGCAAGCCCGTAATACATAGCACCGCTCCGAAAAAGGTCACAATTCGACAACCAAAGCGATCGCAGAGGTAGCCAGCCAGCGGACTTGCAAACCATAGCATCCCCAAAGTTGCTGAACCAACCAAAGCTGAAAATGAAGACATTGGGAAATGTTGAAAATGATCTGTTATTCAGTCAGTGACACACGCATAATCGAAAAAACGAATCCGAGTTTTCCCAACAGGAGTCGAACTTTTGACTTTCTGATTACACAGCTGGGATATATTTAGTATGAAGAGACTCGTGGGAGCTAAATATTAAAACAGATTAACGTTAAAAACAACCTGCACAATGCAAGGACTTGAATTTCGATTAACGAGAGGATGAGAGATTAATTCTTGAAGGGAAAGGGGAATGGGAAAACAAAAAACGGAAAATCAGTAAATTAAAAGTTGGAAATGGGAGGCCATGACTAGTGAATGAGATTAGAGAATATTGTGGTCAGTGGTGATTATCCCTAAGCCTTTTTTTAAATATGTCCAAATTAGCTGTTGTCATAAAACTCAATACCAATGATTTAGCAATCAATACCAAAAATATGTCCTCATTCACCTCTCCAAGGCTGAACAGCGAGTGAAACACGATAGCACACGCGAATTATCGCCTCCCACGATGAGTCGAGAAAGTATGTTAAGTTGCGCTGTTTTGCAATCAATTTTATGTTCTGAGTCGATGTTAAGCGCCTAATATTGTGGAGTTTTCTGACTAGTGGTGCA
The DNA here is from genome assembly GCF_977016875.1 of Pavona decussata. Classification (NCBI taxonomy): domain Eukaryota; kingdom Metazoa; phylum Cnidaria; class Anthozoa; order Scleractinia; family Agariciidae; genus Pavona; species Pavona decussata. The sequence goes on along the minus strand of NW_028145838.1, from coordinate 35,096 downwards.
TGTGCACATGCATATATATGTATGCATGCAAATACACGTGTTATGCAAATTGACAAACATTCCATTTTCTTAACAAAACAAAACAAAACAAAACAAAAAAAAAAAACGGTTTTAACTATATTAAATGCCTATAGTTGATTTTAAATTAAGTTAAGTCAAACTTAAATGTAGTTACGAATATTCTATTTCAGATCAAGGCAATTTATCCACATTAAAGAATTTCAAGAACTGACGTTCGAACGTTAACCAATCGTCAGAGCGAATCCGCCCAGACGACTAAAGAGCTAACGTTCGAAACGTCCGACTCCCGATTCTCTTTACTGTGGCTAAATTACGAATCAACTCAGTTCATAAAACCAGATGTTCATTTCTACTCCCCTGACCGACGTAGCGTTACAGTTAGTTTTTTAGAAACTAACCCTCTTATCTCAAAAATTAATAGCGTAAGTTAAAAAATTAATTAAGAAAAATACTGAATACTCATCGAATAACGTTTAACCAATTTATGTGCGCGCAGAGCCCGTACCTGCATAAGCAAGTGCACGTGCAAACTACAATAAACATGCTTGGAATTGCGTTTGGGTTGGCCCAGTTTTCCTAACTAACCCTCAAGCCGTGCGTCCTGCTTAGGTCCTTGTCCCAGCAACAACATTCAAAGTGACATTTAGTTACTAATTTCGAACTGAAAAATCATAATTTTCGATTACTAAAAACAATTCTGTCAAATGTCAAGTGAGTTGGAAAGTCGTTTTGTATTTGCAGATCACAGCGTTTATTTTGGTCCCATTCGACATCGGGAAAGTAAAGTAAAGTATTCTTAAGAATAGAAACATACAAACACACCCGGCTATTCCTTTGCATAAATGCTCTTGAATGGACATTTTACTCGAAAGATTTAAAAGAAACGTTAGAAGGGAAGTGAATTGTTTAAGGAAAACTGGCTTTGCGCAGGCTTGCCATAATGCACGAGCTACTGGTATTGCAAAAAAGTAAGAGATGTTCCAAAAATTTAGGAGTTTTTAAGTAGTATAGGATATGATGGTATAGGCGCATTTTCCGAAATTGCGCCAAGAAATTGCGCCAAGAAATTGCGCAAATAATTTCCCAAGGTCAAATCCAAAAAGGCTTAAAGAGAAACCGCTTATATATAATATGGAGAAAATTCCAGAAAAAAATCTAATCATATATATATGGATTCATTGGAAAAATTATCAAAATCTGAATTATTACAAATTATTTTTAAGCAGAATGAGAATGTTGCTGCATTAACGAAACAAGTGCAACAATTAATCGAACTAAACAAACCAGTTCCAGCTCCTCGCACTAAAGTTGCTTCAAAAATTATGGAGCGACCTATTCCAGCACCACGTAAAAATGTCAAGCAAATGATTAAAGAATATGAGGAAAATATTAAGCCAGTTCCGCCTCCCCGAACTAAAATAAAGCAAGTGAATAAAGCTTTGAAAGGTTTTACTGAATCATATGAGGTTAATATAATAGATGAAACAGATCCTTTAGTTCAATTACAGAAAACTAGAAAAAAACTAGGATTTTATATCAAAAACATATTAGAGACAATGAAGGGTCTAAAGTTTATTGAAACTCTGAAAGTGACGTTTGAGAAAACAACAGGTGATGTATTTATATCCAAGGAAGCCTATTTTAACAGTAAGGCTCAAACAATTATCAACCAAACAGAAATTGATGAAGCATTAATGTCGTCTGAAGAACAAATCTTGAATAAGATAGCTAAATGGATATCAGAGGGTTCAGGATGGGTCATTAAATCAATCAACAATCATTATATAAATATTGTACATTATCAACCAACAAAGGGTTCATCATATCTGAAACTACCAATTGAATTACAACACCCTCGTAAAGGATTAATTAATCTGCAGAATAAAGACAATGAATGTTTTAGATGGTGTCATGTGAGGCATCTATGTCCAATGGATAAAGACCCACAGCGTATTAAAAAATCAGATAGAAAATTCATCGAAAATCTTAATTATGATGGAATTGAATTTCCTGTATCCATCAAGGTGATAAATAAAATTGAATTACAAAATAAAATCAATATCAATGCTTTCGGTTATGAGAATCAGCAACCATATCCACTCTTCATCTCAAAAGAAAATTTTGAAGGTCATATGGAATTATTGCTTATAACCGAAAATGAGAATAAACACTTTGTGTACATCAAAGATTTTAATAGATTTATGTTTAACAAAACCAAGCATGAAAATAAGAAACATTTTTGCATGCATTGTTTGCAATGTTTTAGCACGAAAGATGTGCTTGATGTTCATAGAAAAAACTGTATTGCAATAAATGGAGAACAGGCTATTAAAATGCCAAGTAAAGATAACAACATTTTACAATATAACCATTACCACAAGCAATTACCTGCTCCATTCGTAATATATGCTGACTTTGAAGCTTTAACAGAGAAGATACATGGTTGCCAACGGAATAATGATAAATCTTTTACAGATGCCTATCAAAAGCATACAGATTGTGGATATGGGTATAAAGTTGTTTGTTGTTACGATGATAAGTATACCAAGGATGTTCAATATTATAGAGGTGAAAATGCTGTTTACAAATTTTTAGAACAAATGTTAGAAGAAGTACGTTACTGCAAAAACATTGTTAAATACAAATCCAACAAACCATTGAAAATGACTAATGTTGATGAAGAAGAATTTCAAAAAGCTGATAAGTGTCATATTTGTGGTAAATCGTATAAAAAAAAAAGATATAAGAGTCAGAGACCATTGTCATATTACAGGATTGTTTAGAGGTTCAGCACATCAAGATTGCAATTTGTCGTTAAAACTCAATGACAAGATACCTGTGGTTTTTCATAATCTGAGAGGATATGATAGTCATTTTATAATGCAGCAGATTGGTGAAATTGTTAAAAAACATACATATGTAAATGGAAAAGGTGAGGAGTGTCAAATGAATGTCAATGCAATTCCAAATAACATGGAAAAATATATGGCTGTTATATTAGGAAATAGTTTAGTATTTATTGATAGTTTTCAGTTTATGAGTCAATCACTTGCTAATCTTGTTAATAATCTTCCAAAAGATGCTTTAAAATACACGAGAGAATTTTTCAAGAAGGATAAATATTTCAATCTAATGACTAAGAAAGGTGTATACCCATATGATTACATGGATAGTTTTGATAAGTTTAAAATGACTGAATTACCATCAAAAGAAGAGTTTTATAGTCAATTAAATGATGAGCATATATCCGATGAGCAATATGACCATGCGAAAAAAGTTTGGAAAACCTTTAAAATAAAAAATATGGGAGTATATCATGATCTTTATTTAGCGAGTGACGTAATTTTATTGGCAGATGTTTTTGAAAATTTTAGAAAAACGTGTTTGGAATATTATAAGTTAGATCCGTGTCATTATTTCACAAGTCCGGGTTTGAGTTGGGATGCTATGTTAAAAATGACTGGTATCAAATTAGAACTTATGACTGATATTGATATGTTCCAATTTATTGAAAAAGGTCTAAGAGGTGGTACCAGTTACATTGCTAATCGATATGGAAAAGCCAATAATCCCTACATGAAAGAGTATGATGAAAAAGAACCATATTCTTATATCATGTATCTTGATGCAAATAATTTATACGGATGGGCTATGTCTCAATATCTTCCAACAGGAGGTTTCAAATGGTTATCAGAGAAGCAGATTGAAGAGCTAGATATATGGGATTATAAGGAAGAATCAAATAAGGGAATAATATTAGAAGTTGATTTGGAATATCCAGCAGAACTACACGATCTACATAATGATTTTCCATTAGCACCAGAACAAGTATGCGTAAAAGGAGATATGTTATCAGAATATTGCAGGTTGATAAAAGAAAAGTATAATATTTCAATTGGTCAAGTTCATAAATTAATTCCAACGTTGTCTGAAAAACGGAACTATGTATTACATTATAGAAATTTGCATTTATATCTTGATCTAGGTTTGAAAATAACCAAGGTTCATAGAGTACTTGAATTTGATCAATCTCCATGGTTGAAACAATACATAGATTTTAACACTCTTAAAAGAACTAATGCAAAAAATAGTTTTGAAAAAGATTTTTTCAAACTGATGAATAATAGCGTATTTGGAAAAACCATGGAAAACCTCAGAAAAAGAGTTGATGTAAGGTTAGTTACAGATGAAAGGAACTTGTCCGATTAACATCAAAACCAACCTTTGTATCCAGTAAAATTTTCAACGAGAATCTTGTAGCTGTTCATAAGATGAAAGAGACATTAACCCTAAATAGACCAGCATATGTTGGGATGTGTATTCTAGATATAAGTAAAACACTAATATATGATTTTCATTATAACTACATCAAATCCAAATACGGAAACAGAGCAAAATTATTATTTACAGACACTGATTCTCTAACGTATGAAATAAGAGCGAATGATGTTTACAAAGATTTTTGGTCTGATAAAGATAAATTTGATAACAGTGATTATCCAACAGATAATCCGTTTTATGATGCTAGTAATAAAAAGGTAATAGGTAAGTTTAAAGATGAAGCGGCTGGCAAACCAATAACGGAATTCATTGGTTTACGTAGTAAAATGTATTCATACATCAAAGATGATGGTACCAACAATAAAACTGCAAAAGGTATTGCGAAAAATGTGATTAAAAAAGCCATCAAACATGAGGATTACAAAAATATATTATTCAACAACGAGCAAATGTATCATAACATGAAAACGAGAGTTTTTCACTAAACAAAGTTTCATTATCATGTTTTGATGACAAAAGATATATTCACAATGATGGTATGAATAGTTATGCATATGGGCATTACAAAATTGCTCAATTAAATTAAGCAACCCTCTGATCATATGATAATGAAATTCATTCGTGATCGGATCTAATGGTAATACAATCATTATTATAATATATAAATTTTATTTTTAAGCGGATTTATGGTTTAACTCAATTTCCATTTAAAATGGTTTAAAGAAATGTTACTATTATATATTATAATGAGTCGTGGTATAATTAAACCGAGTCAACAAGGTATAAAAATATCTGATAAAAAATATTTAATACATCCAGTTTATGATTTGTATGCGGCTTCTGATGATGGAAGTATAATAAACATTGAGGATAAAATACCATCAAAGGGTGATAAAACTTATAATGGATATATGAAATGTCTGGTTAGAAAAAAATGGTCAAATGTTGAGAATATATTATGTTCATCGTTTTGTTTGGGAATGCTTTAATGGGGCAATTCCGAGAGGAAAAGTGATTGATCACATCGATGATATCAAAGATGATAACCGTTTATCTAATTTACAACTATCATCCCAAAAAGAGAATAACAAAAAAGCAGCAAAAAATCGTGATTATTCGTTTGTGGTTAATAATCGTATCAATAAAAAATTCGTGAAAGCTATTAATTCTAGTACTGATGAGGTGACATACTATGATAGTATGTATGCTGTTCAACAAAATCTAGGTATTAATGCAGGGATAGTGAAAATGGTTTGCGAAGGTATTAACAACTGCAAAAATGGAATTTCGAAAAAGAATGGCGTCTCTTACAAATTTGAATATGTGGACAAAGAAGATATGCCTGATGATTATATCAAATCATCAAGAACAGGAGAAAAAAGACGGCAACTATTAACCGATGAAGAAAAGTGGTCAAATAGAACATTTGTATGTAGGTGTAGTAGGACCATGTTGAATAAAAATAAGAATTATCATAAACAAAATTGCATAGATTTATACTAAATCCTTCTACGATATCCAAGAATTAAAATCATCACTATATCCTTTCCATTTCACTAAAGCTTGTTTTTTCTTGTGATCTTTCCGGATGACTTTGTCTATTCTGAATACCTCTTGTTTTGCTTTTGACAATTCAGCTTCATAAAAGCTGCCTTGTATCTCTTCATTATTGAGATCCTTCAGTTTGTAAGTGATTGGATTGGTGTATTGGGTTTTATCGATAATGAACAGTTCTTCAGTCCAATTTGGTGTATAACTTTTATCAAATACCTTTCTTTTATACTTTGATATCCTAACCTTGTCACCTACTTTAAACTTAGGTAATTTTGGTTGCCTCATATCACCATATAGGTTAAAGTTAAAAGTTCCTTTATTTTCTTTTTTTTCTGGCTTCTGTTGGTGTCATTTTGATTGAACTGTGTTTAGACATATTATACTGTTTCAACAACATGGGTAATATATCCAGGTACATTGTATTGCCTTGGGCAGTGAACTGCTTCCACATCTTGGTTTTGATTGTTCTATTCCATCTTTCCACCACTGATGATTTTTCTTCATTTTCTGTTGAATAGAGTTTTATGTTGTGTTTATGGAGTAAGTCTTTCATATGTTTGTTGTAGAACTCTGAGCCTTTGTCAGTCCATAGATATTCTGGTTTATCCCCTTCTTTGAAAATCTGTTGGAATGCTTTGGTTACAGTTTCACCTTTCTTATCTTTTAACGGAACAATCCAGCCGTATTTACTGAAGATATCTATTACCATGAGAAGATACTTATAACCTTTGTTCCATTTACTCAACTGTTGCATTTCAACAAGATCAGCAGCCCATATTTCATCAACATGATTAACAATAACACGCCGTCGAGTAAAGTTACGCTTTATGGGTTTATGCAGTTCATCAGCTAATGTTTCTTGCCAGTTTTTACTCGACGGCTTTTGGCGTTTTTTGAAGCTCCAAGTCCAAGCTTTTTCTTTGTGGCTATTGCAGCTTGAGCTAAGCTTGTACCCCAAGGTCTTTTATGATAAGGTATTTCAGATATTCTTTGTAGCATAATATCATCAGCTGCGTGTTTATCGGATAATGATCTAGCATTGCTATAATCTATATCATGTTGTTGGAAAATAGCATCTAGTTTATTTATTGGTTCTCGATAATTGGGATCATTTGATGCTAATCTTTCTTCTAATTTTGTGCCAGGTCCACAATAATTGTATTTTTTCCCCTTAGGAGTTCTCATATGTAATTCTCCAAGTTTGGATAGTTGTTTTTGAAGATCGAAACCGCCTAAACCACTCCCATCGAGATCCTTTCTGTCAGTGACATATTTTTTATTAGGACGTACTTTAGTAGATAATTGATCAAGCATTTCAGAACCTGTCTTCTTTATAAAAGGAGTAGCTTTTTCTAAAGCATAATCAAGACCCTTCTTTTGTAGTTTGGGATTTCTCAATGCTTCAGATCCATAATATCTACCCATTTCTACAGCCTTTTTACCCAACCATGGGATACCATGTTGAATTAACATATCAGTACCAGTTGATGCTAAAGTATCCATTATGCCCGCCCCTTTGGGCGGGCTGCTCCGTTTCCCTGATTTTGTTTAACGAATTTGGTTTTTTTTATTTCACATTCTGCACAAGTACAAAAAAACATTAATCTATTATTTTTTGTTTGGAAATAACCAGAAGGTTCAACACATTCAGTTTGTTTTTTCTGTTTAACACAATACGATTTTACCATTTATACATATATGTTACACAATATTTTTGAAATAATTTATTATGAATTCATGATTATCACTATCAGTAGTATTCAAATGTAAATTGGTATTATGAATTGTTTCTAGAATCGATTTTCCTTTTTGTCTTTCAAGCAGATAATAGAGACACCAATATCCACATAATACAGAATCTCGATCTTGAATTTCATCTGATGAATATATCAAAGGTTTACCACTTGTTGCAAGATATTTTTCCACTTCTTTTGGCATAGGTAATCCGAAGCTGTCAAAATATTCAGCATATTTGTTTCCATTTCGATATGCAACCCAATGTGTGCCTGATCCGATAAAATCATCAAGATTTATGATCCCCACTTCATTGTTTCTGATGGACATGGGTAATTTATCTTTGCTGAAAACTCCTCTGAAATATTTGATACCAAGCTGTTTAACCCAATTATTAAGATCAAAATTGCTAAGCGGAGTATTAATAAATTCTACAATATGTCCCCGATTAGTGGAATGTTTTTGAAAGGACTGTTTTTTCCCAGTAGTAACCCTTTTCCTTTTCTGAAGGTTTTTTTTTACTCCCATGCCTATGGGTTGTTTCCAAGTACCATAAAATGGAGGTGGTCTATAATCAGCCGGAAGAACCAAACCACCATTGGTATTTTTTGGAACATAAACTGGTACAGACCGTCTTGATCTCTCTCTGTCCACTTGCAACCCTTTTCCAGTCAATGCATTCAACAATAAAGGAACGCCAATTGAAGCCAACAATGTACCCAAGAAACCACCTGATTGACTCTTTGTCGGTTTGATAACAATCTGTCCACCAGTATGAATTGCATTAACGATTTGTTTCTTTTGTTCATTTGTCAACCAATCTTTATACTTTATCAACTGATCAACTTTGTTTTGTGGAATTAAGAACCCACCAACCTGTCCTTTTCCGAATATCTTATCAACACCAAGACTGGCAAGACCAGATAATGCTCCAGTAGCCAGTGGACCAGCAGCTTTTGAAGCTAGACTTGTTACAGCTGGAAGTGCCCTAGCACCAAGACTGAATAATGATGACCATAGGCTCCCTCCCATTTTGACTGCTTTTCGTATCTGTGTTTTTGATATTTTAATGTCAGAACCAGTACCATTTGCCATTGATTTTCGTAAACTATTTATTTGGGTTTTGGTTAACATAAGTTGGTCAGGTCCATTTAGTTCATCATGTGATAATCTGATTGTTATTGCTGAATTATTTCTCAATGCTTTTGCTAATTTTTGTTTTTGTCCTTGAGACAATTTTACACCATGTGAATGATAGCTAGTCATATCTTATATATGATATGTGTAGATAAAATTATATTTATCTGAATAAAAGCTTGCCGTCTTTCTGTACAAGTTCAGCATCTTGTTCGTATAAAGTGAGGGCATGAATTGAGTAGTTTGCATTTGTGGCACCTGATAGTGAATAATGAAATACCAGTCTAGTTGTTCCATCTCTGATATCCATTTTTTTGTTTTGTTAGATCAAAGTATAAAAACCCAAATATTGATTTGAAATTAGATGTATTCAAAAGCGTAGCTTGTCCATATTCATTGTTCGCATGAACAAACTTCAGTACATCTCGGTAAACACGTGCATATCAGTTGATGGGTTGTTGTGAACATCAGGATATTCATTACCATTCGCAACAACTAGATGAGCAGAAGATAGTGATCGATCATTAGCAACATTGAATGTGTTGTACAAGAAAGGATTACTAGTTTGTGAATCAAGATTGGCATCATTGAGGATGAAAACAAAAACATGTCTTGGTCGTTCAATGGCAGTTGATATTGTGAATGTACCAGATTGTAGTCTACTACTCAATGATCCCTCAATGTTTTCACGTAGATATGTCCATTTATGTGGTTTCATAAACTGATCAATGTATAATGATTGTCCTTCTGAATTGAAAGTTATTCTTGGCACAACTAGTTGCATCCTCAACATCATAACACGGCACGCAGCCCCAGCTTGCCAAATAAGATTACTATCTGATTCAATTTTCAGATTTATTTGCAATTTTGTCGAAGGAAGAAGTTCATCTCGTAGTGCCTCGAAAAATGAATAACGGTTAAGTGATATTTCCGTGGAAACATCAGCTGAAACACCGAGGATTGCTTTTCTTGCAGCAAACCCTTTATTGTAATTTGCCTGAGCAGGTCTTTCTTCAGTGTTTCTTTTTGTATCCAAATAAAATAGTTCATTTGTTGCAGTTGTTTCTGCGTAATCTTGACTGTATTCTAACAAATTTTTGATATTAACAGCTTGATTTGCATAGTTACATTCATAAACTTTCCTACCATTTATTATGACATCGAAGTTGTTGATGAATGAATGTGATCCATTAACAATCCCATTATGATCTTCAGCCGCAATATTACCGTTAGCCATTGTTTGTAATTTGAAGGTCATTGATATTCTGGCATTATACCAGTCAAAAGGTGTTACCTCACCAGTATTGTCAACAACAAACCTGTATCCGTCTTTCTTCTGAGAATTGTCGTTTCCTGGATCACCAGTATTTAATGGTGTATCGAGTTCGAAAAAGAAATCTTCATAACTTTCTAAATATTTCGGATTCCTGAATGATTTCATTATACTATTATATTACACAATTTTTCATATCTTAATTTTTTTCCCACCAGATATTATTCTATTCACACGATCTGCTATTTCTATATCAGAAAGTTGTTTTGCACTATTTTTAGACATGTTAGTGGGTGAAATGATTTCAGGTTGTTTTTCGCTTAATAACTGAACTATCTTTTCTCCCGATCTTCGATTAGGGGTAATCTTTTTTATTAAAGCGTCTGCTGCTTTATTCCCAATATGCTCTCCAGTTTTTGTAACAGCCTTTGTAGCTGCTGTTTTAACTCCTTTTTTGGCTAATTCTTTGGCCGTTTTTCCGAATAATTTTGATGTAATTGATTGTAATATATTCCCGCCGATAATTGATTCATCGTAAATATTCTTTCTAACATAACGACCAATTTCTGGGTCGTATCTTCTTTTGAATTCACTTTGTCTCATTATACAATTTCATTACACAAAACTTGAACGTAGAATTAAACTCATAAACCAATCTATATTATTCAAATCAATTGGTCTGTTTAATGCATCAGTTACCGTTATTCTGATTTCGGATAGAATATCTTTTGATACTGGACTGAATAAAGCTCTTTTCGGCTCAAAAGTAAATGGAAATGATCTTCTTAAATTATCTGTTGGAATCATTATTAATGTGTTTGTTAATACTCCATCGCTAATACTGTCAGTTATAAGATCACAATTTATGTTTATGACATCAATACTATTGGTTATATTTGGAAGTTTGCTGCTATAATCAGTCTGTGTTATTATTTTGGGCTCAAAACCGATCAGATCACCGAATTTTGAATTGGATATATCTAATCTCCATTTGTTTCCAAGTTCGACAACGACACGATAACTTGATAAAACAAAATACAGTTTGACAGCTACACCATTAGCTGGTTGATCATCGTTTTGTTTAATGGCTTGTGTAATATAATTATTAAGATCATCATAACTGTACATACCATCAACAAATGTGATTGTTTCCCAATTGGCTCCACTATCTTTGGAGTATTTGATTTTATTATTGTTGTTTTTATTATTGATATTATGCCATGAATAAGTCATTGACACACGATTAACTGCTAGTTCATGTTTCATATCGCTGCTAAGATGAATTGGTGGATTAAACTTGATTGAAAAGTCTTCAGGCTGACTCCTACCTATTTTTTGACGATTAACGGATGATATCTTTATTTCTCGTTCTTGCATATATATCATTATAATACATAATTATTCAATAGCTCAATTAGTTGTTTATTGGAAATCGTACCTAGTTGATTCAATTTACGGGCAATCTGTGAAAATTCATTTTTAACTGAGTTATTCCCAGCTAAAATGGATCCGCCGAGAAGTTCCATTCTGTCAAGTAGGTCATTTCTATTATTGAAATATACAACTCCTGATCCTATTTTTTTGAACTTATTACTGGTTTTATGGATTGGAATTTCACTCAGTTGGTTTAATTCATTGAAAACCATTTTGGCTATATCACTGTATTTCTTTTTTGAATTGAATCTCTTTGTGAGGAGATCAATGGTGTCAAAATCAACCTTCTTATCAAGCACTTTTTGTCCATCTTTTGATGCAATAAGACGTAATTGTCCCATCAATTTGGGGATATCAATCATGAGACCACCATACTGACCATATTGATTTATCTTATACGCATTACGCTTTGGTTGTGTATGCAAGCCTTCACCACTGAGGGTTTTTATACCTTCTGGGATGAGTTGAATTCTTTTTCTGTATTTTTTAACAGCCTCCATTTTCATGTTTAACATATCGATTTTAGCTTCATTTTTGATTTTACCTTTACCTCTTGATAAAACACCTTTTTGTCCACCAATTTCCTTTATTATTTTCCCAACCTTATTATCATAATCCTTAAAAACAAGCGAACCATCCTTAATACGTTCTAATAGTGAACTAGGTGGAATTAATTCATATTCCATCATTATCTCAATTTCATCATCATTGAATCCTTTGTCCAGATTTGCTTTATATGGTGAAATCATAGTTGGTTTATAACCAATTGGCAGTTTTGTTTCTTGTTGTGGTTGTGGTTGTGGTTGTTCAGGCTGAATTGCTAACATCTCAATGTTCTCCAAACCTGATGTGATTGCTTTTTGGTTTTTCTGCAACTGCTCAGTTAATTTATCCTGTTTGTCGTCGATTGCTTGTTTTGTCTCATCCTGAGCTTTAATTATCGGTTTGAACGTTTCTGATAAACCCTGTTGTAAATCTTGTTTATTATGCTTGTATTCCTTCAACGTGTCTCTTACCTCTTTAGTTAAATTTCCAGCCTTGATCTTGGCTTCAGATATTTGTTTTAATCTTTGTAAGTCCATTATACTATTTGCTTACATAAACTTATCTAAACTTATCTAAACTTATCTTTCAGAAATCATATACAAATCCATCATTTTTATTGTCTAATAAAATAGTATAATGGATATTCCAAACTATGGCAATGAAAATGAAAACAATAATTTCAAACGGCTATATGGATTCATGCCAAATGATACATTTCGAATGCTTATCTGTGGTAATACTGGTTCGGGTAAAACTAACCTTCTTTATCACATGCTTATGAAACCATTACTCTACTATGATCAGATACATCTTTATGCAAAAAGTCTAGAACAAGCAAAGTATAAAGATATGATTCAAAAGCTAAATGATATATCAAATAGTGTTGGTTATGATGTGATAGTTTATAGCAATGATCAGATAATTTCAGTTGAGAGTTTAATGGATGATGAATCACAAAAGATTGTCATATTCGATGACTTTATTTGTGATAAAAACCAAAAACCATTAATCGATTATTTTTATAAGAGGCCGGCATAAAAACTGCTCTGTTATTTACCTTAGTCAATCATTTTACAAGACGCCAAAGGACATCAGATTGAACTGTTCACATTTCTGTGTCTACGACTTCCCAAGCAATAATGAACAGAGTCTGATATCTCGTGAATTGGGAGTTGATAAGGTAACATATATTAAAACCACCAAAAAACCATATTCTTTTCTCTATGTGGACAGACCTATGAAAGTTGTAAAAAGAAACTTTTACGGAACAGTCTAATCAATTAGTATAATGGGAATTTTCAATGATGAAACAACTTCTACATCAGGTTCTGGATCTTCTGGATCAATAGGACAACAAGGTCCTCCAGGTGTTGGTTTTATACTAACAGATAATGGTGATTATAACTTATAAAACAAAAAAATGGTTAATGTTAAACAAGGCACTAATCCTAATGATGCTGTCACAAAGAGTCAGATTCAATTGTTTGAGGGAGCTCGACCAGGTGCAGTCGTTAATAATAAATCAGTTATTTACAGCAATACCGGCAGCGTTCATACCAATAGTATCTATCTACAAGATACACCAGACGGTGCTGGTAGCTCCAATGATGTTCGATTAATGACTGAGCATCAGTCTTATCTTCATATACCAGATTTGCAAAACTTTGATGGTTATGGTGGACGAGCTAAAAGCGAAATTATGGTCACATCAACAGAACAACATATCACCGGACGGAAAACATTTTTTGATATTAATGTTTTAAAACCTGATAATGACGATCAAGCAGCGAATAAAAAGTACGTTGATGATTCTGTTAAAAAAATACCATCACCTGATTTATCAGGTTATTTGGAAAAGGATGGATCATCACCAATGACTGGTAACCTTGATATGGGTAATAAACAAATCACCAATCTTGGTGCTAATATACAAAATACCTATGATGTTGTTAATTTAGGTTTTTGTGATACCAAATATTTACAAAAAGTTTCAAATAGTGATCTTAATATGGATCGACATCTGATAAAAGATATGGGTCCACCTGTTGATAATACTGATGCTGCTACAAAGGGTTATGTTGACAGTGAAATAGCAAAAATACCAGCTTTAGACACATCGGATTTCATTAAAAAAGATGGTAGTGTCCAAATGACTGGAGATTTGAAACTTGGCAATAATCAAGTGAGAGCTTGGAATGCTCCTTCAAGAGGGAACAATAAAAACTGGGAATTTTGGAGAGGTGATATCACAGTCGATGGTGATTTGATTTTAAACAATCATGAAATAAAAAACGTTACCACTCCAAAAGCAAATGAATCAGATAAAGCCGCTAATGTTGATTTCGTGGTCAATGAGATTAATAATAACAATGCAAATGTCACACAACAGTATAAGGATTGGGTTGCTCAAAGTCATCTCATCAGCAGTCACAAAGAAAATGTTTTCAAATACCTGTATGACACAGATGAATCAGCTTCGGAGTATAATATAAGGGTAGATGGGTTCGAAGAAAACTTCAGAGAATCTGCTCATCAAAATAAAAAAGCTTATTCAATCACAATGATTAAGGACACTGATGGATCTAATGATTATCGAAGTGGTATCTCATTCAACATTTATCCATTACCCATTGGTACGTTCACAATGATATTCGAATACTATTGGCCTGAATCCACCAATGTATCATTATCAACTCAGGGAACAACTGTCTATATTCACAAACAGGTCTATCGAGCATTCGACACGTATGGCAAACTGCTTGTTCAGATTAATTACAACAGTAAAACCACACCTGATCGTATAACATTAGTCATCCATGGCAGAGCTGTAGTCCAAAATCCAGAAGGATACTTGGTTATTTATGGAATCAAAGGATGGAGTGACAGTGTTGATCCAAGAGTTTATGATGGGCTGAAAAATGAAATGTTCGATTTCGAAAACAACAAGATGAAGATGCAGGTGGATATTAATATGAATGGCAAAACAATAACAGGTTTAAAAGATCCAGCCAACAATCAAGATGCTGTGTCAAAAGGATATTTGCTAAAATCAATCAAAACCAATTCAATTCAGTACTACGGCACTATTAGTAGTTCAAAAGTTTTTACAATAAATGGATTACCTTTTACAAAATCAGATGCAATTTACATTAAAAAAGTCAAAATCATTACCCATGGATCGAGAACTGGTGATGATCGTCTTTTTATTTCCGCCACAAAGAATAATGTCACATATACAACACGTCATAATTTTACATGATGTAAAGTATATGAAATGATTCATATATGAACTGCGGATGTAGATGAAAGTGAGAAGTGATCATCGCAGTGAATTTCCAATTTATGCAACTGGAAATTAGAAGCCTGAAAAAAATTCAGGCTTCAACGTTCATCCCGTTGAAGCCTGAATTTTTTTCAGGCTTCTAATTTCCAGTTGCATAAATTGGAAATTCACTGCGATGATCACTTCTCACTTTCATAATTTTACATATAATCCCAATCATAATGTGATAATTAATATCGATACTTTATACAACAACATCCAACAAATAGCTCTTCAAAACGGGAATAACATGAAATTTGAAATAATATTCAACATCCATGATTTAAATTAGTATGGTCTAATAATATAATGCCATTCATTCAAGACGAAAATGACAACCATATCCTTGATAAAAACGGAAACAAGATTGAATATACGGTCGTTTACGAAGAAATAGATCCTCACTACAAACAAAGAGAACCAATTCACGTCAATGATGATGGTCACCTTGACACAGAAGACCGTCATCTGATTATCAAAGATGGAAGACAACCAAATCATGCAATATCTCTCAGTCAACTCCAGAGCTACACAGAGGATACTATCAAACCACTGATTAACAATAGTATAAGACAATCTTTGGTGCAATTGGATTCTGACATCAAAGGACTATTGGAGAATATGATGCGCGTTAAAATAAAACCGTTAATAATCAGCACGATTAATGAAGCTCTTAAAAAATCATAAAATTTTGTATGGACAATAATTATAAAAGACTATGACTGATGTAACAGAGTTCAACCACGTCAGCAAACATTATCATCTAACCAAATCGATGAATTGAAATCTTATTACAAAACATATCACAAAAAAATGTGGATTTACAAAAAAGCTTATAAATCCTATAGAAAATGGAAATTAATCGGTAACATCAGTTCTGCAATTATTGCTGCTGGTGGTATATCCAGTAGTTTACCCACTTCAGGCATATCTCTTGTTGCGGCTACTGCTGTTTCACTTTTTATTCAAATATATTTGAAGCATAAAAATCTTGACATAAAAACATACCAATGTCATTACGCCTTTCAAAGATATGGGCACTTGTTAATATCCATAAAAGAAATCCTTAGAAGTGGCGAATTTGATGATGATCTTCTGAAAAAACTACAACATGCTGATGATTATATTTTAGACAACACACCGATTGTTGATAAACAACCAAGGATGTATGATAAGTTATTTCACTGACCTATTTCACCACCAGTCAAATCCAATACACTATCCCAATATTTTTTATAACTAGCCAATGTTCGGTCACTCTTAATACAAACAAGCGGACTGTGTTCTAATCCCATGGCTCTTAAAATTTGTTCCAATAAAAATTTTATACTGATAATACGTTTCCTTTTCCCATTAATACGGGGAAGGATTTTATTTATTTCAGCGAAAATACGATGTATTTTTGCCCTCTGTTGATAATTAACACATATCATCGATGCTGCCAATAAATCATTGATTATATTTTCAAGATGATATTTTCGATTGTAAACGCTCTTTTTACGAAAGCGATTAAGATTCTCTCGGAAATTAACATATTCGTTTACTACTTTATAGCCAGCAACTTGCCCACAATTTTCACAAACTGAATAACCTCTATCAAGAATTATATGGGCATTAATACAACATTGTTCGCGTTCGTTCGACTGACGATTTTCAAACTGCTCATGACAGAAAGGACAAGACTCTTCAAAATCCTTTAAACCTTCATGTATTTCTGCTGAACATAAATCACAATTCATTCTACTATACAATACATTATTGTACACAATATTGTTTAAACCAGCGAAGACTAAATCAATACAATACAGTCATTACGTCACGGCACAGCTGTGCCGGTCTACATCAAATATCACAATCACAGTCTATTTCATGTCTCCAAGGTATTGCTACAGCTGGATGACTTTCGAAATATTCGACAACAGACAGCTGATTCGCCGCTTTAGTCATACAAACTTTGTGAGTAAACTTTAACAGCAAAATTTATCATGACGTATAATTTTTACTTGTCTCACTGCACCAAAAAACGAATTTACAAAAGTAGCAAAACGGTAGCAAATGTGAAGTAAATACCATATTTGATCAAATTTGGTCATATTTGCTCAAAACCAAACTTCATGTTTGAACGAGATTTGCGCATAAAGCAAAGATGGTAAATACCGCATTTACAGTATATTTACACACCGTTGCAAAAGTGAGAAAGATGTACACATTTGAAACAACTTTTCTTTTATAGTAAATGTGTAGATAATACACACTTTTGCTCCAAGAAAACATAGATTTACATGGGTAGCAAATATGCGGTAAAAGAGTGTGTTTGCTCGACTTTGGCGATATTTGCTCACAAATCAAATATCGTGTTTGCAAGACATTTACAAGCAAAGCAAACGTGGTAAATACCGCATTTACGCAATATTCACACGTGCAGGAGGAAGTACACATTTAAGACAACTTTACCTCTATAGTAAATATGAGTGACACAACACATTTGCTCCAAGGAAAACGTATTTACGTGGTGAGCAAATGTGGTAAAATATCATGTTTGCTTAACTTTGGTCATATTTACGCATAAATCAAATCTCATGTTTGCACGACATTTACAGGCAAAGAAAAGCCGGTAAATATGAGTAACACCACACATTTGCTCCAAGGAAAATGGATTTACGTGGTGTGCAAATGTGGTAAAATATCTCGTTTGCTTAACTCTGGTCATATTTGCGCATAAATCAAATCTCATGTTTGCACGACATTTGCAAGCAAAGAAAAGCCGGTAAATATGAGTAAGAACACACATTTGCTCCAAGGAAAATGGATTTACAGGGTGAGCAAATGAGGTAAAACATTATGTTTGCTCGACTTTGGTCATATTTGCACATAAACCAAACTTCATGTTTGCACGACATTTGCAAGCAAAGAATAGACAGTAAATACAGCTTTTACGTCAACATTGCACACTGTAGCAAATGTGAGAAAGAAGTGCAAATTTAAAACTTTCCTTCAGAAGTAAATGTCATTAAGAACACATATTTGCTGACTAAAAAAATGGATTTACATGCATAAAGAAAATTCCAATTTCGCGTTTCTGAAAGGCGGAAAATGTGGCAAACACACATTTCAGTCAACTTCACTTCGGAACAAAAGGTAAGTAAAGTTAAATACAATGAATTCGTATATTCACCAAAATCTTTATTATCAAAAACAGTGCTGTCAGTGCATAAACAAACAATAACTTTGATAAGCCTCTGCACTTCTAAAAGAACTTATTACATTATACTTCTCAAATATATATATATATATATATATATATATATATATATATATATATATATATACGTGGTCTCTCTAAAAACAATCACACTTTGAACAGTAACCATTGCTTTCTTTCTTGTTATTTCTTTTGGAAAACAACAAAAAGTGTTCTCTTGTTGGAAAAGAAACAATAAAGAATTGAAAAATTGTCAAATACTTGTGAAATGTTCGTGGCTTAAGTCATTTTATTATGCAACTCAGAAACCCATAAACACTTTTATTAGAATAACAGGTAAACCGATCAAGTAAGGCCTTAAGCTACATGTACTGTGTTTTGTTTTATTCTGAGCTTTTTCTGATCCACACCATTATCAGGGAATGAGAAAGTACAGTGTCTACTATTGCCATTATCTATGATTGTAACTTTTATCTATAATTTTTTAGCATCACCTACTGATTATTTGTGCCAGTACCCACACCACCACTCCATTTTAGTATCCTGTACCGTAAACTATTTTTCTCATTCTGTGATGATGATGTGGATTGGCAATCACTCGGAATAAAACAAAATACAGTAGCTTAAGGCCTCACTTGACCCATTTACCAGTTATTCAAGATGAGATGCTATTGAAGGACAACTTCAAACTTTCATTTGACTTTTACACGTTCTTATGCTACAACCAATCAGTAATAAGAAACACAAACCACAGAAAAAGATTACCATAAGGTTTGTAGCTTACTGAACTCTAACTGGATTTATTTTCTTTCCAGACACCAAACATAAATATAGCATCCATGGTTTTATGATTCATATAAATGTAATTAACTCCAAGTAAGTACTTTGCACTTGCTAAAGTGTCATGTCAAATTTAATTTTCAACAGCCCATTCAAGCTCCCCTTTAGACAGATCACTTCAGTGATACCGTCCTAGGAAGGGTTCTTTCCTTTGCTCTTTTAGTAAGGGACTTCTAGTAAACCTTATATAGCTTTTTTTTTTGTTTTCCTTAAAGAGGTTGACTCCCATTGCAGCCTCTTTACTTTGCAGCCAGCAACCTTTGGTTGACCATTGCCATCATCCTCATAGCTGCTCTCCTCACTGCTCATGGCATCCAGAAGGGAACCTCTGCCGCCCTTCCTTTTGTATGGGCATCTTGCCACTGAATCATATCAAGCGCAACTGTGCGTCTCATTAATTTCTGGAAGATAATGGAAGCAATTGTTAGATCAGTAATGCAAACCTTAAAAAAAATGTGTCATCTTTACATTTACATCCGCCTTATGGGCCTGCACCCTTATCACGGATATTCTTGTTGTTCCCAAAAAGACCACAAACAAGGTTATGAGAAATGGTGGCATCTTTTTCAGTAGAAACTCTGAATTAATTACACAGCTTTCTGATACATGTAGTTCACCATATTACTGAGAGATAGTAATATTTTTCCCGGTCAAACTAAACTTTAATTTTAAAACATCTTGACATTCCTGGATAACTTTGAATGATAAGCAGTGACAAAAACGTCCCCTTTACCTCTGTTAATGGAATTTTTAAAATTTGATGCACATAAAATAAGCTGATACTTTGATTTTCCAATCAAGTAAAAGTTATATCAAACATTTATGTCACAATATAAATAAAAATGCCAAGTTTCCTACACTTATTAAGAGCATTGATGTTATTTCCTGTTTATTATTTAGCAAAGTTTTGCCAGTTTAGTTACTTGCATGTACCTCTTTTTGTCGGTCATTCTTCCGTGACTTTTGCTTGTGCTCTTCATGCTTGTCTAGATCTGATGTTTTCAGTCTCCTTGTTTCATGGCAAGATAAAAAATATCTTTGCAGAGCAGCTGCACAAAATGATGCATAATATGTAATTACATAATCATCATTAGAGACATTAACAAATGTATTATTACTATATATATATATATATATATATATATATATCTGTCTGGATTTTTAAGAACATGCCCTCAGAAATTAACCACATTTTGAGACTTTCTAGGCTGATGGAATATGCTAGTCCAGAACATGACTTTAATTAGGGCTCATCACAAGAAA
This sequence comes from Pavona decussata, assembly GCF_977016875.1. Taxonomy (NCBI): domain Eukaryota; kingdom Metazoa; phylum Cnidaria; class Anthozoa; order Scleractinia; family Agariciidae; genus Pavona; species Pavona decussata. The sequence goes on along the minus strand of NW_028145838.1, from coordinate 14,489 downwards.
GCAAGGTCAAAGAATACTACAGACCTGGTATAGAAGGTTTGTCTTTGAAATTGGACATGACACTAGCACTGACATTTGAACTGACATGAAACATGGCCTATGTGTTGACAAAACAAGTGCGACATTTCGCAATTATTAACGGCGCCAACGCATCTTAAATCTCACCCAAAACCCGGTCTTTTAGCGGTCCAGTCTAGCTTTCTACAACAGAATCGGCTTAATCGGAGCAAGACAGCGTTCTAAATTGATTTTCCGAATCTCTTCTATATTTACAAATCGAAACGAATCACGCCGAACGACATCTGGAAATTATTTATGACATTGAGTCCGGAAATCCGACCCCAAACCGCACCTCTCGACTAATCGATCACTAGCCTAACAACGCTACAGTTATAACAGCGAAAAATAATCGAATAGCTTTTCAAACTCACGCTTTTTGAAGAGAAAATCCTTGCCATTTCTTGTTCGTGTTTAGTGATATAACTTTAAGTCCCGGATGTTGGCAAAAAGATTGGAACGGGGAACACATATGGCGGTTTTCAACAAGAAAATAAACTAAGTCTTTGGCCAGGTGAAAAATTCCCGATAATTTCATCTTGCCCGACTAGAAATCATCCCTAAGAGCTACTTTTTAAAGCCAAAGACTGTCACCTCCTCAAGCAAAGCCCAAAATATGCCAGCCTTCGTCCAAGCCCGAGAAACTAAAGTTTACCCGTTTAGCTGAAAAACAGGACTACTGGTAGAAAGCATATTAGACCAGGCAGCAACTGCACTGGGAAGACTTTTTCCCTCATTAGACTTAATGATGTCCTCAGGAAAACTTTGCTTAAGGAAGCCAAACAAAACGCTAGGGCTAATGAATTTCTTCTCAGCTAAGACCGCGCCGAATTCAAAGCGAGTTCGTTGTGCCGTGTATAAACGTTTGAGAGAGAATGGGGCTAGCTGGGCAAAACAATTAAATGAGTCTACATCGGGTAGTTTCGGGTAGGGAGGAGGGAGGCGGGGGGGGGGGGGGTGGGTAACGAGAAGAATAGCTTTTGTCTTTAAAATGACTGCTGGTGACTCTTGTATCGTACATCCCTAAATTTAATGGGAAATATAATAATAATAATAATTAAAAAAAAACAACAAGTTATATGTTAAGAAAAGTTAACAAAAATCATAGATTTCTGAGGGTATGTTCTTTTAAATTCAGACAGATATTATTAGTATTTGGGCTCAAATTGTTCAGAACGGCTTGATATTCTTCTTTGTATCATTAATCGCTTCAAGATAAACTGTAGTAACCAAATAAAGAGGAAATGGTGCCTCCACAAGTTATATTTCAGGCAAGAAATCATGTCAGTTTACGAGTGACACAAAGCAAGGGCTAACTAGTTCCTTGCATTCATCATATTTTGAAATAAGCTGTAAAGTTGAGGCTTTAAGCCCTTCTACTAACAGCAGTTACATTGCTAGACACAAAACAACTGTGATTTACAAAAGCAGGACTAGCAAGAAAAGCTTATATTTTCATCATTCCACTTATATCATTTTAATATCTGTCTGGATTTTTAAGAACATGCCCTCAGAAATTAACCACATTTTGAGACTTTCTAGGCTGATGGAATATGCTAGTCAAGAACATGACTTTAATTAGGGCTCATCACAAGAAAGCAAGGTCAAAGAATACTACAGACCTGGTATAGAAGGTTAGTCTTTGAAATTGGACATGACACTAGCACTGACATTTGAACTGACATGAAACATGGCCTATGTGTTGACAAAACAAGTGCGACATTTCGCAATTATTAACGGCGCCAACGCATCTTAAATCTCACCCAAAACCCGGTCTTTTAGCGGTCCAGTCTAGCTTTCTACAACAGAATCGGCTTAATCGGAGCAAGACAGCGTTCTAAATTGATTTTCCGAATCTCTTCTATATTTACAAATCGAAACGAATCACGCCGAACGACATCTGGAAATTATTTATGACATTGAGTCCGGAAATCCGACCCCAAACCGCACCTCTGGACTAATCGATCACTAGCCTAACAACGCTACAGTTATAACGGCGAAAAATAATCGAATAGCTTTTCAAACTCACGCTTTTTGAAGAGAAAATCCTTGCCATTTCTTGTTCGTGTTTAGTGATATAACTTTAAGTCCCGGATGTTGGCAAAAAGATTGGAACGGGGAACACATATGGCGGTTTTCAACAAGAAAATAAACTAAGTCTTTGGCCAGGTTAAAAATTCCCCACAGTTTCATCTTGCCCGACTAGAAATCATCCCTAAGAGCTACTTTTTAAAGCCAAAGACTGTCACCTCCTCAAGCAAAGCCCAAAATATGCCAGCCTTCGTCCAAGCCCGAGTAACTAAAGTTTACCCGTTTAGCTGAAAAACAGGACTACTGGTAGCAAGCATATTAGACAAGGCAGAAACTGCACTCGGAAGACTTTTTCCCTCATTAGACTTAATGATGTCCTCAGGAAAACTTTGCTTAAGGAAGCCAAACGAAACGCTAGGGCTAATGAATTTCTTCTCAGCTAAGACCGCGCCGAATTCAAAGCGAGTTCGTTGTGCCGTGTATAAACGTTTGAGAGAGAATGGGGCTAGCTGGGCAAAACAATTAAATGAGTCTACATCGGGTAGTTTCGGGTAGGGAGGAGGGAGGCGGGGGGGGGGGGGGTGGGTAACGAGAAGAATAGCTTTTGTCTTTAAAATGACTGCTGGTGACTCTTGTATCGTACATCCCTAAATTTAATGGGAAATATAATAATAATAATAATTAAAAAAAAACAACAAGTTATATGTTAAGAAAAGTTAACAAAAATCATAGATTTCTGAGGGTATGTTCTTTTAAATTCAGACAGATATTATTAGTATTTGGGCTCAAATTGTTCAGAACGGCTTGATATTCTTCTTTGTATCATTAATCGCTTCAAGATAAACTGTAGTAACCAAATAAAGAGGAAATGGTGCCTCCACAAGTTATATTTCAGGCAAGAAATCATGTCAGTTTACGAGTGACACAAAGCAAGGGCTAACTAGTTCCTTGCATTCATCATATTTTGAAATAAGCTGTAAAGTTGAGGCTTTAAGCCCTTCTACTAACAGCAGTTACATTGCTAGACACAAAACAACTGTGATTTACAAAAGCAGGACTAGCAAGAAAAGCTTATATTTTCATCATTCCACTTATATCATTTTAATATCTGTCTGGATTTTTAAGAACATGCCCTCAGAAATTAACCACATTTTGAGACTTTCTAGGCTGATGGAATATGCTAGTCAAGAACATGACTTTAATTAGGGCTCATCACAAGAAAGCAAGGTCAAAGAATACTACAGACCTGGTATAGAAGGTTAGTCTTTGAAATTGGACATGACACTAGCACTGACATTTGAACTGACATGAAACATGGCCTATGTGTTGACAAAACAAGTGCGACATTTCGCAATTATTAACGGCGCCAACGCATCTTAAATCTCACCCAAAACCCGGTCTTTTAGCGGTCCAGTCTAGCTTTCTACAACAGAATCGGCTTAATCGGAGCAAGACAGCGTTCTAAATTGATTTTCCGAATCTCTTCTATATTTACAAATCGAAACGAATCACGCCGAACGACATCTGGAAATTATTTATGACATTGAGTCCGGAAATCCGACCCCAAACCGCACCTCTGGACTAATCGATCACTAGCCTAACAACGCTACAGTTATAACGGCGAAAAATAATCGAATAGCTTTTCAAACTCACGCTTTTTGAAGAGAAAATCCTTGCCATTTCTTGTTCGTGTCGCCCCATGTAACGGAATCCGGAATCCGGAATCCAGAGAAATTTTCATGTTGGAATCCGGAATCCAGGACATTTTTTATGTTGGAATCCGGAATCCAGTGAGCTAGAATCCGGAATCCACTAAAGTTTTGGAATCCGGAATCTACTTGTGTCGGAATCCACTTGTGTCGAATTGTTTTGGTAGATTCTTTTTGTTTTCTACCCAGTCACCGTTTAGCGGTCCACCTCTGACTCTTCTACATTTGCGACACTCGAAACACGAGTTCGAACTTGTCCACAAAGGACACACCCCTCTCCGGGGGGGATATTTTCCTCATGACGTCAGCTTCAAAGCACGTGCGACAAAAAAGATGCTCGAAGATTCGCTCGTTGACGCTTTCGAGTGTTTGCATCGGAAGTTTTTTTGAAGTGTATCTAGTCGAATCAAGTGGTTTTTAACTTCACTTCGGTTATGGGAAAGCACAAATCAAAGGAAGACAGGTAAGTTTACAGAAGTTTAGCTTTAAGATATTTCGAGATATTGTTTATATGATTGATTGAGGCTGTAATATGAGATAAGATTACGTGTCGGATAAGTGAAGACAAAAAGAATCCGAAAAGAAAATCCGTCCTCAAATCGAAATTAAAGTGACTTCTCGATCGATCTCGAGTCTGATTCTTGAGAGTATTTATTAAAACAGAGCAAAAAGTAGTTGAAGCTGAAATTAGA
>NW_028145838.1:0-2500 GCF_977016875.1 Pavona decussata | reverse complement strand
TTAGCTGAAAAACAGGACTACTGGTAGCAAGCATATTAGACAAGGCAGAAACTGCACTCGGAAGACTTTTTCCCTCATTAGACTTAATGATGTCCTCAGGAAAACTTTGCTTAAGGAAGCCAAACAAAACGCTAGGGCTAATGAATTTCTTCTCAGCTAAGAGCGCGCCGAATTCAAAGCGAGTTCGTTGTGCCGTGTATAAACGTTTGAGAGAGAATGGGGCTAGTTGGGCAAAACAATTAAATGAGTCTACATCGGGTAGTTTCGGGGAGGGAGGAGGGAGGGGGGGGGGGGGTAAGGAGAAGAATAGCTTTTGTCTTTAAAATGACTGCTGGTGACTCTTGTATCGTACATCCCTAAATTTAATGGGAAATATAATAATAATAATAATTAAAAAAAAAAACAACAAGTTATATGTTAAGAAAAGTTAACAAAAATCATAGATTTCTGAGGGTATGTTCTTTTTAATTCAGACAGTCACATAACATTTGAAACTATTTACAAAGGACTAATAAATAATTAAACTAGGAGCTGGACAAGTGTCAATTCATTTTCAATGCAAGAACATGTGAAAGGGTCTAATCAGTTGCTATAATCAATACGATTTTTGGAGCGAAATTCCCGCGTTTTGTTAAGGCCATGTGGATTAAGTGTGAATAATTGCGTCATCCAATAGGCTTCTCTGGTAAGCAGTAACTGGTCTAAATGTAGCGGATTTTTGAAGCAGCATGTTGCGAGATAAATTACATTTTTGGATGAACAGGACAATTTTTGTTGGATAGCATAATGCCTGCCCGTGGCCGAGCTATGGAATTTAGAAGCTTGAAGTAGGAAATTCTTACATAAGTCACATCTATTTTTGTCACATTTAAAACAGCCGCCCTCATTGACCGTTTTTTTCTGATTAGTAGCAGGGTTTGTTTGGAATTTAGAAGGTGCTAAAAATTCTTTGAGATTTTTGGTTCGGCGGTAAGCAGGGAAAACAGATTTTGCTGGAAAAATTTCTGCGACTAGAGGTGAAGATCTTAATAAATGAGCGTGCTTTCTAATGATGCTTTGAATGTTCGGCAAAATTGTATTATAATTGAGTACCAAAGGAAAAACTTTTTTGTTAGCTTTCACCTTTTTGCTTAAGAGTTCCGATCTTGGAATTTCAAGAGCCTTATCAAATTGTTTGTCAACTAAATTGGCCGGGTAATTCTGCGACTTAAGGTACCCTTTGTATTCCTTACATCTAGTTTGCAAAAAATCATCAGTGGAACAATTGCGCTTTATTCTCAAGGCTACCCCATAAGGAATAGCCCTTTTGCAATGTGACGGGTGTGAACTAGAAAATGGCAAATAGAGGTGACTGTCAGTAGGTTTAGAATAAATGTCAGAAACAATTAACCCATCCTTAAGGTGTAATGTAAGATCCAAAACGTGCAAAAAAACTATCGGAATAAACCAATTCAAATTTGATAGTGGGGTACAAAGAATTAATATAGTCAGTGAATTCCAGCAATTTAGGCAGCCCTTGAGTCCAGAGGTCAAAAATATCATCTCTATACCGCCACCAGAGTAACGGTTTTAAGTTCCCTTCTAATTTGGCTTTTTCATCGATTATGCCCATTGCTAAGTCTGCGTAACTACACGCATTTTTTGGTCCCATAGCTGTACCATGTTTTTGTACAAAATTTTGTTCGGAAAATTGGCAATTGTTAACACGGAGGCAAATTTCAACAGCCTCAGCTATGCAATCAGTAGAGGGAAATTTAGAAGATCTAGATTCAAGGGCCTTTCTAACGGCGGTAATACCTAAGTTGTTATCAATGTTAGGGAACATCGAAACCACATCCCAGGAAACGAGCAGGGAACCTGCTGGGAATGGGCCTTTTGCATTCACGGCCTCTATCTTGTTGATTAAATCGGTGGAATCCTTAATAAATGATGGAAGGTGGTTTAAGGTAGAATTCTGTAAAAGCAGATAGTCGTTCAATGGCTCTACCACAGCAAGACGTAATAAGACGGAGTGGATTGTCTCTTTTGTGTGTCTTAACATTTCCAAAGGCCACCCCCGGTTTTGGCTCTAAATTCGTAATCCATGTGGCAATCTCCTGACTAATCTGCCCTTCAGAGAGCCATTTACGCCCCCAGTTCTTAACCTGCTCAAAATGATCAAGTGTAGGATCCGAATCTACTTTATCGTAATGCAAACTGTTGTTAAGTTGCCCTAACGTCTTGCTGTGATACTCTTGTTGGTTTAAGATAACAAACCTTGAACCCTTATCTTGAATTCTAATAACATTATCACTATGCTTTAAATTACGTAAGGCTAACCTTTCTTCCTTATTTAGATTGTCTTTTGGTTTCCTTAAGTTCTTTGGCTCTAGAATGTCCTTTCTCACGTTGTTTAAGAAAAGTTCAACTTCAGGATGGGGTGACTTAGGAGGCATCCAATTACTTGTAGAACGGATGGCAGGAAAGCAACTTTCTTCCTCTTGGTTGTCATCGCCTTTGT
>NW_028145837.1:0-22325 GCF_977016875.1 Pavona decussata | reverse complement strand
GGCAGACGAAGTCTGCCTGTGAGCTGAAAACAGCCAAGAAACTTCGACGCCTTGCGCTGGAATAAATTTGAGGGGGGGCCGGGTCACCTGCTATGCCATCAAACAGGCCAGGGTCTGGCCTTGAAAAACCAATGGCATTAGAGGGGTCAGGAGTGCAAAGCTGGAGGGGGGGAGGGGTGGGTATGAATTGGCTTGTTGTGTTGACTTTACCGAATTTTTTTGATTTGCCATTCTCCAGTCAAGGAGACTTCTTTTTGTGGTCTCTAAAGAACATGTCGGTTTCTTTTAGGGTGAAAGATCAATGTCAGGCAGCCTTTCACTGTCCAGTGTATTCTGGGGTAGCTCAAGCAGAAGTCCAGCCAGCGGTGGGTGTTAGGGGAGGGGTAACTGCTAGAAGTGGCCCTTTGAGTTTGTGGCCACCTTTTGGAAAATCAGCTCAGATAGCAAAGGGTAATATTTTTCCAGTAGCTACCCCTTGCTGCAGCTGACTGCTTTCCTGTGAATTGACACCAGCCAGAGGCCATTTGCATCAAGCCGGCTAATTTGGGCTTGCTATCTGAGCTGATTTTCCAAAAGGTGGCTGTAGTTTTCAGCTCACAGGCAGACGAAGTCTGCCTGTGAGCTGAAAACAGCCAAGAAACTTCGACGCCTTGCGCTGGAATAAATTTGAGGGGGGGCGGGTCACCTGCTATGCCATCAAACAGGCCAGGGTCTGGCCTTGAAAACCAATGGCATTAGAGGGGTCAGGAGTGCAAAGCTGGAGGGGGGGAGGGGTGGGTATGAATTGGCTTGTTGTGTTGACTTTACCGAATTTTTTTGATTTGCCATTCTCCAGTCAAGGAGACTTCTTTTTGTGGTCTCTAAAGAACATGTCGGTTTCTTTTAGGGTGAAAGATCAATGTCAGGCAGCCTTTCACTGTCCAGTGTATTCTGGGGTAGCTCAAGCAGAAGTCCAGCCAGCGGTGGGTGTTAGGGGAGGGGTAACTGCTAGAAGTGGCCCTTTGAGTTTGTGGCCACCTTTTGGAAAATCAGCTCAGATAGCAAAGGGTAATATTTTTCCAGTAGCTACCCCTTGCTGCAGCTGACTGCTTTCCCTGTGAATTGACACCAGCCAGAGGCCATTTGCATCAAGCCGGCTAATTTGGGCTTGCTATCTGAGCTGATTTTCCAAAAGGTGGCTGTAGTTTTCAGCTCACAGGCAGACGAAGTCTGCCTGTGAGCTGAAAACAGCCAAGAAACTTCGACGCCTTGCGCTGGAATAAATTTGAGGGGGGGCCGGGTCACCTGCTATGCCATCAAACAGGCCAGGGTCTGGCCTTGAAACCAATGGCATTAGAGGGGTCAGGAGTGCAAAGCTGGAGGGGGGGGGAGGGGTGGGTATGAATTGGCTTGTTGTGTTGACTTTACCGAATTTTTTTGATTTGCCATTCTCCAGTCAAGGAGACTTCTTTTTGTGGTCTCTAAAGAACATGTCGGTTTCTTTTAGGGTGAAAGATCAATGTCAGGCAGCCTTTCACTGTCCAGTGTATTCTGGGGTAGCTCAAGCAGAAGTCCAGCCAGCGGTGGGTGTTAGGGGAGGGGTAACTGCTAGAAGTGGCCCTTTGAGTTTGTGGCCACCTTTTGGAAAATCAGCTCAGATAGCAAAGGGTAATATTTTTCCAGTAGCTACCCCTTGCTGCAGCTGACTGCTTTCCCTGTGAATTGACACCAGCCAGAGGCCATTTGCATCAAGCCGGCTAATTTTGGGCTTGCTATCTGAGCTGATTTTCCAAAAGGTGGCTGTAGTTTTCAGCTCACAGGCAGACGAAGTCTGCCTGTGAGCTGAAAACAGCCAAGAAACTTCGACGCCTTGCGCTGGAATAAATTTGAGGGGGGGCCGCGTCACCTGCTATGCCATCAAACAGGCCAGGGTCTGGCCTTGAAAACCAATGGCATTAGAGGGGTCAGGAGTGCAAAGCTGGAGGGGGGGAGGGGTGGGTATGAATTGGCTTGTTGTGTTGACTTTACCGAATTTTTTTGATTTGCCATTCTCCAGTCAAGGAGACTTCTTTTTGTGGTCTCTAAAGAACATGTCGGTTTCTTTTAGGGTGAAAGATCAATGTCAGGCAGCCTTTCACTGTCCAGTGTATTCTGGGGTAGCTCAAGCAGAAGTCCAGCCAGCGGTGGGTGTTAGGGGAGGGGTAACTGCTAGAAGTGGCCCTTTGAGTTTGTGGCCACCTTTTGGAAAATCAGCTCAGATAGCAAAGGGTAATATTTTTCCAGTAGCTACCCCTTGCTGCAGCTGACTGCTTTCCCTGTGAATTGACACCAGCCAGAGGCCATTTGCATCAAGCCGGCTAATTTGGGCTTGCTATCTGAGCTGATTTTCCAAAAGGTGGCTGTAGTTTTCAGCTCACAGGCAGACGAAGTCTGCCTGTGAGCTGAAAACAGCCAAGAAACTTCGACGCCTTGCGCTGGAATAAATTTGAGGGGGGGCCGGGTCACCTGCTATGCCATCAAACAGGCCAGGGTCTGGCCTTGAAAACCAATGGCATTAGAGGGGTCAGGAGTGCAAAGCTGGAGGGGGGGAGGGGTGGGTAATGAATTGGCTTGTTGTGTTGACTTTACCGAATTTTTTTGATTTGCCATTCTCCAGTCAAGGAGACTTCTTTTTGTGGTCTCTAAAGAACATGTCGGTTTCTTTTAGGGTGAAAGATCAATGTCAGGCAGCCTTTCACTGTCCAGTGTATTCTGGGGTAGCTCAAGCAGAAGTCCAGCCAGCGGTGGGTGTTAGGGGAGGGGTAACTGCTAGAAGTGGCCCTTTGAGTTTGTGGCCACCTTTTGGAAAATCAGCTCAGATAGCAAAGGGTAATATTTTTCCAGTAGCTACCCCTTGCTGCAGCTGACTGCTTTCCCTGTGAATTGACACCAGCCAGAGGCCATTTGCATCAAGCCGGCTAATTTGGGCTTGCTATCTGAGCTGATTTTCCAAAAGGTGGCTGTAGTTTTCAGCTCACAGGCAGACGAAGTCTGCCTGTGAGCTGAAAACAGCCAAGAAACTTCGACGCCTTGCGCTGGAATAAATTTGAGGGGGGGCCGCGTCACCTGCTATGCCATCAAACAGGCCAGGGTCTGGCCTTGAAAACCAATGGCATTAGAGGGGTCAGGAGTGCAAAGCTGGAGGGGGGGAGGGGTGGGTATGAATTGGCTTGTTGTGTTGACTTTACCGAATTTTTTTGATTTGCCATTCTCCAGTCAAGGAGACTTCTTTTTGTGGTCTCTAAAGAACATGTCGGTTTCTTTTAGGGTGAAAGATCAATGTCAGGCAGCCTTTCACTGTCCAGTGTATTCTGGGGTAGCTCAAGCAGAAGTCCAGCCAGCGGTGGGTGTTAGGGAGGGGTAACTGCTAGAAGTGGCCCTTTGAGTTTGTGGCCACCTTTTGGAAAATCAGCTCAGATAGCAAAGGGTAATATTTTTCCAGTAGCTACCCCTTGCTGCAGCTGACTGCTTTCCCTGTGAATTGACACCAGCCAGAGGCCATTTGCATCAAGCCGGCTAATTTGGGCTTGCTATCTGAGCTGATTTTCCAAAAGGTGGCTGTAGTTTTCAGCTCACAGGCAGACGAAGTCTGCCTGTGAGCTGAAAACAGCCAAGAAACTTCGACGCCTTGCGCTGGAATAAATTTGAGGGGGGGCCGCGTCACCTGCTATGCCATCAAACAGGCCAGGGTCTGGCCTTGAAAACCAATGGCATTAGAGGGGTCAGGAGTGCAAAGCTGGAGGGGGGGAGGGGTGGGTATGAATTGGCTTGTTGTGTTGACTTTACCGAATTTTTTTGATTTGCCATTCTCCAGTCAAGGAGACTTCTTTTTGTGGTCTCTAAAGAACATGTCGGTTTCTTTTAGGGTGAAAGATCAATGTCAGGCAGCCTTTCACTGTCCAGTGTATTCTGGGGTAGCTCAAGCAGAAGTCCAGCCAGCGGTGGGTGTTAGGGGAGGGGTAACTGCTAGAAGTGGCCCTTTGAGTTTGTGGCCACCTTTTGGAAAATCAGCTCAGATAGCAAAGGGTAATATTTTTCCAGTAGCTACCCCTTGCTGCAGCTGACTGCTTTCCCTGTGAATTGACACCAGCCAGAGGCCATTTGCATCAAGCCGGCTAATTTGGGCTTGCTATCTGAGCTGATTTTCCAAAAGGTGGCTGTAGTTTTCAGCTCACAGGCAGACGAAGTCTGCCTGTGAGCTGAAAACAGGCAAGAAACTTCGACGCCTTGCGCTGGAATAAATTTGAGGGGGGGCCGGGTCACCTGCTATGCCATCAAACAGGCCAGGGTCTGGCCTTGAAAACCAATGGCATTAGAGGGGTCAGGAGTGCAAAGCTGGAGGGGGGGAGGGGTGGGTATGAATTGGCTTGTTGTGTTGACTTTACCGAATTTTTTTGATTTGCCATTCTCCAGTCAAGGAGACTTCTTTTTGTGGTCTCTAAAGAACATGTCGGTTTCTTTTAGGGTGAAAGATCAATGTCAGGCAGCCTTTCACTGTCCAGTGTATTCTGGGGTAGCTCAAGCAGAAGTCCAGCCAGCGGTGGGTGTTAGGGGAGGGGTAACTGCTAGAAGTGGCCCTTTGAGTTTGTGGCCACCTTTTGGAAAATCAGCTCAGATAGCAAAGGGTAATATTTTTCCAGTAGCTACCCCTTGCTGCAGCTGACTGCTTTCCCTGTGAATTGACACCAGCCAGAGGCCATTTGCATCAAGCCGGCTAATTTGGGCTTGCTATCTGAGCTGATTTTCCAAAAGGTGGCTGTAGTTTTCAGCTCACAGGCAGACGAAGTCTGCCTGTGAGCTGAAAACAGCCAAGAAACTTCGACGCCTTGCGCTGGAATAAATTTGAGGGGGGGCCGCGTCACCTGCTATGCCATCAAACAGGCCAGGGTCTGGCCTTGAAAACCAATGGCATTAGAGGGGTCAGGAGTGCAAAGCTGGAGGGGGGGAGGGGTGGGTATGAATTGGCTTGTTGTGTTGACTTTACCGAATTTTTTTGATTTGCCATTCTCCAGTCAAGGAGACTTCTTTTTGTGGTCTCTAAAGAACATGTCGGTTTCTTTTAGGGTGAAAGATCAATGTCAGGCAGCCTTTCACTGTCCAGTGTATTCTGGGGTAGCTCAAGCAGAAGTCCAGCCAGCGGTGGGTGTTAGGGGAGGGGTAACTGCTAGAAGTGGCCCTTTGAGTTTGTGGCCACCTTTTGGAAAATCAGCTCAGATAGCAAAGGGTAATATTTTTCCAGTAGCTACCCCTTGCTGCAGCTGACTGCTTTCCCTGTGAATTGACACCAGCCAGAGGCCATTTGCATCAAGCCGGCTAATTTGGGCTTGCTATCTGAGCTGATTTTCCAAAAGGTGGCTGTAGTTTTCAGCTCACAGGCAGACGAAGTCTGCCTGTGAGCTGAAAACAGCCAAGAAACTTCGACGCCTTGCGCTGGAATAAATTTGAGGGGGGGCCGGGTCACCTGCTATGCCATCAAACAGGCCAGGGTCTGGCCTTGAAAACCAATGGCATTAGAGGGGTCAGGAGTGCAAAGCTGGAGGGGGGGAGGGGTGGGTATGAATTGGCTTGTTGTGTTGACTTTACCGAATTTTTTTGATTTGCCATTCTCCAGTCAAGGAGACTTCTTTTTGTGGTCTCTAAAGAACATGTCGGTTTCTTTTAGGGTGAAAGATCAATGTCAGGCAGCCTTTCACTGTCCAGTGTATTCTGGGGTAGCTCAAGCAGAAGTCCAGCCAGCGGTGGGTGTTAGGGGAGGGGTAACTGCTAGAAGTGGCCCTTTGAGTTTGTGGCCACCTTTTGGAAAATCAGCTCAGATAGCAAAGGGTAATATTTTTCCAGTAGCTACCCCTTGCTGCAGCTGACTGCTTTCCCTGTGAATTGACACCAGCCAGAGGCCATTTGCATCAAGCCGGCTAATTTGGGCTTGCTATCTGAGCTGATTTTCCAAAAGGTGGCTGTAGTTTTCAGCTCACAGGCAGACGAAGTCTGCCTGTGAGCTGAAAACAGCCAAGAAACTTCGACGCCTTGCGCTGGAATAAATTTGAGGGGGGGCCGGGTCACCTGCTATGCCATCAAACAGGCCAGGGTCTGGCCTTGAAAACCAATGGCATTAGAGGGGTCAGGAGTGCAAAGCTGGAGGGGGGGAGGGGTGGGTATGAATTGGCTTGTTGTGTTGACTTTACCGAATTTTTTTGATTTGCCATTCTCCAGTCAAGGAGACTTCTTTTTGTGGTCTCTAAAGAACATGTCGGTTTCTTTTAGGGTGAAAGATCAATGTCAGGCAGCCTTTCACTGTCCAGTGTATTCTGGGGTAGCTCAAGCAGAAGTCCAGCCAGCGGTGGGTGTTAGGGGAGGGGTAACTGCTAGAAGTGGCCCTTTGAGTTTGTGGCCACCTTTTGGAAAATCAGCTCAGATAGCAAAGGGTAATATTTTTCCAGTAGCTACCCCTTGCTGCAGCTGACTGCTTTCCCTGTGAATTGACACCAGCCAGAGGCCATTTGCATCAAGCCGGCTAATTTGGGCTTGCTATCTGAGCTGATTTTCCAAAAGGTGGCTGTAGTTTTCAGCTCACAGGCAGACGAAGTCTGCCTGTGAGCTGAAAACAGCCAAGAAACTTCGACGCCTTGCGCTGGAATAAATTTGAGGGGGGGCCGCGTCACCTGCTATGCCATCAAACAGGCCAGGGTCTGGCCTTGAAAACCAATGGCATTAGAGGGGTCAGGAGTGCAAAGCTGGAGGGGGGGAGGGGTGGGTATGAATTGGCTTGTTGTGTTGACTTTACCGAATTTTTTTGATTTGCCATTCTCCAGTCAAGGAGACTTCTTTTTGTGGTCTCTAAAGAACATGTCGGTTTCTTTTAGGGTGAAAGATCAATGTCAGGCAGCCTTTCACTGTCCAGTGTATTCTGGGGTAGCTCAAGCAGAAGTCCAGCCAGCGGTGGGTGTTAGGGGAGGGGTAACTGCTAGAAGTGGCCCTTTGAGTTTGTGGCCACCTTTTGGAAAATCAGCTCAGATAGCAAAGGGTAATATTTTTCCAGTAGCTACCCCTTGCTGCAGCTGACTGCTTTCCCTGTGAATTGACACCAGCCAGAGGCCATTTGCATCAAGCCGGCTAATTTGGGCTTGCTATCTGAGCTGATTTTCCAAAAGGTGGCTGTAGTTTTCAGCTCACAGGCAGACGAAGTCTGCCTGTGAGCTGAAAACAGCCAAGAAACTTCGACGCCTTGCGCTGGAATAAATTTGAGGGGGGGCCGGGTCACCTGCTATGCCATCAAACAGGCCAGGGTCTGGCCTTGAAAACCAATGGCATTAGAGGGGTCAGGAGTGCAAAGCTGGAGGGGGGGAGGGGTGGGTATGAATTGGCTTGTTGTGTTGACTTTACCGAATTTTTTTGATTTGCCATTCTCCAGTCAAGGAGACTTCTTTTTGTGGTCTCTAAAGAACATGTCGGTTTCTTTTAGGGTGAAAGATCAATGTCAGGCAGCCTTTCACTGTCCAGTGTATTCTGGGGTAGCTCAAGCAGAAGTCCAGCCAGCGGTGGGTGTTAGGGGAGGGGTAACTGCTAGAAGTGGCCCTTTGAGTTTGTGGCCACCTTTTGGAAAATCAGCTCAGATAGCAAAGGGTAATATTTTTCCAGTAGCTACCCCTTGCTGCAGCTGACTGCTTTCCCTGTGAATTGACACCAGCCAGAGGCCATTTGCATCAAGCCGGCTAATTTGGGCTTGCTATCTGAGCTGATTTTCCAAAAGGTGGCTGTAGTTTTCAGCTCACAGGCAGACGAAGTCTGCCTGTGAGCTGAAAACAGCCAAGAAACTTCGACGCCTTGCGCTGGAATAAATTTGAGGGGGGGCCGCGTCACCTGCTATGCCATCAAACAGGCCAGGGTCTGGCCTTGAAAACCAATGGCATTAGAGGGGTCAGGAGTGCAAAGCTGGAGGGGGGGAGGGGTGGGTATGAATTGGCTTGTTGTGTTGACTTTACCGAATTTTTTTGATTTGCCATTCTCCAGTCAAGGAGACTTCTTTTTGTGGTCTCTAAAGAACATGTCGGTTTCTTTTAGGGTGAAAGATCAATGTCAGGCAGCCTTTCACTGTCCAGTGTATTCTGGGGTAGCTCAAGCAGAAGTCCAGCCAGCGGTGGGTGTTAGGGGAGGGGTAACTGCTAGAAGTGGCCCTTTGAGTTTGTGGCCACCTTTTGGAAAATCAGCTCAGATAGCAAAGGGTAATATTTTTCCAGTAGCTACCCCTTGCTGCAGCTGACTGCTTTCCCTGTGAATTGACACCAGCCAGAGGCCATTTGCATCAAGCCGGCTAATTTGGGCTTGCTATCTGAGCTGATTTTCCAAAAGGTGGCTGTAGTTTTCAGCTCACAGGCAGACGAAGTCTGCCTGTGAGCTGAAAACAGCCAAGAAACTTCGACGCCTTGCGCTGGAATAAATTTGAGGGGGGGCCGGGTCACCTGCTATGCCATCAAACAGGCCAGGGTCTGGCCTTGAAAACCAATGGCATTAGAGGGGTCAGGAGTGCAAAGCTGGAGGGGGGGAGGGGTGGGTATGAATTGGCTTGTTGTGTTGACTTTACCGAATTTTTTTGATTTGCCATTCTCCAGTCAAGGAGACTTCTTTTTGTGGTCTCTAAAGAACATGTCGGTTTCTTTTAGGGTGAAAGATCAATGTCAGGCAGCCTTTCACTGTCCAGTGTATTCTGGGGTAGCTCAAGCAGAAGTCCAGCCAGCGGTGGGTGTTAGGGGAGGGGTAACTGCTAGAAGTGGCCCTTTGAGTTTGTGGCCACCTTTTGGAAAATCAGCTCAGATAGCAAAGGGTAATATTTTTCCAGTAGCTACCCCTTGCTGCAGCTGACTGCTTTCCCTGTGAATTGACACCAGCCAGAGGCCATTTGCATCAAGCCGGCTAATTTGGGCTTGCTATCTGAGCTGATTTTCCAAAAGGTGGCTGTAGTTTTCAGCTCACAGGCAGACGAAGTCTGCCTGTGAGCTGAAAACAGCCAAGAAACTTCGACGCCTTGCGCTGGAATAAATTTGAGGGGGGGCCGGGTCACCTGCTATGCCATCAAACAGGCCAGGGTCTGGCCTTGAAAACCAATGGCATTAGAGGGGTCAGGAGTGCAAAGCTGGAGGGGGGGAGGGGTGGGTATGAATTGGCTTGTTGTGTTGACTTTACCGAATTTTTTTGATTTGCCATTCTCCAGTCAAGGAGACTTCTTTTTGTGGTCTCTAAAGAACATGTCGGTTTCTTTTAGGGTGAAAGATCAATGTCAGGCAGCCTTTCACTGTCCAGTGTATTCTGGGGTAGCTCAAGCAGAAGTCCAGCCAGCGGTGGGTGTTAGGGGAGGGGTAACTGCTAGAAGTGGCCCTTTGAGTTTGTGGCCACCTTTTGGAAAATCAGCTCAGATAGCAAAGGGTAATATTTTTCCAGTAGCTACCCCTTGCTGCAGCTGACTGCTTTCCCTGTGAATTGACACCAGCCAGAGGCCATTTGCATCAAGCCGGCTAATTTGGGCTTGCTATCTGAGCTGATTTTCCAAAAGGTGGCTGTAGTTTTCAGCTCACAGGCAGACGAAGTCTGCCTGTGAGCTGAAAACAGCCAAGAAACTTCGACGCCTTGCGCTGGAATAAATTTGAGGGGGGGCCGCGTCACCTGCTATGCCATCAAACAGGCCAGGGTCTGGCCTTGAAAACCAATGGCATTAGAGGGGTCAGGAGTGCAAAGCTGGAGGGGGGGAGGGGTGGGTATGAATTGGCTTGTTGTGTTGACTTTACCGAATTTTTTTGATTTGCCATTCTCCAGTCAAGGAGACTTCTTTTTGTGGTCTCTAAAGAACATGTCGGTTTCTTTTAGGGTGAAAGATCAATGTCAGGCAGCCTTTCACTGTCCAGTGTATTCTGGGGTAGCTCAAGCAGAAGTCCAGCCAGCGGTGGGTGTTAGGGGAGGGGTAACTGCTAGAAGTGGCCCTTTGAGTTTGTGGCCACCTTTTGGAAAATCAGCTCAGATAGCAAAGGGTAATATTTTTCCAGTAGCTACCCCTTGCTGCAGCTGACTGCTTTCCCTGTGAATTGACACCAGCCAGAGGCCATTTGCATCAAGCCGGCTAATTTGGGCTTGCTATCTGAGCTGATTTTCCAAAAGGTGGCTGTAGTTTTCAGCTCACAGGCAGACGAAGTCTGCCTGTGAGCTGAAAACAGCCAAGAAACTTCGACGCCTTGCGCTGGAATAAATTTGAGGGGGGGCCGCGTCACCTGCTATGCCATCAAACAGGCCAGGGTCTGGCCTTGAAAACCAATGGCATTAGAGGGGTCAGGAGTGCAAAGCTGGAGGGGGGGAGGGGTGGGTATGAATTGGCTTGTTGTGTTGACTTTACCGAATTTTTTTGATTTGCCATTCTCCAGTCAAGGAGACTTCTTTTTGTGGTCTCTAAAGAACATGTCGGTTTCTTTTAGGGTGAAAGATCAATGTCAGGCAGCCTTTCACTGTCCAGTGTATTCTGGGGTAGCTCAAGCAGAAGTCCAGCCAGCGGTGGGTGTTAGGGGAGGGGTAACTGCTAGAAGTGGCCCTTTGAGTTTGTGGCCACCTTTTGGAAAATCAGCTCAGATAGCAAAGGGTAATATTTTTCCAGTAGCTACCCCTTGCTGCAGCTGACTGCTTTCCCTGTGAATTGACACCAGCCAGAGGCCATTTGCATCAAGCCGGCTAATTTGGGCTTGCTATCTGAGCTGATTTTCCAAAAGGTGGCTTTAGTTTTCAGCTCACAGGCAGACGAAGTCTGCCTGTGAGCTGAAAACAGGCAAGAAACTTCGACGCCTTGCGCTGGAATAAATTTGAGGGGGGGCCGGGTCACCTGCTATGCCATCAAACAGGCCAGGGTCTGGCCTTGAAAACCAATGGCATTAGAGGGGTCAGGAGTGCAAAGCTGGAGGGGGGGAGGGGTGGGTATGAATTGGCTTGTTGTGTTGACTTTACCGAATTTTTTTGATTTGCCATTCTCCAGTCAAGGAGACTTCTTTTTGTGGTCTCTAAAGAACATGTCGGTTTCTTTTAGGGTGAAAGATCAATGTCAGGCAGCCTTTCACTGTCCAGTGTATTCTGGGGTAGCTCAAGCAGAAGTCCAGCCAGCGGTGGGTGTTAGGGGAGGGGTAACTGCTAGAAGTGGCCCTTTGAGTTTGTGGCCACCTTTTGGAAAATCAGCTCAGATAGCAAAGGGTAATATTTTTCCAGTAGCTACCCCTTGCTGCAGCTGACTGCTTTCCCTGTGAATTGACACCAGCCAGAGGCCATTTGCATCAAGCCGGCTAATTTGGGCTTGCTATCTGAGCTGATTTTCCAAAAGGTGGCTGTAGTTTTCAGCTCACAGGCAGACGAAGTCTGCCTGTGAGCTGAAAACAGCCAAGAAACTTCGACGCCTTGCGCTGGAATAAATTTGAGGGGGGGCCGCGTCACCTGCTATGCCATCAAACAGGCCAGGGTCTGGCCTTGAAAACCAATGGCATTAGAGGGGTCAGGAGTGCAAAGCTGGAGGGGGGGAGGGGTGGGTATGAATTGGCTTGTTGTGTTGACTTTACCGAATTTTTTTGATTTGCCATTCTCCAGTCAAGGAGACTTCTTTTTGTGGTCTCTAAAGAACATGTCGGTTTCTTTTAGGGTGAAAGATCAATGTCAGGCAGCCTTTCACTGTCCAGTGTATTCTGGGGTAGCTCAAGCAGAAGTCCAGCCAGCGGTGGGTGTTAGGGGAGGGGTAACTGCTAGAAGTGGCCCTTTGAGTTTGTGGCCACCTTTTGGAAAATCAGCTCAGATAGCAAAGGGTAATATTTTTCCAGTAGCTACCCCTTGCTGCAGCTGACTGCTTTCCCTGTGAATTGACACCAGCCAGAGGCCATTTGCATCAAGCCGGCTAATTTGGGCTTGCTATCTGAGCTGATTTTCCAAAAGGTGGCTGTAGTTTTCAGCTCACAGGCAGACGAAGTCTGCCTGTGAGCTGAAAACAGCCAAGAAACTTCGACGCCTTGCGCTGGAATAAATTTGAGGGGGGGCCGCGTCACCTGCTATGCCATCAAACAGGCCAGGGTCTGGCCTTGAAAACCAATGGCATTAGAGGGGTCAGGAGTGCAAAGCTGGAGGGGGGGAGGGGTGGGTATGAATTGGCTTGTTGTGTTGACTTTACCGAATTTTTTTGATTTGCCATTCTCCAGTCAAGGAGACTTCTTTTTGTGGTCTCTAAAGAACATGTCGGTTTCTTTTAGGGTGAAAGATCAATGTCAGGCAGCCTTTCACTGTCCAGTGTATTCTGGGGTAGCTCAAGCAGAAGTCCAGCCAGCGGTGGGTGTTAGGGGAGGGGTAACTGCTAGAAGTGGCCCTTTGAGTTTGTGGCCACCTTTTGGAAAATCAGCTCAGATAGCAAAGGGTAATATTTTTCCAGTAGCTACCCCTTGCTGCAGCTGACTGCTTTCCCTGTGAATTGACACCAGCCAGAGGCCATTTGCATCAAGCCGGCTAATTTGGGCTTGCTATCTGAGCTGATTTTCCAAAAGGTGGCTGTAGTTTTCAGCTCACAGGCAGACGAAGTCTGCCTGTGAGCTGAAAACAGCCAAGAAACTTCGACGCCTTGCGCTGGAATAAATTTGAGGGGGGGCCGGGTCACCTGCTATGCCATCAAACAGGCCAGGGTCTGGCCTTGAAAACCAATGGCATTAGAGGGGTCAGGAGTGCAAAGCTGGAGGGGGGGAGGGGTGGGTATGAATTGGCTTGTTGTGTTGACTTTACCGAATTTTTTTGATTTGCCATTCTCCAGTCAAGGAGACTTCTTTTTGTGGTCTCTAAAGAACATGTCGGTTTCTTTTAGGGTGAAAGATCAATGTCAGGCAGCCTTTCACTGTCCAGTGTATTCTGGGGTAGCTCAAGCAGAAGTCCAGCCAGCGGTGGGTGTTAGGGGAGGGGTAACTGCTAGAAGTGGCCCTTTGAGTTTGTGGCCACCTTTTGGAAAATCAGCTCAGATAGCAAAGGGTAATATTTTTCCAGTAGCTACCCCTTGCTGCAGCTGACTGCTTTCCCTGTGAATTGACACCAGCCAGAGGCCATTTGCATCAAGCCGGCTAATTTGGGCTTGCTATCTGAGCTGATTTTCCAAAAGGTGGCTGTAGTTTTCAGCTCACAGGCAGACGAAGTCTGCCTGTGAGCTGAAAACAGCCAAGAAACTTCGACGCCTTGCGCTGGAATAAATTTGAGGGGGGGCCGCGTCACCTGCTATGCCATCAAACAGGCCAGGGTCTGGCCTTGAAAACCAATGGCATTAGAGGGGTCAGGAGTGCAAAGCTGGAGGGGGGGAGGGGTGGGTATGAATTGGCTTGTTGTGTTGACTTTACCGAATTTTTTTGATTTGCCATTCTCCAGTCAAGGAGACTTCTTTTTGTGGTCTCTAAAGAACATGTCGGTTTCTTTTAGGGTGAAAGATCAATGTCAGGCAGCCTTTCACTGTCCAGTGTATTCTGGGGTAGCTCAAGCAGAAGTCCAGCCAGCGGTGGGTGTTAGGGGAGGGGTAACTGCTAGAAGTGGCCCTTTGAGTTTGTGGCCACCTTTTGGAAAATCAGCTCAGATAGCAAAGGGTAATATTTTTCCAGTAGCTACCCCTTGCTGCAGCTGACTGCTTTCCCTGTGAATTGACACCAGCCAGAGGCCATTTGCATCAAGCCGGCTAATTTGGGCTTGCTATCTGAGCTGATTTTCCAAAAGGTGGCTGTAGTTTTCAGCTCACAGGCAGACGAAGTCTGCCTGTGAGCTGAAAACAGCCAAGAAACTTCGACGCCTTGCGCTGGAATAAATTTGAGGGGGGGCCGCGTCACCTGCTATGCCATCAAACAGGCCAGGGTCTGGCCTTGAAAACCAATGGCATTAGAGGGGTCAGGAGTGCAAAGCTGGAGGGGGGGAGGGGTGGGTATGAATTGGCTTGTTGTGTTGACTTTACCGAATTTTTTTGATTTGCCATTCTCCAGTCAAGGAGACTTCTTTTTGTGGTCTCTAAAGAACATGTCGGTTTCTTTTAGGGTGAAAGATCAATGTCAGGCAGCCTTTCACTGTCCAGTGTATTCTGGGGTAGCTCAAGCAGAAGTCCAGCCAGCGGTGGGTGTTAGGGGAGGGGTAACTGCTAGAAGTGGCCCTTTGAGTTTGTGGCCACCTTTTGGAAAATCAGCTCAGATAGCAAAGGGTAATATTTTTCCAGTAGCTACCCCTTGCTGCAGCTGACTGCTTTCCCTGTGAATTGACACCAGCCAGAGGCCATTTGCATCAAGCCGGCTAATTTGGGCTTGCTATCTGAGCTGATTTTCCAAAAGGTGGCTTTAGTTTTCAGCTCACAGGCAGACGAAGTCTGCCTGTGAGCTGAAAACAGGCAAGAAACTTCGACGCCTTGCGCTGGAATAAATTTGAGGGGGGGCCGGGTCACCTGCTATGCCATCAAACAGGCCAGGGTCTGGCCTTGAAAACCAATGGCATTAGAGGGGTCAGGAGTGCAAAGCTGGAGGGGGGGAGGGGTGGGTATGAATTGGCTTGTTGTGTTGACTTTACCGAATTTTTTTGATTTGCCATTCTCCAGTCAAGGAGACTTCTTTTTGTGGTCTCTAAAGAACATGTCGGTTTCTTTTAGGGTGAAAGATCAATGTCAGGCAGCCTTTCACTGTCCAGTGTATTCTGGGGTAGCTCAAGCAGAAGTCCAGCCAGCGGTGGGTGTTAGGGGAGGGGTAACTGCTAGAAGTGGCCCTTTGAGTTTGTGGCCACCTTTTGGAAAATCAGCTCAGATAGCAAAGGGTAATATTTTTCCAGTAGCTACCCCTTGCTGCAGCTGACTGCTTTCCCTGTGAATTGACACCAGCCAGAGGCCATTTGCATCAAGCCGGCTAATTTGGGCTTGCTATCTGAGCTGATTTTCCAAAAGGTGGCTGTAGTTTTCAGCTCACAGGCAGACGAAGTCTGCCTGTGAGCTGAAAACAGCCAAGAAACTTCGACGCCTTGCGCTGGAATAAATTTGAGGGGGGGCCGCGTCACCTGCTATGCCATCAAACAGGCCAGGGTCTGGCCTTGAAAACCAATGGCATTAGAGGGGTCAGGAGTGCAAAGCTGGAGGGGGGGAGGGGTGGGTATGAATTGGCTTGTTGTGTTGACTTTACCGAATTTTTTTGATTTGCCATTCTCCAGTCAAGGAGACTTCTTTTTGTGGTCTCTAAAGAACATGTCGGTTTCTTTTAGGGTGAAAGATCAATGTCAGGCAGCCTTTCACTGTCCAGTGTATTCTGGGGTAGCTCAAGCAGAAGTCCAGCCAGCGGTGGGTGTTAGGGGAGGGGTAACTGCTAGAAGTGGCCCTTTGAGTTTGTGGCCACCTTTTGGAAAATCAGCTCAGATAGCAAAGGGTAATATTTTTCCAGTAGCTACCCCTTGCTGCAGCTGACTGCTTTCCCTGTGAATTGACACCAGCCAGAGGCCATTTGCATCAAGCCGGCTAATTTGGGCTTGCTATCTGAGCTGATTTTCCAAAAGGTGGCTGTAGTTTTCAGCTCACAGGCAGACGAAGTCTGCCTGTGAGCTGAAAACAGCCAAGAAACTTCGACGCCTTGCGCTGGAATAAATTTGAGGGGGGGCCGGGTCACCTGCTATGCCATCAAACAGGCCAGGGTCTGGCCTTGAAAACCAATGGCATTAGAGGGGTCAGGAGTGCAAAGCTGGAGGGGGGGAGGGGTGGGTATGAATTGGCTTGTTGTGTTGACTTTACCGAATTTTTTTGATTTGCCATTCTCCAGTCAAGGAGACTTCTTTTTGTGGTCTCTAAAGAACATGTCGGTTTCTTTTAGGGTGAAAGATCAATGTCAGGCAGCCTTTCACTGTCCAGTGTATTCTGGGGTAGCTCAAGCAGAAGTCCAGCCAGCGGTGGGTGTTAGGGGAGGGGTAACTGCTAGAAGTGGCCCTTTGAGTTTGTGGCCACCTTTTGGAAAATCAGCTCAGATAGCAAAGGGTAATATTTTTCCAGTAGCTACCCCTTGCTGCAGCTGACTGCTTTCCCTGTGAATTGACACCAGCCAGAGGCCATTTGCATCAAGCCGGCTAATTTGGGCTTGCTATCTGAGCTGATTTTCCAAAAGGTGGCTGTAGTTTTCAGCTCACAGGCAGACGAAGTCTGCCTGTGAGCTGAAAACAGCCAAGAAACTTCGACGCCTTGCGCTGGAATAAATTTGAGGGGGGGCCGCGTCACCTGCTATGCCATCAAACAGGCCAGGGTCTGGCCTTGAAAACCAATGGCATTAGAGGGGTCAGGAGTGCAAAGCTGGAGGGGGGGAGGGGTGGGTATGAATTGGCTTGTTGTGTTGACTTTACCGAATTTTTTTGATTTGCCATTCTCCAGTCAAGGAGACTTCTTTTTGTGGTCTCTAAAGAACATGTCGGTTTCTTTTAGGGTGAAAGATCAATGTCAGGCAGCCTTTCACTGTCCAGTGTATTCTGGGGTAGCTCAAGCAGAAGTCCAGCCAGCGGTGGGTGTTAGGGGAGGGGTAACTGCTAGAAGTGGCCCTTTGAGTTTGTGGCCACCTTTTGGAAAATCAGCTCAGATAGCAAAGGGTAATATTTTTCCAGTAGCTACCCCTTGCTGCAGCTGACTGCTTTCCCTGTGAATTGACACCAGCCAGAGGCCATTTGCATCAAGCCGGCTAATTTGGGCTTGCTATCTGAGCTGATTTTCCAAAAGGTGGCTGTAGTTTTCAGCTCACAGGCAGACGAAGTCTGCCTGTGAGCTGAAAACAGCCAAGAAACTTCGACGCCTTGCGCTGGAATAAATTTGAGGGGGGGCCGGGTCACCTGCTATGCCATCAAACAGGCCAGGGTCTGGCCTTGAAAACCAATGGCATTAGAGGGGTCAGGAGTGCAAAGCTGGAGGGGGGGAGGGGTGGGTATGAATTGGCTTGTTGTGTTGACTTTACCGAATTTTTTTGATTTGCCATTCTCCAGTCAAGGAGACTTCTTTTTGTGGTCTCTAAAGAACATGTCGGTTTCTTTTAGGGTGAAAGATCAATGTCAGGCAGCCTTTCACTGTCCAGTGTATTCTGGGGTAGCTCAAGCAGAAGTCCAGCCAGCGGTGGGTGTTAGGGGAGGGGTAACTGCTAGAAGTGGCCCTTTGAGTTTGTGGCCACCTTTTGGAAAATCAGCTCAGATAGCAAAGGGTAATATTTTTCCAGTAGCTACCCCTTGCTGCAGCTGACTGCTTTCCCTGTGAATTGACACCAGCCAGAGGCCATTTGCATCAAGCCGGCTAATTTGGGCTTGCTATCTGAGCTGATTTTCCAAAAGGTGGCTGTAGTTTTCAGCTCACAGGCAGACGAAGTCTGCCTGTGAGCTGAAAACAGCCAAGAAACTTCGACGCCTTGCGCTGGAATAAATTTGAGGGGGGGCCGGGTCACCTGCTATGCCATCAAACAGGCCAGGGTCTGGCCTTGAAAACCAATGGCATTAGAGGGGTCAGGAGTGCAAAGCTGGAGGGGGGGAGGGGTGGGTATGAATTGGCTTGTTGTGTTGACTTTACCGAATTTTTTTGATTTGCCATTCTCCAGTCAAGGAGACTTCTTTTTGTGGTCTCTAAAGAACATGTCGGTTTCTTTTAGGGTGAAAGATCAATGTCAGGCAGCCTTTCACTGTCCAGTGTATTCTGGGGTAGCTCAAGCAGAAGTCCAGCCAGCGGTGGGTGTTAGGGGAGGGGTAACTGCTAGAAGTGGCCCTTTGAGTTTGTGGCCACCTTTTGGAAAATCAGCTCAGATAGCAAAGGGTAATATTTTTCCAGTAGCTACCCCTTGCTGCAGCTGACTGCTTTCCCTGTGAATTGACACCAGCCAGAGGCCATTTGCATCAAGCCGGCTAATTTGGGCTTGCTATCTGAGCTGATTTTCCAAAAGGTGGCTGTAGTTTTCAGCTCACAGGCAGACGAAGTCTGCCTGTGAGCTGAAAACAGCCAAGAAACTTCGACGCCTTGCGCTGGAATAAATTTGAGGGGGGGCCGGGTCACCTGCTATGCCATCAAACAGGCCAGGGTCTGGCCTTGAAAACCAATGGCATTAGAGGGGTCAGGAGTGCAAAGCTGGAGGGGGGGAGGGGTGGGTATGAATTGGCTTGTTGTGTTGACTTTACCGAATTTTTTTGATTTGCCATTCTCCAGTCAAGGAGACTTCTTTTTGTGGTCTCTAAAGAACATGTCGGTTTCTTTTAGGGTGAAAGATCAATGTCAGGCAGCCTTTCACTGTCCAGTGTATTCTGGGGTAGCTCAAGCAGAAGTCCAGCCAGCGGTGGGTGTTAGGGGAGGGGTAACTGCTAGAAGTGGCCCTTTGAGTTTGTGGCCACCTTTTGGAAAATCAGCTCAGATAGCAAAGGGTAATATTTTTCCAGTAGCTACCCCTTGCTGCAGCTGACTGCTTTCCCTGTGAATTGACACCAGCCAGAGGCCATTTGCATCAAGCCGGCTAATTTGGGCTTGCTATCTGAGCTGATTTTCCAAAAGGTGGCTGTAGTTTTCAGCTCACAGGCAGACGAAGTCTGCCTGTGAGCTGAAAACAGCCAAGAAACTTCGACGCCTTGCGCTGGAATAAATTTGAGGGGGGGCCGCGTCACCTGCTATGCCATCAAACAGGCCAGGGTCTGGCCTTGAAAACCAATGGCATTAGAGGGGTCAGGAGTGCAAAGCTGGAGGGGGGGAGGGGT
Source organism: Pavona decussata (assembly GCF_977016875.1). Classification (NCBI taxonomy): domain Eukaryota; kingdom Metazoa; phylum Cnidaria; class Anthozoa; order Scleractinia; family Agariciidae; genus Pavona; species Pavona decussata. The sequence goes on along the minus strand of NW_028145837.1, from coordinate 3,578 downwards.
GGGTATGAATTGGCTTGTTGTGTTGACTTTACCGAATTTTTTTGATTTGCCATTCTCCAGTCAAGGAGACTTCTTTTTGTGGTCTCTAAAGAACATGTCGGTTTCTTTTAGGGTGAAAGATCAATGTCAGGCAGCCTTTCACTGTCCAGTGTATTCTGGGGTAGCTCAAGCAGAAGTCCAGCCAGCGGTGGGTGTTAGGGGAGGGGTAACTGCTAGAAGTGGCCCTTTGAGTTTGTGGCCACCTTTTGGAAAATCAGCTCAGATAGCAAAGGGTAATATTTTTCCAGTAGCTACCCCTTGCTGCAGCTGACTGCTTTCCCTGTGAATTGACACCAGCCAGAGGCCATTTGCATCAAGCCGGCTAATTTGGGCTTGCTATCTGAGCTGATTTTCCAAAAGGTGGCTGTAGTTTTCAGCTCACAGGCAGACGAAGTCTGCCTGTGAGCTGAAAACAGCCAAGAAACTTCGACGCCTTGCGCTGGAATAAATTTGAGGGGGGGCCGGGTCACCTGCTATGCCATCAAACAGGCCAGGGTCTGGCCTTGAAAACCAATGGCATTAGAGGGGTCAGGAGTGCAAAGCTGGAGGGGGGGAGGGGTGGGTATGAATTGGCTTGTTGTGTTGACTTTACCGAATTTTTTTGATTTGCCATTCTCCAGTCAAGGAGACTTCTTTTTGTGGTCTCTAAAGAACATGTCGGTTTCTTTTAGGGTGAAAGATCAATGTCAGGCAGCCTTTCACTGTCCAGTGTATTCTGGGGTAGCTCAAGCAGAAGTCCAGCCAGCGGTGGGTGTTAGGGGAGGGGTAACTGCTAGAAGTGGCCCTTTGAGTTTGTGGCCACCTTTTGGAAAATCAGCTCAGATAGCAAAGGGTAATATTTTTCCAGTAGCTACCCCTTGCTGCAGCTGACTGCTTTCCCTGTGAATTGACACCAGCCAGAGGCCATTTGCATCAAGCCGGCTAATTTGGGCTTGCTATCTGAGCTGATTTTCCAAAAGGTGGCTGTAGTTTTCAGCTCACAGGCAGACGAAGTCTGCCTGTGAGCTGAAAACAGCCAAGAAACTTCGACGCCTTGCGCTGGAATAAATTTGAGGGGGGGCCGCGTCACCTGCTATGCCATCAAACAGGCCAGGGTCTGGCCTTGAAAACCAATGGCATTAGAGGGGTCAGGAGTGCAAAGCTGGAGGGGGGGAGGGGTGGGTATGAATTGGCTTGTTGTGTTGACTTTACCGAATTTTTTTGATTTGCCATTCTCCAGTCAAGGAGACTTCTTTTTGTGGTCTCTAAAGAACATGTCGGTTTCTTTTAGGGTGAAAGATCAATGTCAGGCAGCCTTTCACTGTCCAGTGTATTCTGGGGTAGCTCAAGCAGAAGTCCAGCCAGCGGTGGGTGTTAGGGGAGGGGTAACTGCTAGAAGTGGCCCTTTGAGTTTGTGGCCACCTTTTGGAAAATCAGCTCAGATAGCAAAGGGTAATATTTTTCCAGTAGCTACCCCTTGCTGCAGCTGACTGCTTTCCCTGTGAATTGACACCAGCCAGAGGCCATTTGCATCAAGCCGGCTAATTTGGGCTTGCTATCTGAGCTGATTTTCCAAAAGGTGGCTGTAGTTTTCAGCTCACAGGCAGACGAAGTCTGCCTGTGAGCTGAAAACAGCCAAGAAACTTCGACGCCTTGCGCTGGAATAAATTTGAGGGGGGGCCGGGTCACCTGCTATGCCATCAAACAGGCCAGGGTCTGGCCTTGAAAACCAATGGCATTAGAGGGGTCAGGAGTGCAAAGCTGGAGGGGGGGAGGGGTGGGTATGAATTGGCTTGTTGTGTTGACTTTACCGAATTTTTTTGATTTGCCATTCTCCAGTCAAGGAGACTTCTTTTTGTGGTCTCTAAAGAACATGTCGGTTTCTTTTAGGGTGAAAGATCAATGTCAGGCAGCCTTTCACTGTCCAGTGTATTCTGGGGTAGCTCAAGCAGAAGTCCAGCCAGCGGTGGGTGTTAGGGGAGGGGTAACTGCTAGAAGTGGCCCTTTGAGTTTGTGGCCACCTTTTGGAAAATCAGCTCAGATAGCAAAGGGTAATATTTTTCCAGTAGCTACCCCTTGCTGCAGCTGACTGCTTTCCCTGTGAATTGACACCAGCCAGAGGCCATTTGCATCAAGCCGGCTAATTTGGGCTTGCTATCTGAGCTGATTTTCCAAAAGGTGGCTGTAGTTTTCAGCTCACAGGCAGACGAAGTCTGCCTGTGAGCTGAAAACAGCCAAGAAACTTCGACGCCTTGCGCTGGAATAAATTTGAGGGGGGGCCGGGTCACCTGCTATGCCATCAAACAGGCCAGGGTCTGGCCTTGAAAACCAATGGCATTAGAGGGGTCAGGAGTGCAAAGCTGGAGGGGGGGAGGGGTGGGTATGAATTGGCTTGTTGTGTTGACTTTACCGAATTTTTTTGATTTGCCATTCTCCAGTCAAGGAGACTTCTTTTTGTGGTCTCTAAAGAACATGTCGGTTTCTTTTAGGGTGAAAGATCAATGTCAGGCAGCCTTTCACTGTCCAGTGTATTCTGGGGTAGCTCAAGCAGAAGTCCAGCCAGCGGTGGGTGTTAGGGGAGGGGTAACTGCTAGAAGTGGCCCTTTGAGTTTGTGGCCACCTTTTGGAAAATCAGCTCAGATAGCAAAGGGTAATATTTTTCCAGTAGCTACCCCTTGCTGCAGCTGACTGCTTTCCCTGTGAATTGACACCAGCCAGAGGCCATTTGCATCAAGCCGGCTAATTTGGGCTTGCTATCTGAGCTGATTTTCCAAAAGGTGGCTGTAGTTTTCAGCTCACAGGCAGACGAAGTCTGCCTGTGAGCTGAAAACAGCCAAGAAACTTCGACGCCTTGCGCTGGAATAAATTTGAGGGGGGGCCGCGTCACCTGCTATGCCATCAAACAGGCCAGGGTCTGGCCTTGAAAACCAATGGCATTAGAGGGGTCAGGAGTGCAAAGCTGGAGGGGGGGAGGGGTGGGTATGAATTGGCTTGTTGTGTTGACTTTACCGAATTTTTTTGATTTGCCATTCTCCAGTCAAGGAGACTTCTTTTTGTGGTCTCTAAAGAACATGTCGGTTTCTTTTAGGGTGAAAGATCAATGTCAGGCAGCCTTTCACTGTCCAGTGTATTCTGGGGTAGCTCAAGCAGAAGTCCAGCCAGCGGTGGGTGTTAGGGGAGGGGTAACTGCTAGAAGTGGCCTTTGAGTTTGTGGCCACCTTTTGGAAAATCAGCTCAGATAGCAAAGGGTAATATTTTTCCAGTAGCTACCCCTTGCTGCAGCTGACTGCTTTCCCTGTGAATTGACACCAGCCAGAGGCCATTTGCATCAAGCCGGCTAATTTGGGCTTGCTATCTGAGCTGATTTTCCAAAAGGTGGCTGTAGTTTTCAGCTCACAGGCAGACGAAGTCTGCCTGTGAGCTGAAAACAGCCAAGAAACTTCGACGCCTTGCGCTGGAATAAATTTGAGGGGGGGCCGGGTCACCTGCTATGCCATCAAACAGGCCAGGGTCTGGCCTTGAAAACCAATGGCATTAGAGGGGTCAGGAGTGCAAAGCTG
>NW_028145836.1:0-15993 GCF_977016875.1 Pavona decussata | reverse complement strand
GCATGAATGCACCCCAGTCAGTCAGTGCTGAGTTGACGGCTTGACAGAAATAAATCCTTGTCAGAGGCTGACATCTGTCAGGCTGCAGACAGTCACAAGCAAAGCAAAACATCAAATCTGATTCTCATTAATGACTTTTTATAAGTGTGACACTGAGACTTTGGAGCAATACAAATTCAGATGGCTTTGCAAATAACAGAAAAATAAATTTAAAAAAAAAAAAAAAAAAAAGAAAACACACCCAAATTAATGATGGTGACGACGACGTGATGACAATATGAGACTGGGTCGAACATTTCGAGCCAGTTCAAGACTGCAATCAATGTCTGCTTTTCTCAAAATAGATCAATCTTCTGTTGTCAGCTGCATGATACACTTAAGCTGAACAACTCTAAAATATATCCCCAGTGCAGATTTTTTGATTTGCTTTAGATCGGTTTCAATCAAACTCCCAGCCTAGCTTAAAACATTCAACTTGCCAGCTGGGATTAAACTTAACCCTCTGGTTGTCAAAATGCCTGAATCTGCAGTGAGTTTACTGCAATCAGTCACGATTCAGCCTCATTAGGGCCTAAGAGTGTTGAACATCCAATTTCTCCTTGTAATTTCAAAGACTATTCAACCCCCCAGGTCATGAGAATTAAGATTTTTATCAGCCAAGGTGGATTTTTTTTCTGATCTTTTAAACAACCAACACTCCCTAACCACAGTGTGGGGGCAATTAAGAGAGGAGAATTGGTTCTTTGATTCAATTTATCAGTGGACATATATGTATTCGAGACTTAAAATGGTCATGAGGTTCCATCGGTGGGCACAATTAATTTAGAACTTATTAATAATTATAATAATAATCAACCCTAACACTCATGAATGCAGTTCATTAAGAACTTTCAAACTTTTTAAACTGACTACTGAACTCAACTAACCTTCCAGTCCAGTTGATCATGCAAGCAGTGGGTCCATCTCACCCAGAAGGCACGTAGCCCTGGTGGCCTGCTTCTCGCGGCATGAATGCACCCCAGTCAGTCAGTGCTGAGTTGACGGCTTGACAGAAATAAATCCTTGTCAGAGGCTGACATCTGTCAGGCTGCAGACAGTCACAAGCAAAGCAAAACATCAAATCTGATTCTCATTAATGACTTTTTATAAGTGTGACACTGAGACTTTGGAGCAATACAAATTCAGATGGCTTTGCAAATAACAGAAAAATAAATTTAAAAAAAAAAAAAAAAAAAGAAAACACACCCAAATTAATGATGGTGACGACGACGTGATGACAATATGAGACTGGGTCGAACATTTCGAGCCAGTTCAAGACTGCAATCAATGTCTGCTTTTCTCAAAATAGATCAATCTTCTGTTGTCAGCTGCATGATACACTTAAGCTGAACAACTCTAAAATATATCCCCAGTGCAGAATTTTTTGATTTGCTTTAGATCGGTTTCAATCAAACTCCCAGCCTAGCTTAAAACATTCAACTTGCCAGCTGGGATTAAACTTAACCCTCTGGTTGTCAAAATGCCTGAATCTGCAGTGAGTTTACTGCAATCAGTCACGATTCAGCCTCATTAGGGCCTAAGAGTGTTGAACATCCAATTTCTCCTTGTAATTTCAAAGACTATTCAACCCCCCAGGTCATGAGAATTAAGATTTTTATCAGCCAAGGTGGATTTTTTTTCTGATCTTTTAAACAACCAACACTCCCTAACCACAGTGTGGGGGCAATTAAGAGAGGAGAATTGGTTCTTTGATTCAATTTATCAGTGGACATATATGTATTCGAGACTTAAAATGGTCATGAGGTTCCATCGGTGGGCACAATTAATTTAGAACTTATTAATAATTATAATAATAATCAACCCTAACACTCATGAATGCAGTTCATTAAGAACTTTCAAACTTTTTAAACTGACTACTGAACTCAACTAACCTTCCAGTCCAGTTGATCATGCAAGCAGTGGGTCCATCTCACCCAGAAGGCACGTAGCCCTGGTGGCCTGCTTCTCGCGGCATGAATGCACCCCAGTCAGTCAGTGCTGAGTTGACGGCTTGACAGAAATAAATCCTTGTCAGAGGCTGACATCTGTCAGGCTGCAGACAGTCACAAGCAAAGCAAAACATCAAATCTGATTCTCATTAATGACTTTTTATAAGTGTGACACTGAGACTTTGGAGCAATACAAATTCAGATGGCTTTGCAAATAACAGAAAAATAAATTTAAAAAAAAAAAAAAAAAAAAGAAAACACACCCAAATTAATGATGGTGACGACGACGTGATGACAATATGAGACTGGGTCGAACATTTCGAGCCAGTTCAAGACTGCAATCAATGTCTGCTTTTCTCAAAATAGATCAATCTTCTGTTGTCAGCTGCATGATACACTTAAGCTGAACAACTCTAAAATATATCCCCAGTGCAGAATTTTTTGATTTGCTTTAGATCGGTTTCAATCAAACTCCCAGCCTAGCTTAAAACATTCAACTTGCCAGCTGGGATTAAACTTAACCCTCTGGTTGTCAAAATGCCTGAATCTGCAGTGAGTTTACTGCAATCAGTCACGATTCAGCCTCATTAGGGCCTAAGAGTGTTGAACATCCAATTTCTCCTTGTAATTTCAAAGACTATTCAACCCCCCAGGTCATGAGAATTAAGATTTTTATCAGCCAAGGTGGATTTTTTTTCTGATCTTTTAAACAACCAACACTCCCTAACCACAGTGTGGGGGCAATTAAGAGAGGAGAATTGGTTCTTTGATTCAATTTATCAGTGGACATATATGTATTCGAGACTTAAAATGGTCATGAGGTTCCATCGGTGGGCACAATTAATTTAGAACTTATTAATAATTATAATAATAATCAACCCTAACACTCATGAATGCAGTTCATTAAGAACTTTCAAACTTTTTAAACTGACTACTGAACTCAACTAACCTTCCAGTCCAGTTGATCATGCAAGCAGTGGGTCCATCTCACCCAGAAGGCACGTAGCCCTGGTGGCCTGCTTCTCGCGGCATGAATGCACCCCAGTCAGTCAGTGCTGAGTTGACGGCTTGACAGAAATAAATCCTTGTCAGAGGCTGACATCTGTCAGGCTGCAGACAGTCACAAGCAAAGCAAAACATCAAATCTGATTCTCATTAATGACTTTTTATAAGTGTGACACTGAGACTTTGGAGCAATACAAATTCAGATGGCTTTGCAAATAACAGAAAAATAAATTTAAAAAAAAAAAAAAAAAAAGAAAACACACCCAAATTAATGATGGTGACGACGACGTGATGACAATATGAGACTGGGTCGAACATTTCGAGCCAGTTCAAGACTGCAATCAATGTCTGCTTTTCTCAAAATAGATCAATCTTCTGTTGTCAGCTGCATGATACACTTAAGCTGAACAACTCTAAAATATATCCCCAGTGCAGAATTTTTTGATTTGCTTTAGATCGGTTTCAATCAAACTCCCAGCCTAGCTTAAAACATTCAACTTGCCAGCTGGGATTAAACTTAACCCTCTGGTTGTCAAAATGCCTGAATCTGCAGTGAGTTTACTGCAATCAGTCACGATTCAGCCTCATTAGGGCCTAAGAGTGTTGAACATCCAATTTCTCCTTGTAATTTCAAAGACTATTCAACCCCCCAGGTCATGAGAATTAAGATTTTTATCAGCCAAGGTGGATTTTTTTTCTGATCTTTTAAACAACCAACACTCCCTAACCACAGTGTGGGGGCAATTAAGAGAGGAGAATTGGTTCTTTGATTCAATTTATCAGTGGACATATATGTATTCGAGACTTAAAATGGTCATGAGGTTCCATCGGTGGGCACAATTAATTTAGAACTTATTAATAATTATAATAATAATCAACCCTAACACTCATGAATGCAGTTCATTAAGAACTTTCAAACTTTTTAAACTGACTACTGAACTCAACTAACCTTCCAGTCCAGTTGATCATGCAAGCAGTGGGTCCATCTCACCCAGAAGGCACGTAGCCCTGGTGGCCTGCTTCTCGCGGCATGAATGCACCCCAGTCAGTCAGTGCTGAGTTGACGGCTTGACAGAAATAAATCCTTGTCAGAGGCTGACATCTGTCAGGCTGCAGACAGTCACAAGCAAAGCAAAACATCAAATCTGATTCTCATTAATGACTTTTTATAAGTGTGACACTGAGACTTTGGAGCAATACAAATTCAGATGGCTTTGCAAATAACAGAAAAATAAATTTAAAAAAAAAAAAAAAAAAAAAGAAAACACACCCAAATTAATGATGGTGACGACGACGTGATGACAATATGAGACTGGGTCGAACATTTCGAGCCAGTTCAAGACTGCAATCAATGTCTGCTTTTCTCAAAATAGATCAATCTTCTGTTGTCAGCTGCATGATACACTTAAGCTGAACAACTCTAAAATATATCCCCAGTGCAGAATTTTTTGATTTGCTTTAGATCGGTTTCAATCAAACTCCCAGCCTAGCTTAAAACATTCAACTTGCCAGCTGGGATTAAACTTAACCCTCTGGTTGTCAAAATGCCTGAATCTGCAGTGAGTTTACTGCAATCAGTCACGATTCAGCCTCATTAGGGCCTAAGAGTGTTGAACATCCAATTTCTCCTTGTAATTTCAAAGACTATTCAACCCCCCAGGTCATGAGAATTAAGATTTTTATCAGCCAAGGTGGATTTTTTTTCTGATCTTTTAAACAACCAACACTCCCTAACCACAGTGTGGGGGCAATTAAGAGAGGAGAATTGGTTCTTTGATTCAATTTATCAGTGGACATATATGTATTCGAGACTTAAAATGGTCATGAGGTTCCATCGGTGGGCACAATTAATTTAGAACTTATTAATAATTATAATAATAATCAACCCTAACACTCATGAATGCAGTTCATTAAGAACTTTCAAACTTTTTAAACTGACTACTGAACTCAACTAACCTTCCAGTCCAGTTGATCATGCAAGCAGTGGGTCCATCTCACCCAGAAGGCACGTAGCCCTGGTGGCCTGCTTCTCGCGGCATGAATGCACCCCAGTCAGTCAGTGCTGAGTTGACGGCTTGACAGAAATAAATCCTTGTCAGAGGCTGACATCTGTCAGGCTGCAGACAGTCACAAGCAAAGCAAAACATCAAATCTGATTCTCATTAATGACTTTTTATAAGTGTGACACTGAGACTTTGGAGCAATACAAATTCAGATGGCTTTGCAAATAACAGAAAAATAAATTTAAAAAAAAAAAAAAAAAAAGAAAACACACCCAAATTAATGATGGTGACGACGACGTGATGACAATATGAGACTGGGTCGAACATTTCGAGCCAGTTCAAGACTGCAATCAATGTCTGCTTTTCTCAAAATAGATCAATCTTCTGTTGTCAGCTGCATGATACACTTAAGCTGAACAACTCTAAAATATATCCCCAGTGCAGAATTTTTTGATTTGCTTTAGATCGGTTTCAATCAAACTCCCAGCCTAGCTTAAAACATTCAACTTGCCAGCTGGGATTAAACTTAACCCTCTGGTTGTCAAAATGCCTGAATCTGCAGTGAGTTTACTGCAATCAGTCACGATTCAGCCTCATTAGGGCCTAAGAGTGTTGAACATCCAATTTCTCCTTGTAATTTCAAAGACTATTCAACCCCCCAGGTCATGAGAATTAAGATTTTTATCAGCCAAGGTGGATTTTTTTTCTGATCTTTTAAACAACCAACACTCCCTAACCACAGTGTGGGGGCAATTAAGAGAGGAGAATTGGTTCTTTGATTCAATTTATCAGTGGACATATATGTATTCGAGACTTAAAATGGTCATGAGGTTCCATCGGTGGGCACAATTAATTTAGAACTTATTAATAATTATAATAATAATCAACCCTAACACTCATGAATGCAGTTCATTAAGAACTTTCAAACTTTTTAAACTGACTACTGAACTCAACTAACCTTCCAGTCCAGTTGATCATGCAAGCAGTGGGTCCATCTCACCCAGAAGGCACGTAGCCCTGGTGGCCTGCTTCTCGCGGCATGAATGCACCCCAGTCAGTCAGTGCTGAGTTGACGGCTTGACAGAAATAAATCCTTGTCAGAGGCTGACATCTGTCAGGCTGCAGACAGTCACAAGCAAAGCAAAACATCAAATCTGATTCTCATTAATGACTTTTTATAAGTGTGACACTGAGACTTTGGAGCAATACAAATTCAGATGGCTTTGCAAATAACAGAAAAATAAATTTAAAAAAAAAAAAAAAAAAAAGAAAACACACCCAAATTAATGATGGTGACGACGACGTGATGACAATATGAGACTGGGTCGAACATTTCGAGCCAGTTCAAGACTGCAATCAATGTCTGCTTTTCTCAAAATAGATCAATCTTCTGTTGTCAGCTGCATGATACACTTAAGCTGAACAACTCTAAAATATATCCCCAGTGCAGAATTTTTTGATTTGCTTTAGATCGGTTTCAATCAAACTCCCAGCCTAGCTTAAAACATTCAACTTGCCAGCTGGGATTAAACTTAACCCTCTGGTTGTCAAAATGCCTGAATCTGCAGTGAGTTTACTGCAATCAGTCACGATTCAGCCTCATTAGGGCCTAAGAGTGTTGAACATCCAATTTCTCCTTGTAATTTCAAAGACTATTCAACCCCCCAGGTCATGAGAATTAAGATTTTTATCAGCCAAGGTGGATTTTTTTTCTGATCTTTTAAACAACCAACACTCCCTAACCACAGTGTGGGGGCAATTAAGAGAGGAGAATTGGTTCTTTGATTCAATTTATCAGTGGACATATATGTATTCGAGACTTAAAATGGTCATGAGGTTCCATCGGTGGGCACAATTAATTTAGAACTTATTAATAATTATAATAATAATCAACCCTAACACTCATGAATGCAGTTCATTAAGAACTTTCAAACTTTTTAAACTGACTACTGAACTCAACTAACCTTCCAGTCCAGTTGATCATGCAAGCAGTGGGTCCATCTCACCCAGAAGGCACGTAGCCCTGGTGGCCTGTTTCTCGCGGCATGAATGCACCCCAGTCAGTCAGTGCTGAGTTGACGGCTTGACAGAAATAAATCCTTGTCAGAGGCTGACATCTGTCAGGCTGCAGACAGTCACAAGCAAAGCAAAACATCAAATCTGATTCTCATTAATGACTTTTTATAAGTGTGACACTGAGACTTTGGAGCAATACAAATTCAGATGGCTTTGCAAATAACAGAAAAATAAATTTAAAAAAAAAAAAAAAAAAAAGAAAACACACCCAAATTAATGATGGTGACGACGACGTGATGACAATATGAGACTGGGTCGAACATTTCGAGCCAGTTCAAGACTGCAATCAATGTCTGCTTTTCTCAAAATAGATCAATCTTCTGTTGTCAGCTGCATGATACACTTAAGCTGAACAACTCTAAAATATATCCCCAGTGCAGAATTTTTTGATTTGCTTTAGATCGGTTTCAATCAAACTCCCAGCCTAGCTTAAAACATTCAACTTGCCAGCTGGGATTAAACTTAACCCTCTGGTTGTCAAAATGCCTGAATCTGCAGTGAGTTTACTGCAATCAGTCACGATTCAGCCTCATTAGGGCCTAAGAGTGTTGAACATCCAATTTCTCCTTGTAATTTCAAAGACTATTCAACCCCCCAGGTCATGAGAATTAAGATTTTTATCAGCCAAGGTGGATTTTTTTTCTGATCTTTTAAACAACCAACACTCCCTAACCACAGTGTGGGGGCAATTAAGAGAGGAGAATTGGTTCTTTGATTCAATTTATCAGTGGACATATATGTATTCGAGACTTAAAATGGTCATGAGGTTCCATCGGTGGGCACAATTAATTTAGAACTTATTAATAATTATAATAATAATCAACCCTAACACTCATGAATGCAGTTCATTAAGAACTTTCAAACTTTTTAAACTGACTACTGAACTCAACTAACCTTCCAGTCCAGTTGATCATGCAAGCAGTGGGTCCATCTCACCCAGAAGGCACGTAGCCCTGGTGGCCTGCTTCTCGCGGCATGAATGCACCCCAGTCAGTCAGTGCTGAGTTGACGGCTTGACAGAAATAAATCCTTGTCAGAGGCTGACATCTGTCAGGCTGCAGACAGTCACAAGCAAAGCAAAACATCAAATCTGATTCTCATTAATGACTTTTTATAAGTGTGACACTGAGACTTTGGAGCAATACAAATTCAGATGGCTTTGCAAATAACAGAAAAATAAATTTAAAAAAAAAAAAAAAAAAAGAAAACACACCCAAATTAATGATGGTGACGACGACGTGATGACAATATGAGACTGGGTCGAACATTTCGAGCCAGTTCAAGACTGCAATCAATGTCTGCTTTTCTCAAAATAGATCAATCTTCTGTTGTCAGCTGCATGATACACTTAAGCTGAACAACTCTAAAATATATCCCCAGTGCAGAATTTTTTGATTTGCTTTAGATCGGTTTCAATCAAACTCCCAGCCTAGCTTAAAACATTCAACTTGCCAGCTGGGATTAAACTTAACCCTCTGGTTGTCAAAATGCCTGAATCTGCAGTGAGTTTACTGCAATCAGTCACGATTCAGCCTCATTAGGGCCTAAGAGTGTTGAACATCCAATTTCTCCTTGTAATTTCAAAGACTATTCAACCCCCCAGGTCATGAGAATTAAGATTTTTATCAGCCAAGGTGGATTTTTTTTCTGATCTTTTAAACAACCAACACTCCCTAACCACAGTGTGGGGGCAATTAAGAGAGGAGAATTGGTTCTTTGATTCAATTTATCAGTGGACATATATGTATTCGAGACTTAAAATGGTCATGAGGTTCCATCGGTGGGCACAATTAATTTAGAACTTATTAATAATTATAATAATAATCAACCCTAACACTCATGAATGCAGTTCATTAAGAACTTTCAAACTTTTTAAACTGACTACTGAACTCAACTAACCTTCCAGTCCAGTTGATCATGCAAGCAGTGGGTCCATCTCACCCAGAAGGCACGTAGCCCTGGTGGCCTGCTTCTCGCGGCATGAATGCACCCCAGTCAGTCAGTGCTGAGTTGACGGCTTGACAGAAATAAATCCTTGTCAGAGGCTGACATCTGTCAGGCTGCAGACAGTCACAAGCAAAGCAAAACATCAAATCTGATTCTCATTAATGACTTTTTATAAGTGTGACACTGAGACTTTGGAGCAATACAAATTCAGATGGCTTTGCAAATAACAGAAAAATAAATTTAAAAAAAAAAAAAAAAAAAAGAAAACACACCCAAATTAATGATGGTGACGACGACGTGATGACAATATGAGACTGGGTCGAACATTTCGAGCCAGTTCAAGACTGCAATCAATGTCTGCTTTTCTCAAAATAGATCAATCTTCTGTTGTCAGCTGCATGATACACTTAAGCTGAACAACTCTAAAATATATCCCCAGTGCAGAATTTTTTGATTTGCTTTAGATCGGTTTCAATCAAACTCCCAGCCTAGCTTAAAACATTCAACTTGCCAGCTGGGATTAAACTTAACCCTCTGGTTGTCAAAATGCCTGAATCTGCAGTGAGTTTACTGCAATCAGTCACGATTCAGCCTCATTAGGGCCTAAGAGTGTTGAACATCCAATTTCTCCTTGTAATTTCAAAGACTATTCAACCCCCCAGGTCATGAGAATTAAGATTTTTATCAGCCAAGGTGGATTTTTTTTCTGATCTTTTAAACAACCAACACTCCCTAACCACAGTGTGGGGGCAATTAAGAGAGGAGAATTGGTTCTTTGATTCAATTTATCAGTGGACATATATGTATTCGAGACTTAAAATGGTCATGAGGTTCCATCGGTGGGCACAATTAATTTAGAACTTATTAATAATTATAATAATAATCAACCCTAACACTCATGAATGCAGTTCATTAAGAACTTTCAAACTTTTTAAACTGACTACTGAACTCAACTAACCTTCCAGTCCAGTTGATCATGCAAGCAGTGGGTCCATCTCACCCAGAAGGCACGTAGCCCTGGTGGCCTGCTTCTCGCGGCATGAATGCACCCCAGTCAGTCAGTGCTGAGTTGACGGCTTGACAGAAATAAATCCTTGTCAGAGGCTGACATCTGTCAGGCTGCAGACAGTCACAAGCAAAGCAAAACATCAAATCTGATTCTCATTAATGACTTTTTATAAGTGTGACACTGAGACTTTGGAGCAATACAAATTCAGATGGCTTTGCAAATAACAGAAAAATAAATTTAAAAAAAAAAAAAAAAAAAGAAAACACACCCAAATTAATGATGGTGACGACGACGTGATGACAATATGAGACTGGGTCGAACATTTCGAGCCAGTTCAAGACTGCAATCAATGTCTGCTTTTCTCAAAATAGATCAATCTTCTGTTGTCAGCTGCATGATACACTTAAGCTGAACAACTCTAAAATATATCCCCAGTGCAGAATTTTTTGATTTGCTTTAGATCGGTTTCAATCAAACTCCCAGCCTAGCTTAAAACATTCAACTTGCCAGCTGGGATTAAACTTAACCCTCTGGTTGTCAAAATGCCTGAATCTGCAGTGAGTTTACTGCAATCAGTCACGATTCAGCCTCATTAGGGCCTAAGAGTGTTGAACATCCAATTTCTCCTTGTAATTTCAAAGACTATTCAACCCCCCAGGTCATGAGAATTAAGATTTTTATCAGCCAAGGTGGATTTTTTTTCTGATCTTTTAAACAACCAACACTCCCTAACCACAGTGTGGGGGCAATTAAGAGAGGAGAATTGGTTCTTTGATTCAATTTATCAGTGGACATATATGTATTCGAGACTTAAAATGGTCATGAGGTTCCATCGGTGGGCACAATTAATTTAGAACTTATTAATAATTATAATAATAATCAACCCTAACACTCATGAATGCAGTTCATTAAGAACTTTCAAACTTTTTAAACTGACTACTGAACTCAACTAACCTTCCAGTCCAGTTGATCATGCAAGCAGTGGGTCCATCTCACCCAGAAGGCACGTAGCCCTGGTGGCCTGCTTCTCGCGGCATGAATGCACCCCAGTCAGTCAGTGCTGAGTTGACGGCTTGACAGAAATAAATCCTTGTCAGAGGCTGACATCTGTCAGGCTGCAGACAGTCACAAGCAAAGCAAAACATCAAATCTGATTCTCATTAATGACTTTTTATAAGTGTGACACTGAGACTTTGGAGCAATACAAATTCAGATGGCTTTGCAAATAACAGAAAAATAAATTTAAAAAAAAAAAAAAAAAAAAGAAAACACACCCAAATTAATGATGGTGACGACGACGTGATGACAATATGAGACTGGGTCGAACATTTCGAGCCAGTTCAAGACTGCAATCAATGTCTGCTTTTCTCAAAATAGATCAATCTTCTGTTGTCAGCTGCATGATACACTTAAGCTGAACAACTCTAAAATATATCCCCAGTGCAGAATTTTTTGATTTGCTTTAGATCGGTTTCAATCAAACTCCCAGCCTAGCTTAAAACATTCAACTTGCCAGCTGGGATTAAACTTAACCCTCTGGTTGTCAAAATGCCTGAATCTGCAGTGAGTTTACTGCAATCAGTCACGATTCAGCCTCATTAGGGCCTAAGAGTGTTGAACATCCAATTTCTCCTTGTAATTTCAAAGACTATTCAACCCCCCAGGTCATGAGAATTAAGATTTTTATCAGCCAAGGTGGATTTTTTTTCTGATCTTTTAAACAACCAACACTCCCTAACCACAGTGTGGGGGCAATTAAGAGAGGAGAATTGGTTCTTTGATTCAATTTATCAGTGGACATATATGTATTCGAGACTTAAAATGGTCATGAGGTTCCATCGGTGGGCACAATTAATTTAGAACTTATTAATAATTATAATAATAATCAACCCTAACACTCATGAATGCAGTTCATTAAGAACTTTCAAACTTTTTAAACTGACTACTGAACTCAACTAACCTTCCAGTCCAGTTGATCATGCAAGCAGTGGGTCCATCTCACCCAGAAGGCACGTAGCCCTGGTGGCCTGCTTCTCGCGGCATGAATGCACCCCAGTCAGTCAGTGCTGAGTTGACGGCTTGACAGAAATAAATCCTTGTCAGAGGCTGACATCTGTCAGGCTGCAGACAGTCACAAGCAAAGCAAAACATCAAATCTGATTCTCATTAATGACTTTTTATAAGTGTGACACTGAGACTTTGGAGCAATACAAATTCAGATGGCTTTGCAAATAACAGAAAAATAAATTTAAAAAAAAAAAAAAAAAAAAGAAAACACACCCAAATTAATGATGGTGACGACGACGTGATGACAATATGAGACTGGGTCGAACATTTCGAGCCAGTTCAAGACTGCAATCAATGTCTGCTTTTCTCAAAATAGATCAATCTTCTGTTGTCAGCTGCATGATACACTTAAGCTGAACAACTCTAAAATATATCCCCAGTGCAGAATTTTTTGATTTGCTTTAGATCGGTTTCAATCAAACTCCCAGCCTAGCTTAAAACATTCAACTTGCCAGCTGGGATTAAACTTAACCCTCTGGTTGTCAAAATGCCTGAATCTGCAGTGAGTTTACTGCAATCAGTCACGATTCAGCCTCATTAGGGCCTAAGAGTGTTGAACATCCAATTTCTCCTTGTAATTTCAAAGACTATTCAACCCCCCAGGTCATGAGAATTAAGATTTTTATCAGCCAAGGTGGATTTTTTTTCTGATCTTTTAAACAACCAACACTCCCTAACCACAGTGTGGGGGCAATTAAGAGAGGAGAATTGGTTCTTTGATTCAATTTATCAGTGGACATATATGTATTCGAGACTTAAAATGGTCATGAGGTTCCATCGGTGGGCACAATTAATTTAGAACTTATTAATAATTATAATAATAATCAACCCTAACACTCATGAATGCAGTTCATTAAGAACTTTCAAACTTTTTAAACTGACTACTGAACTCAACTAACCTTCCAGTCCAGTTGATCATGCAAGCAGTGGGTCCATCTCACCCAGAAGGCACGTAGCCCTGGTGGCCTGCTTCTCGCGGCATGAATGCACCCCAGTCAGTCAGTGCTGAGTTGACGGCTTGACAGAAATAAATCCTTGTCAGAGGCTGACATCTGTCAGGCTGCAGACAGTCACAAGCAAAGCAAAACATCAAATCTGATTCTCATTAATGACTTTTTATAAGTGTGACACTGAGACTTTGGAGCAATACAAATTCAGATGGCTTTGCAAATAACAGAAAAATAAATTTAAAAAAAAAAAAAAAAAAAAGAAAACACACCCAAATTAATGATGGTGACGACGACGTGATGACAATATGAGACTGGGTCGAACATTTCGAGCCAGTTCAAGACTGCAATCAATGTCTGCTTTTCTCAAAATAGATCAATCTTCTGTTGTCAGCTGCATGATACACTTAAGCTGAACAACTCTAAAATATATCCCCAGTGCAGAATTTTTTGATTTGCTTTAGATCGGTTTCAATCAAACTCCCAGCCTAGCTTAAAACATTCAACTTGCCAGCTGGGATTAAACTTAACCCTCTGGTTGTCAAAATGCCTGAATCTGCAGTGAGTTTACTGCAATCAGTCACGATTCAGCCTCATTAGGGCCTAAGAGTGTTGAACATCCAATTTCTCCTTGTAATTTCAAAGACTATTCAACCCCCCAGGTCATGAGAATTAAGATTTTTATCAGCCAAGGTGGATTTTTTTTCTGATCTTTTAAACAACCAACACTCCCTAACCACAGTGTGGGGGCAATTAAGAGAGGAGAATTGGTTCTTTGATTCAATTTATCAGTGGACATATATGTATTCGAGACTTAAAATGGTCATGAGGTTCCATCGGTGGGCACAATTAATTTAGAACTTATTAATAATTATAATAATAATCAACCCTAACACTCATGAATGCAGTTCATTAAGAACTTTCAAACTTTTTAAACTGACTACTGAACTCAACTAACCTTCCAGTCCAGTTGATCATGCAAGCAGTGGGTCCATCTCACCCAGAAGGCACGTAGCCCTGGTGGCCTGCTTCTCGCGGCATGAATGCACCCCAGTCAGTCAGTGCTGAGTTGACGGCTTGACAGAAATAAATCCTTGTCAGAGGCTGACATCTGTCAGGCTGCAGACAGTCACAAGCAAAGCAAAACATCAAATCTGATTCTCATTAATGACTTTTTATAAGTGTGACACTGAGACTTTGGAGCAATACAAATTCAGATGGCTTTGCAAATAACAGAAAAATAAATTTAAAAAAAAAAAAAAAAAAAAAGAAAACACACCCAAATTAATGATGGTGACGACGACGTGATGACAATATGAGACTGGGTCGAACATTTCGAGCCAGTTCAAGACTGCAATCAATGTCTGCTTTTCTCAAAATAGATCAATCTTCTGTTGTCAGCTGCATGATACACTTAAGCTGAACAACTCTAAAATATATCCCCAGTGCAGAATTTTTTGATTTGCTTTAGATCGGTTTCAATCAAACTCCCAGCCTAGCTTAAAACATTCAACTTGCCAGCTGGGATTAAACTTAACCCTCTGGTTGTCAAAATGCCTGAATCTGCAGTGAGTTTACTGCAATCAGTCACGATTCAGCCTCATTAGGGCCTAAGAGTGTTGAACATCCAATTTCTCCTTGTAATTTCAAAGACTATTCAACCCCCCAGGTCATGAGAATTAAGATTTTTATCAGCCAAGGTGGATTTTTTTTCTGATCTTTTAAACAACCAACACTCCCTAACCACAGTGTGGGGGCAATTAAGAGAGGAGAATTGGTTCTTTGATTCAATTTATCAGTGGACATATATGTATTCGAGACTTAAAATGGTCATGAGGTTCCATCGGTGGGCACAATTAATTTAGAACTTATTAATAATTATAATAATAATCAACCCTAACACTCATGAATGCAGTTCATTAAGAACTTTCAAACTTTTTAAACTGACTACTGAACTCAACTAACCTTCCAGTCCAGTTGATCATGCAAGCAGTGGGTCCATCTCACCCAGAAGGCACGTAGCCCTGGTGGCCTGCTTCTCGCGGCATGAATGCACCCCAGTCAGTCAGTGCTGAGTTGACGGCTTGACAGAAATAAATCCTTGTCAGAGGCTGACATCTGTCAGGCTGCAGACAGTCACAAGCAAAGCAAAACATCAAATCTGATTCTCATTAATGACTTTTTATAAGTGTGACACTGAGACTTTGGAGCAATACAAATTCAGATGGCTTTGCAAATAACAGAAAAATAAATTTAAAAAAAAAAAAAAAAAAAGAAAACACACCCAAATTAATGATGGTGACGACGACGTGATGACAATATGAGACTGGGTCGAACATTTCGAGCCAGTTCAAGACTGCAATCAATGTCTGCTTTTCTCAAAATAGATCAATCTTCTGTTGTCAGCTGCATGATACACTTAAGCTGAACAACTCTAAAATATATCCCCAGTGCAGAATTTTTTGATTTGCTTTAGATCGGTTTCAATCAAACTCCCAGCCTAGCTTAAAACATTCAACTTGCCAGCTGGGATTAAACTTAACCCTCTGGTTGTCAAAATGCCTGAATCTGCAGTGAGTTTACTGCAATCAGTCACGATTCAGCCTCATTAGGGCCTAAGAGTGTTGAACATCCAATTTCTCCTTGTAATTTCAAAGACTATTCAACCCCCCAGGTCATGAGAATTAAGATTTTTATCAGCCAAGGTGGATTTTTTTTCTGATCTTTTAAACAACCAACACTCCCTAACCACAGTGTGGGGGCAATTAAGAGAGGAGAATTGGTTCTTTGATTCAATTTATCAGTGGACATATATGTATTCGAGACTTAAAATGGTCATGAGGTTCCATCGGTGGGCACAATTAATTTAGAACTTATTAATAATTATAATAATAATCAACCCTAACACTCATGAATGCAGTTCATTAAGAACTTTCAAACTTTTTAAACTG
>NW_028145835.1:85000-151446 GCF_977016875.1 Pavona decussata | reverse complement strand
GTGTATATATGTTTATATCTTTGAAGGTGTCCGGACAATGACGTCAGACTGTCTGGCGCCGTCTGCAGGAAAATTTGCATACATCGAAAAAAATATGCGTGCATGATCAAATTTCAACTGCAATGTTCATCAATATTCACTGGATACAGAACTATCTATCCAGAATTTTTTCCCTTTCTTTTAGAAATCTTTTTTGTGAAAGAGTGCATTAAAGAAATTACACGTTTTGTGGCCTCAGTAAATAATTTTCCGTGGGAAATAAATTCATCGAACACGACAGCGCTGCACGCCCGTTGTACATTACGTCGCGTCAGAAATAGATTTTCAACCGCAAACTAGCCCGTGGAACTATGAAACACCATGCTCACCAAAAAAAATCTTATGCGCCTTTTAATCTCCTCGTTTGATGCTAAAAATACGAGTAAAGAGGGCTTTCCACCCAGCCCCAGCTTTGCGAGGTTTTGCGAGTCACGTATTTCTAGTTTGAATTCATTCATGTTCAGATCGACAATGTAATACACTTCTATTTCCTCTTAACAGTAACAAGGGCAGAGATGCACAAAGGGATGTCTTCCATTGATGACAGTGGCATTAACGATGATAGCATTGAGGTTGGAACATTTAATTCCCAAGCTTAACTAAACAAACCTTCCAAAAATAAAAAAGTTTACAAATAACAAGCGACGATTAAAGTGCTTTGATAAATCAGACATATTTAATTAGCCAATTGGAAACATATATGAAAATGCATGAATGTAACCAGCAAGCAACAGCTGTGTCAAGAATTGCATTTAAACTTAAGACATGTACATGTTATTATAGTAAAAGTGTTTTAATTTCTTTGCAGAAAGAGAAACATCAATCCAAAGTCCCAATAAAAACTGCTATCAAGGCTAAAGGTAGGTTTTATGATATTATACATACTGTTAGTAAAATACACCTATATCAATCTTTTGCTACTTTCAGCACCACAGAATTCCATATTGCTTGACCCTCATTCAAGCTGAAATAAATTGACTTGTTTAGTTGTTTTCTTCAAATATTGGTATTTCTATATAGCTAATTCATTGAATTCTTGATTTTCTATGCCCTGCCAAGTCTTACAAGTCATACATTGCACCCTAACCCTTACCCAACCCCCAACCCTACTGCAAATACCAAACGATAACAAACTAATTAACACTACCGGGAGGGAAGGGAGGGGAAGTCAAAAGCCCTACAAAATGCCATAAACCAACCATGCCATGGAAAACAAGTGCTGAGTAGAGTAAAATTCCAAGCACGTGCAAAGGTTAAGGAGCACACCTTAACCGCAAGAGAATACTGCTGGCCATGCAACTGCTTGCTGTCCTGAACAATTTATTTATTTATTTATTAATAAATATTAAGTGAAAACAATTTTTGGAGGATGACACTGGTGCACATTAAATTAGATCTCTAGCTAGTCAGTCAATTGGGTACTAATAATAGTGCACTATTATATTTCAGTATTTGGGACAAAAAGGCAAAGAATGAATAATGAACAAAGTGAGAGAAACGATGAGGATGTAAGTGTAACCGCCAGAGGCGAACACTTCTAATTCACGCAATTTATTTTAAACTCTGTCACTTTGTCGGCTGCCTTGGAGGGCTGAACATTGTAGCTTAACGGTGTTAGTGACGAGGCAAAGAAGGTTTAAACTGAAACATACAAACAAAGTCAAATTACAAAATGTACCATCTATAAGGTAAACAAAACGATAGATGAAACTTCTAGCGGAAATTGCTAGCAGACTGCAGTAACTGGGGATAACTACGCGAAGCGCGTCTCGTTGAAAGTTCAACCTATAATGAACAGAAAATGTCATTTCAGCAAAGTGTCACTTGCAAAATGCAAATTATTAACCTAAATTTCCGCGCAAAAACAAACAGGCCTTAGGGAATACTAATTGAGGCCACTATAACAATCCGGTGTTAGATCTAACAGAAAGTTTGAAATTTGTGTACTTTGAAATAAATTTTAGGTAATAACTTGCTTACAATAAATAGGGTTAGTGCGAAAATAAAGACCTGTCATTGTATTATATATTGATTTGTATTATTATTTTTTAGAACGAGGGGCAAGTACAGTCCACTGTATTTACTGTTGAAACACAACCCGCAGCAGCTGCTTCAATGACGACTAAAGGTTTGCTGATATAATAAACAAATCAATTTTAAAATTTTCAAAAGGAGCACCACGAGCTGCACACGAGTGGTTTCATTGCAGAGTTTTAAACTAGTCTGAAATGTCAGCCGTTTCCCGCACTTTGTTTAAAATTGCATAAGTTACTGTGTGATGTCACCAGACAGCATTGGAATGTTCAAAATTTAGACGTCTCTCTCTCCCGTGCCACCTGTGGGTTAGGGGGAGGAGGCGGCTGGCATTTCCGACAAGTTTTGAACATTTTATGGCGTCATTTTAAGGTCTTATTAAAGTAACCGTGTACCTTCAGAGAGGAAATTTTTGGATTATCATTTTTTTAGATAAAAATAAACTTCCCATTAACTTCTTACAAACAAAAAAAGAATTTTCGAAAAAGAGTGAGTATTTGCCGAGAAATTGGGACGTAAGCGATTTCCACCAGAAGTTAAATTTTACTTTGATTGACAGGATATTGCTGCTGGTGTAACCACCCCTTGTGATATTTGCACGAACGGTCTTTCTATAGTCTTGAATTCCTCACGTTCTCACACTTCAAATATCCTGTATGTAGTGGAAGAACCTGCGTTTGTTCGAGTACGACACTGACATAAAAGAAGATAAAAGCTTTAAGCTACAGTTTAAAGTAGGTAAAGGTCTTAAAATCTTCCAGCAAAGCAAATATTTGGAGACGCACTTGTTAATGTTTCAATTCGCGAGTCCGTGAATCCCGCTTCATGAGCTTCCTTCTTTTATTTGCGGCTGAACGTTATCAGATCACTTGTGTTCAGGTGCATAAAACTTACAAGTCTCGGCAAGTGGAAACAAAACAAAAAGGCAATTGAAAAATAACGCTAAGAATCATGTCCTATGTCTTGATCTTTTCTCACGTCGCCCGTTACTATAAGATATAAACTTGTAAAGGGAAAGCCGCCGCTTTTGCTTATAGTGTTTTCACAAAGACTTACTGTATTACGGTAATTTCCATTGCATTAAACGGAGTCAGCTCTTTTAAACGGTTCCGTTTAAACGTTTTCTTTCAAGGGTCAAACGGATACTTGTTTACTATTTGCAGCATTAACAATTTGGGACGTTCATTCAAGAGCGAATTTTCACTCGCACTTTCGATAAGGAATTTCGAAACTTCGCTATTCTCAACAATATTTCGCTCAAATGGCTTTATTTGCCGGCTTTTCGACTAAAGAGCAGCAAGAATTTTCGTTTTGACTGAGACAATACATGCGGTTACGGTGGTTCCCCGATAATTCCATAGCGCTGATACTTTTACCCTCCTCATCCCCTTATACTTTGGCTCTACAGCTTTGCTTAATGAGGTCGGCTTCAGTCCCCATTTTGTTTTTCCCATAATCATCCAGATTACAAAATCGACATGTGCGTACAACAAACACCGCAGATATCCAACAATGGTGAAGGAGTTGATTACTCTGGAACGTGAGTACGTTAAAAACCTGGAAATTTATTTTCTTGGAAAAGCAATGAAATATTTGAATACCCAGTTCTATAAGCTTTAATTTGATATAGGGTTTTGGGTATCTGTGATGTAACAGAGAGGCGCTATATCCGTTTAACTGAAGCCACCCCTGAAGGTACACGGTAACCTTAAGAGTATAGACCATAAAAACTGGCATGGATTAATGTTTTTTACAATAACATGGACAAATTTGAAGTGGAATGACCTTAGTTTATTTTTGTTGAGAAAATGCATAGAACATCTGACATCATTTTATTACTCTTATAGACAATGAGCCAATCAGCGTGCAATTATTTTAATTTTATTGTGGAATTATTTTAATTTATTTCATTAAACCATTGATTGATATCTGAAGCATGTTGTTTAAAATTAATAATCTTTTGTCAAGAACTGTTAATTAGCTTAGAAGTAATTCAACGACATGCATGTATTACAAACTGACAACCAAACAGGTGCATGTTACATGCAGGATTAAATGAATCTAACTAATAAAAGTCCCCTGGCTTACATGTAAATTTCCTCTTCTACCAGATTTCAACAATGCATTTTTATACAGTACTGTGCAAAAATAATGAGAGCGAAATTCGTCGAAATTCGTCCTTTGTTCTCACGAATTTTCAAGGAAATTTCGAACGATATTTCGCGATCGATCTTTCTTCGAAAATTCAAAGAACTTTCGAAGAAATGTTGCGTGGAAATCGAAAATTCGTAAAAGCTAACGAAACTTCGATGAAACGAAGTTTCGAACGAGCGAAAAAGCGAAGAACAATCGCATAAGCGAGAGGAAACATCAAGGAATTTTCGAAGAAACGAAAGGAACATGGAAATTGCGTGACGTACGGACAGCAAGATAAACATTACACTGTATCACCCGAAGCCTACGCTGTGACATTCATGAACTGTATTCGTTTTCATTTTACTGCGCATATTTCTTTTGCTCTACAGTAGGAAAGTGTTTTGTGACATAGATACATGTAGAGATAAACTTCACATCAGCTAAAAACATCATATTAGTTGAATGTGATTTAATTTGACAAAAGATCGTGACTTTCAAATCGGGCATCTTTGTCGACTCAAATACCGCAAAACGCGGAGAATTATGTAAAGGTTTCAAATTTGGGTTCAAAACCAGGATGCGCATAAACATTGACGGCGATGTGGGGCACTTAATCTGGTAGATGTTATTAAAAAGGATACAAACAAAAAAGCGCTGAAGCACTGTTCCCTCCACCACGTGCGATGACACAAGAAAGCAATCGTGAAGCGAACGGCCGACTGTGCGTTGTCAATTTTACCACCTGCAACGGCAAATTTATCCAGTAGACGTTCTATTTCTGTTCTGGGTAAATGTTTTCTCATATTAAAGTTTGCCAATCATGTAGGTAAGATGTGGAATCCTCCTTAGATAAACCGGAATAAAACAAACTGCCTGACATTTTGTTTACATTCATGTGCGCGATGGTATGGTGCCCAGACTTCTCTCTTGAACTACGGTTGCCATGATTACGTATCCACCTATTGTTGTGGAGATGAAACCTCGAGTGATATTACTGTAGCTTAAAGAGTCGGTAATTCCAGTTTCTTTATTCGCCTTCTTTCATTCAAACATATACATCATAATCATATACATGTAGTATTGGATAAGGCAGGAGATCCAGCAAGCTCTAATGAGCTTTTTAAAAGATCTCCGCAGTATTAACACAATTTACTAAGACTAATTACAGAAGGCGGACTAATGACAAGTAAACTAATTACATTGTAGGTATAATTTTACTAATTAACCATATTTCTTCTACTATTAATTACACGGCTGATTTTGAATATATAATTTTAAGCCTTTTTTAAAACGATCAAAACAATCAACGTTCTTGATATCATCAGGTAGACTGTTCCACATAGTTGCTCCTTTACACCTGAGAGAAAATTTTGCATAATTTGTTCTTTTAAATTCAACAGGAATAAGTTTGTGTCATCTGCAAATAGTATAAAAGATAATATTTGGGAGCATTTGGATATATCATTGATGTAGATTAGAAACAAAAGAGGCCCCAGCACAGAGCCTTGAGGCACTCCACAACTGATTGTTAAGCTATCTGATTTTGTTGTTTTATATTTAACAGCTTGTTTTCGAAACTGTAGATAATTTTTAAACCATTCCAGCACTATTCCTCTTATTCCATAGTGTTCTAGTTTATGCAACAAGATAGCATGATTCACTGTGTCAAATGCTTTAGACAGATCTAAAAATACACCCATCGTGTATTGATTGTTTTCAATTGCATTTGTTATCTTAGTTACTAGTTCCAATATTGCATGATTTGTTGAATGCTTTTTACGGAAGCCATACTGATGTTCGTTTAGAATATTATGTTTGTCTAGGAACTTTATGATTCTCTTATACATCAACTTTTCATAATTGCAATACTCTTTCCTTTCAATAGCTTCCGTTTGCTTAGTAACTGCATCTTTGATTTATTGCTGAGAAATTTGATAATGACAGCTCTTGGTTTGTTCTGCGGCCTTCTAATTTGCCCAACTCTATGTGCTATTTCTATTTCGTCTTCCTTAATGTATACTCCTAGTTCTTCCTTTGCCAAGCCAATGATTTTTACTTGCAGATTTAAAGAGAATCGTTTGCCGAAAATTCGATACCTTTCTCTCGAAAAATCGAATTCCTCTTCGAAAATTCGAGACTGACCTTCCGAAATTTCGAAATGCCACTCAAAAATTCGTTCGAATTTTCGAGCGGACAAGGCCGTAATTTCGAGTGTGTCAAAACAATAGCGGCTTCGAAAATTTGCCGAACATTCGATCAAGTTTCGTGTCCTTCGAAATTTCGCTGTTTTTCGCCACTTTTCGCCGAATTTCGTCGAAATTTGCTCTCATTACTTTTGCACAGTACTGTAAGTAAATTAGCCTTAATTGCACACTGCCTTGCATAATATAAAATCATCTTTCAAAGTTCACTTTGTTTTAATATGCACTTGAGGTTGTTTTTCGCAGTTATATTATTTAACTTAGAAATAATATTATGCACAGTATGCTGCATATGATTGTGAATTTATACTGAATGATGTGTTCTATTGCATTAAACTGGTTACCTACAATTATAGCAAACAACATCAAGAAATCTGGTCCCAATTTGCACTCATTTGGGTAACTAAGCCTTAATAAGCTGGAGAAAACTGCCAAATAAATAGGACATGCAACCAGACTATGGATTTGTGGACCACTGGAATTTGGCAATTACTGTATAACACTACACGACTAGCCGATGAAAGCAGAACAACAACAAGTGAAGAAGACCAGCAGTCAAGAAACAAGCAAACCAAACGGCTCCTTTAGGAGCCATTAAAATAAAAAAAAAGTTACTGACCAACAAATTTTTTTTTTCATCTATTTGACTTATGGATGAATACTTCCTCTATTATAATGAGAATTATTAATACTGTGTTTGGGAAGTGTAATTGTTGAACTATGACCACATCTTTTTTACTTGAAAAAAACTGACAGTAAAAGAAATTTCGTTAAACAAATTATTTTAAAATGAGTACACAGATGTACATGTATCACAGAAGAATTTCCCATGCCTGCTTATAGTTCCAGATGACTCGTTTAAAAAGCAAACCCTGCTTTAAAAAAGAATACTTTATAACAAAATTATTATAAAATAACTGTGGCCACCTTTTTGTCACCTTCCTAATGACAATTATCAACATTCCGCATTTTTTAACTGAATGTGTCCAATGAAATACCCACCAAAATTCTGACACTCAATTTGTTTGACTGGCTTTCTAGGCAATGACCATCCATTTTGATCATATTTTCACCAGTTCAAATCTTTCTTTGATCTCAAACATGTATATATTTAATTTACTTCCAGAAATAATATTTGATTCAGATGAGGATGACACCATGGACGTCAATGGGATAGTGTGTGAAGCACTGGTAAGTATTTGGAGCCTGGATCAGGTTGACAGTACTTACATGTACATAGTGCAGTATATGTTGTGGTTCAATTTTATCCTTGGTTTAAACAAAGAGAAATAAAAATTAAACCAAGGATAAAATTGAACCACAACATATACGTCGTTTATTTGTTTGTACATACATTTCCTGCAACTGCAAAATTTATAAGCTTTTTTAGAATTTTCTCGAATAGCGTGAAAGTAAGCGCGTATGCTATCGCTATATGAGGGGCTGTTTACATGGAAGGAGGAAGATCCTACTACTAGGAAGATCCTAGAGGGCGGATAATCCTAGCCCCATATGTTTTCTCTATTATGTTTACTTGCAAAAAGTTGTACTTGGCCCTAGCGCTAGAATCTTTCTAAAGATGTAGCTGAGAGATAGGAAGATCCTAGCGCTAGGAAGATCCTTGTACCATGTAAACTACTTTCTCTCGGAAAATCCTAGTACTCGAGACAAAAAGAACAACATGGCGGCAGCCGGGCGTTCAGCTGCTCAAGGCCGACAGTTATTCTTCTTTTCCTTGTCCACTTGGTAACCACTTCGGCCGAAATTTCTGCATGTAAAGCAAACGAAAAGTTTTTCCGCCTTCTCGGATCTTCCTAGTGCTAGGACCTTCCCCACTCCATGTAAACAGCCCCTTGTACGGTGTAAGTTCTTCTAAGCTCTTTCACAAGTTTTCCCTTCTTTCCAAGACTTAAAACAATCATGGCACAATGGTAATCGCTCCACTTTTCAGGAGGTAACGTAAAATTACTTAAGCTTCGACATTTTGCAAAGGCTACAAAGAAATATGAAGAAATATTTTCCTCACCTCGTGTTGTCTGAATGACGCCATTGTATGCATACGCGACGTGATTGCATTCACCATGAATAAAAAAACTGCACCTTTAGAATTGAAGCTGTGCTCGATTTTCAGGAACAGAATTCACTTCCACTAAAAAAAACCAATTTCCCGAACTACCACAAAATTTCGGGCAATTTAAATATCTCTGAAGAAAACACCACATGAAAGGATTCGAAAGTGTTGCACTTTCAAACGCGTCATCAAAAACGTGGAAAAACGGATACTCGTTTCCAGGCCTTTCCAAAACCACCATTGTCACGCAAGACTGACAGGGGTGTCCAGGGTAGTGATTATGGTTTGGCCGTAGGACCAAACGAAAAGTATCGTGCTATATTGTACTAGGTAAAATACCTGGCTATTAAGGTTATATGAAATAAAATCACCAAAGATTACGAGAAACCAACATGTAAAAGCAAGATATAATGTACTATGTAAAAATATGGATCGCCTGTTATCACGCAACAGACCGGGTTTTCGTCAAACCATATTTTCACATAGTAAGTTGTATCTGTCTTTTTACACGTTAAAATACTTTGTTCATTTAATAAAACAGATCATTACAACGATTCTGTATAAAAATATGGCTGCTGTCTTTGTTTCATGCTACGAAGAACCAGCCTACATAGAAAGCCTCTCTGCGAATTTTGTGCAACTTTCGCTAGATGAAAGTGTAAAAATTGGGACAGACAAAAAAACATAGTTTTCTAATTATTGCATCGATCGATAACAATCTCTAATCACAATTTCCTTTTTAGACCAGATCACAATACCCCCGCTGCTGCAAGCAAGGTACAACTTACATTGGTAGTGATGAGGAGAAGAGCCCCAGCCCCATCGACACTGATGACGACTGCCTGTCGTCAGTGTACGATCCCAATGATGACACTGTGAGTACTGATGATGATGATGATGATGATGATGATGATGATGATGATGATGATGATGATGATGATGATGAAGCTCATGAAAATGTAAGTTTTGTAATTCTTAATTAAAAAAGAAAGAGGGAACAACCTTCTGTATTATTATTGAACATTGTGTGTAGTACGCTATATGTCTATTTGTATAAATCTTTTTATGGTTTTTTGGCAAATAAAAAATGGAATGGAATGGAATAACGGGGTAGCGACACGATCTCAGTTGGCTATGGTTAGTATTTGCCACGGGTAAGTTTTGTTCCCCCGTGAGTTTCGATAGAGCTGGACATAAGAAGTGTTAGACTTTACTGTACTCCTAAAGTGTTTGGTTTGTTTTGTTTATTTCGTGTGTTAAGCAGGATGAGGAAACCCCCTCCACATCACGGTCAAAACAAGCTGATGTTTTCATGAAAGGTTTGTTCTACAATAACTGATTTTTAACGAATCCGATGTTTGGTTCAGTTTTAACAGAGTTGACGCGTTATTTGGTCACTGCTATGGAATTCGAGAGTTTGCACTCATTTCTTTTTAAAAGCGGATGGACTACCTCATCAACTTTGCTATACTGAACCAAACATTTGTTTCCACTCCACACTGACGTAGTAGCCGCCTATGTGGATAATTTTTAGCCTGCTAGAGCAGGTGTCTTTAAGCAGCGCCTGTTTTCAACCATTTTCTCTTACTGGGTAAATATAAAAACTCTGGCCAGCTAAATGATTTTATATCGAAACTGAAAGCATGATGTTGGTATTATGAAATCCAGTTGGTCTCACTCGCTAGTCTAATCTTAAAACTACCATGCGCGATATACAACATACGGATACAGTTTGCATATTAACATCATTTTATTTTAGTCGTGTGGGCAGAGGAGGTGACCTCCAATGACAATGAAGATACTGAAGATATCATCGATGATGTAAGTTTTTAACATTTATTAGGTTTTTACAATGGAAAGAAAATGCCAGCGACTCTTAACAGATTGTAGTGAGTATAAAACACAGCAGGCAAATAAGAGTTTATCAAATGAAAAGAGCGTGCAATATACTTGATGTCAACAGATACACGATATACTGCATTATAAATAATACCTCTCTTGAGGGGCAGAGAGAAAAAATGTATTTTTCTTCTCGGGAGTGTTAAGAATTTGAAAATACATAAAGTGTTAGCTATATTACAAAGGCCGTGAAAACAATAAAACCTTTTTTCTTTTTAAAATTTCCCGGATACCTCTTATCAAATAAGTCAGCAAAACCAATTAAAATGTCCAGTGTCAGTCTACTAGGCTTTAAAGGAAAAGATACAGTGGTGTGTAACTGAAGCAATTTCGATTAAAAAAAGAAAAGAAAACTGGTTTTCAGAGATAATTGCCTTTTGTTTAAATGACAATGTGCGGTTCTTTACAGATTGAGGAGCAAGTACAGTCACCATCTGATACAACACCATCTGATAAAGGTTCTCCTTACACCCATTTATATCTATCTATTCATTTGATATCTGAAAAAGCTGTTTTATTCTTCTGCTGTTCAATATAGCTTAAATTAAATCAGTTAAACCGAATAATCAGTTGATCAACTGTAATCTGCCAACACCCGACATTTTGACACATTTCCTTACGTAGAAAATATATTTAGTGTAAAATGTGGCAAAATCTGTATGTAATTAATTTCTAAATATATAACAAATGTAAATGTGTGTTAATGTTGGAGGTGTGAATGTAAGTAAGTACGTAAGTAAGTAAGTAAGTAAGTAAGTCTATTTTCCGTAAATCAAAAGAACAACTTCTAAGGAACACTCGGCTGCTAAAAAAGAGGAAATCGGTGAGTTCATAGCGAAAAAATTCCTGTTCGAGATTGTGTCAAGGCGAAACATGTGCGATCGCAAACAAGATCTGCAAATCATCACATGAGCTGTAGGCGTTCTCAGAAATTTTTGTGTGCTCCTGGAAATCCACAAAATACTGCAGGTTTGAATGTGAATTTAACCGTGCTTTATGTTAGATTGATCGATTTGTCATATTTCAAATAGCTTTGGCAAAATTTTCGAAAACGTACTCAGTCTAATGTCGAGAAATTGTGCTTTAGTGACTCGCAGTGCGCTTGGATCACGTAGCTTCATTCGAGGCGAAAATTGAACGTGTTTGCTTTTCAAGGGTGAAGACAGGTCTGTCTAAATAAATTTTTCAATTAAGAAAGCTTATTGTCTGTTTATCTGTGTGTCTTGATCCTAAAGGAATTTCCTCACCATGCGATCTTATGTAAACCATGGGAGTCTTGGGCCATGGGAGAGCCAAACCATATCTGTTATTACTGTCCCACGTGTATTTTAAAAAGTGTAAACAAACCGAAATCCTCCAGCGCATACCAAATTCGCCCATATGACAACACGATCAAATTACGCTGCATAATTTTGGCACTGCCTAGAGCTGTTCATTTACCCCTCTGAATTTTATAGATTAGAATTCCTTTGGTCGCTGACTTTGCTACAGATCATAAATACACAAAACTTGTAATCGCTAGAGAGATGCCTATAATGGCAGTCTAAAAATCCCCCTTTACCACTTGGAAAATAACCTCCCTGCAAATTTGCAACCCCACCAACATATAACATACACCTACCGAAGTAACACCCCAGCTTTGCAACTTTTTCATTTATGCACAAAAAGGGAGTAAATAAAGCAGACTAAAAACCTACAGTAAATGTAACAGTCACACATAATTTATTGATCTTTGAAGAGATTCATTTTCATTTTCTTACAATGACTTTTTTGAGGGTCACTCGAACATAGGCAATAACTTTTCATTATAGTAGCTGAAACTACATGCACTCCTTCGAGTGCTATTATTTCCAAAATGCGCTAGAACAGATCGCAAGTTGTTTCTTTCAAGAATTAAGTTGATTTCGTGCCTCTCGGACACTTGCGGGTTAACCCGTTACAACTTCCCGTAGCGGGATGTGATGAAAAAACAAACATGGCGGCATAGAAATGCGTCTTCTTGTGTTCTTAACCCTCGGTAGTTTAAGTTATTTGGAAAATTTACGGCATTCTCTAAAATTTTTTTAGTTTTGTGGTGGATTTCATTCGAACTCGACCAAAAAGAAGCTGGATTTCTGATTCTTTGCCGCGCTTGCAAATCGCGGCTGCGAGATGTCGATCGAGACCACTTCAAACGGTATTATGTTAATGATGGATGCTTGTTGGGGAGCCCGGTGAACGTAATAAATTTGTCATAGAAGGTACAAAGCCAACATGTTTATTGCTTCTTTTATAACCTGAGTAGATAATTCAGCGTTAAAAACAGTCCTTGAATCGTTCGGCAACAGCACATTTTCGCATTTTGACTTTTTTTTTGCAGAAAATGAAGATAGTATTTCATGTTCCGTACCTAGGAATACAAGTGTAGCTTGAAATAAGCATCTTCCTGAGAAAACGGTCGATTTCAGATGCTAAAAAATACAAAAATTACACCTTTTCTCAGTGTTATTAAATTAAATGTTGACAATTGAATTCTCCTTACAATTACTAAGAAATATTACACACATTTAAAGGAGAATTTAGCATTTATCATCTAGTACAATTCTTTTCAGCAAATTACGTCCTAGAATTGTTCTTTGGTTGTTCTCCTTTTTGTCTTTTATACCAGAGAAAAAGCACTGTCAAAGGCTATCTTCTGGTCGGTCAGTGTAAAATGCAGACTGCAGACTGCAGATAGCCTGCGTAGCAGTCGTTTCCGTTTCCTTCAAGCCAAGCGGGTCAAGCGCGCGAGGGCATTTGGCAAAAAGGAGCAAAAAAAAGTAGGAGCGGGGGGGAGGGGCGGGGAAGGAAAGGAAACGCCTGCCGCTGAGCCCAGACATTTTACCGAACGCCCCCAAATTGGCTTCGCTCCCTTGGGGCCTACACTGTCACGTCAAATGTCACATGAGAACCAATCATTTTTAACTTCTGGTAAATCTGAGCGAAAACAGAATCGCGGCGGGCAACTTGTTTACTTCAAGTTGCAGTATTTTAGAAGATTTTCTCGAACCTTTCGTCGCTCGAACAAAGCGTAGATAAAATTACCCTAGACGAATTTTACTAATGTTTTAGAATATCAACTCATTTGCTTACAGCTGGAATTACAGACAGAATGAGCTTGTCCCACATGGCTAAATACTTCCTCGCGTTTCCAGGATAAAATTGTATTTCGGGTAGCGTGAAATCAAAGTCGTTCTAAATATCGAAAACTTCCTTTTCAGACCGTGGTTAGAACTGCAATTTTCGTGCAAAGTAGTTACTTGAGGCCTCCTCAACCCATTTATGATTACAAACTTTATGTAAAAATTTCTTTGTTCGTATGCGAAACATGCTTTCAGACCAGCCAATTTTGCTTCCAATATGTTGTCGTGTCTTTGAGACCGCCGACAGCCAGAACAAATTTTCTTAAGTTTTCAAAATTCCGGCGGGATTTCGAAAACCGAATGACACCATGTTTGTTGAGACGATAATACCTGCCAACAAACCAAAGCGCAATGGAAACTATATTTTGAGCGTGACCGAGAATTCTTGATTTTGCTTGATGTTAATCGACATTCGCTCTTAAAGCAGTCCTTTGCTCCAGTTTCAACTGAATTAACGTATCTCCCTGCGAAAGTAGTTTAGTCGTTTCCAAAGCAAAGCAAACTCGAAATCGTAAGGACGCTCGAGAGAGTTCTTTTCCACCTCGGCCACTATTTTGATCTTTGATAAACGGTTTACCGGATGTCGTTTTGGTCTATGAGTTTGATTGACAGACGATTGACCAATGGTAATACATCATTGCCTCCCGTTCGCTGACGAACGGCGTTCGGTAAAATGTCTGGGCTCAGCGGCAGGCGTTTCCTTTCCTTCCCCGCCCCTCCCCCCCGCTCCTACTTTTTTGTTACTTTTTGCCCAATGCCCTCGCGCGCTTGCCCCGCTTGGCTTGAAGGAAACGGAAACGACTGCTACGCAGGCTAGACTGCAGACGCCGCGGGGGGTAAAATGCAGACTCGGGATAAAATGCAGACTGAACACTGCAGACCAGGGGTATAATGCAGACTTCATTAAATTAAATTTTGTTTGGTTGGGCAAGTTGTACCCCGGAAAGCATTCATTCATTTTAAACCATGAGAATTGTTTTCATTTTGGTCCGTCTTTTACTTCAATGTTAAAATTTATGGAAATTGTAGCCAATTTACCTGCAGATTCCACAGATTTACTGGACAAGGAAGAGCCGGCCACATCGGTGGAACAAACAAAAGCCGAGCCTTTGAGAAAACTTTCATGACGGCGATGACGTCACTCGCTTCTGCTTTGAAGTGAACTTGATTTTCCAACCGAAAAGACAGGGTCCAGAAGAGTTCAATTCCCCGGGGAGGGAGGGGGGGGTACTCCCCTATATGGGCTATATAGGTATGTGCGGCGCCAGAGGGTATGGTTTTTCAGCCACTTTGGTCATAAATAGGGTATCGATTTGAGCCATTTTGCCGCCATTTTGGTAATAAATAAGGTATCGATTTTTGCACTCTAGTCTTGCATTCGTTTTTTTTTTTTTTTAGAAGAAACTACTTCTTCATTATTATGTTTACGGCAACTGTGTACGTGCCGCAACGGCTTTTCACGCGCTCCAGTCATGCGCTGGGCCTCAGAGGGGAGTTTTGAAATGAAGTTGACCAGACACTATAAGGTCATAAATAGGGTATCAAATTTTTGGTCAGGTCATAAAAATCGCAGATTTTGGTCATAAACAGGGTAAGGGTTTTGGGAAGCGGGCCGCACACCCCTACCCAATATTTTTGGGAGTACCCCCCCGGGGTTCAATTCGAGTTCAATTCGATCGTGGACCGCTGAGTCTATATTGCGTTACGATTGCAACACAAACTGCAAGGCTGATAATACGTGAAAGAGATGACTTTGCGAGACAACAACCCGACAGAAACCGACAAAATAGGGCTGCAACCGTGGACAGCTGTTTCGTTCTTATTGGAACTCGTCAGCACGAGTTCCAATAAGAACGAAACAGCTGTCCACGGTTGCAGCCCTGTTTTGTCGGTTTCTGTCGGGTTGTTGTCTCGCAAAGTCAACTCTTTCACGTAGTATCAGCCTTGCAGTTTGTGTTACAGTTTATTTTTGGCTGATTAGGTCCCGGGGGGGGGGGGGGTACTTGGGTTCAGTTTTGCTGGGTATGTGCCGCTGGCCTGTCATAACCCCTGCCCTATTATAGTCTATTTTGTGGCCAGTTATAGACCCCATCTTAGTCACTTTTGGGAAAATGTAATTTTCGCGATCCCAACTAAGTACTTTTCTATTTATGCATGTACTTTGGTCTGGACCGTTGGTTTTGTGCTATTGTGTAGCTGGTTTATTGAAGTTGTGGTTTCAAGAACGGAATGTAATGCGAGGTGATTGTTACATTTAATAAACAACAACTTTCTGACTTTTTTAGCCGAGACCATTTTGACTCCCTATACGTAACAGAATTTTCTTACCCCAAAAATCCGAAAATGTGCGACCCCAATCTAGTAACTCTATTGAAATTGCAACCCCATTATAGTCAATCCAGTCGTGAAAATGCGACCCATCCAGCGGCACATCCCCATTAGCCTCTTATAAGGAAGTGCCCCCCCCCCCCCCCCCCCGGGATTAGGTCTCTTGTAGATCCTACGTCAACTGGCAGCATTATCGTTCGCGGTTTCACGTTACGAGTGCGTTACACAAAATATTTACCGCCGGCCAAATTACTGTGGGCTCGGAATTTGCACCCGGGATCAGGAGCCGGTAATTGCGGTTAGTCAGACTGTTCTCAGTCCCTTCAGTCCCCCTATTTTTCCGTGGGATTACTGGTACGCTTCGATGGAACTGCCGCCATCTTGGTTTGTAAAATCTGGGGAAAGTGTCTAAACTACCGAGGGGAGCGGGAGTGGGTGTTACTCCGCTACCCTCCCCTCGGTAGCTTGGACACTCTTCCCAGATTGCACTCGCTTTTACAAACCAAGATGGCGGCAGCTCCATCGAAGCGAAGCGTACCAGTCTCGCAAATCCCACGGAAAAATAGGGGGGCTGTGAACAGTCCAGCGGTTTGTCAACACGATATCCCCGAAAGATTAATGCAGGAGTAATGAATAAATAGCATAAATACTATTGTTAAAAGGCACTTGAATTTATGGATATCATTTTAAAATTAGGGTTGATATCTTCCCGTGGTGCTTTGTTGCATGAGTCCAGAAAGAAAATGGCGGCCGCGAAGCGGAGAGTTGCGGCCAAATCTCTCGACGAAATCCTCGTTGAAGCCGATGAATTTGTTAACGAAATGAAAAAGGCTGGGAAAAAGCAAAAAAAAGGCGCGTTATCTAATTTTTCGCGATCCTATAACGGGCAAACGGGAAAGTAAATACCCGTACAATCCTCGATTCCAACGTCAAGAAATTGAACAATCAGAAAATGTCTATCTGCCGTCTACCAACGGAGGTAACTTTAATATTATGAAAACAATGTTAACTTATATTAAGCTTATTTAGTCGTGAACCAACATATACTTCCGTAATGAAAATGCGCCTTTCCGTGATCGCGTGTTGGGGATTTTCCCTTCTGGTTGTGAATTGTGCATTTTTACAAAGGATTAAGCGACCTAACTGTAAGTTTACATCTTATTCTACAACCAGCTCTTTAGTAGGAGGTAGGGGCTGATCTGTCTATCTCTGTTAACACCCTGTTTTGGATAACGTTTCGCCAACACTTTTTGTTGAATTGTTGGGCAAAGTATTGTTTTTGTTCAAACATTTTGTTGTCCACAACAAATTATGTTAGAACGCTTTGTTCGCCAACTTTCTAACATTGTGACCTAGCTTTGTTGTTTGAGTGATGTGTGCTCAACAAATGTTTCTATAGTTACTAATGAATAAATACGGATATATAGTTAAAGTCGCACTATAGCCACAAGTTGAATCACCACTCTTCCTGAATGGGATGCTAGTCCATTGCTGGGTTACCCCCGAGCAGTTTGTTAGGTTTTTACCTAACAGTCACTGGTAACCAATTATACAACTAGGTGTAGGAATATATGAAAATTTTATATGTGTTTATGGAAATTTGAAAATTGTGATCCTCACAGTTTTGTCAAAATCCTAATCCAGATTGTGAATCCAAGACTGGATTTTCTGTTCCTTTGGGCAAATCGTAAAAAGGATTCTGAAGAAAGATTCGAAAGATTGACCCAAATCTGTTTTTTTTTTTTTTTTTTGGGGGGGGGGGGGGATTTGAAATCCGTGCAAGCATTCCATTGGGAAAGGATTCAAAAAAAGTACTGTTGGTCAGCGGGGTTTAATATCAGTATAGTTCGCTTTATCACTCTTTGCACCATTAACACTCCATTTTAGAAGCTGTAGATCTAGAAAAGGTAGGTTGTTGAATTTTCCAATAACCCTAAACAAAGGAAATAGTTTACAGCAAGTATGCGCTTTTCTGTACACAGTTATATGTTTTTAACACAAGAGGCTGTTATGAAAAATATTTACAGCTTGTGCTATACTTTAATAATAATAATAATAATAATAATAATAATAATAATAATAATAATAATAATAACGATTTATTAACAGATCCACTGGGTGGCTCTTCCCTGTTAAATTACATTAATCACAATTACAAAAAAAACAAATTAAGTTATTTACAAATTATACAATAGAAACAGGATTAACAGAAACCAATTACAGTAAAATCTAACTAATCACTTTGTACTTTGTTTCTTAAAAAATTCCTTGAGAGTCTTAAAAAAGTTCTGTAATCTTTACAGTTTGTAATTATAGTTTCTGGTAGATTGTTAAATAGTTTCGACGTATTGTCTTGGAAAGTGCCATTTTCGGTCGGGACCACTAAATAAATCTAATATTATTGAATTGCTTGAGGGCAGTTCCTTGGGGCATTCCTGTTTTATTATTTTAAGATAATCTGGCCAGGTCTCGGCGTTATGCAAAGCTTTAAAACATGATTTCAGTTCTCGTCTCTCATTGATTGGAAGCCATCCGATTTTTAGTACATCCCGAAAGTTCTTAACATAGTGTCCGAGTACAAAACTTGCAGCAGCGAATTGAACCCGTTGCAAACGGCAAAGTAAGAATTGTGGTAGAGGGTAAAATACCAGATCGGCGTAATCTAGTTTCGACAAAATCAATGTTTCTGCTAGCTGCTTTCTGAGGTCATATTTGGCGAGATATTTCAGTTTTCTTAGTATTGATAGAGTGGCGTAGCATCCTGATACCATGTGCTTGATGTGATCATCCCACTTAAGGTGTTCATTGAAGCGAACTCCAAGCAGTTTGCAAGATTTAATACGTTCTAGTTTATAACCACTGACTGCGATGTTAGGATCATACTCGTCAAGGTGATGTACTCTAGACATTTGCGGGGTGGTTTGTCAATAATTACACAAAGGTTTGCAAACTTTGTGAAGTAAGACCAAGTTCTTGCTGTAAAAGTAAAATTTATTGAATATCACTAGAAATACATGTATATTAGTTGCATGTTTCGTGTTGTTGTGTTAATAGAAATTTTTTTTTTAGATTTGTTGTTCCTTTCAAAACCGCAAATCCAAAAAATCTTGTGATTGCAAATGCATTCTTGGATTTGACCAAAGGAACGCACCCTTAATAAGTGCAGGAGGATCACAAATTTCACTCACATTTCATCTGCAGTTCTTATACATGTATGATTTTGGTAATTCACATGTTTCATTATAAAAGTATGTTAAACTCCATTGCAGATAACATAGATTTGGATGAAGATGATGAAGTGAGGGTAGAACAAATATCCCCTAATCTTGAGGGTAAGTATTTTGTATTTCTTTTAGGGTCACAATGCATGTGTATTATAATAATTCAATGATATGAGTCTATATGAGGCATGAGTTAGGGAATGACATGTAATAACAGAGTTAACTAGTAAATTATATCATATATTTATTTAACTGACATAATTTTAATTGGTTTATTTATTGTTGAAATAATTGCTATATATAGTGAAAAGCAAATTTCTGAGTGCACACGCAAGATTTAAGCACATAGATTTCTAAACTTAACCAAATAAAATAACCCATTAAGCTAACCAGGCCAAGCTTAGGCCAACTAAGCTTTTACTTGTTACAAATGTCGCGAACGCCTCCGCGTGGCCTCAGAAATCCACGACAGTTCTCAGTATAGAAGACGTTTTATTTCAAGTCCCTGGTCCCTGGTCACAATGTTCAATGTTTTCAATGCGTTCACTCTCTCCAGTCCATAGAGAAACCTAATCTTCACTTAACATATTTAATTATTTCATTCTTTGATCTTATCAAGTGATTTAGTTTGACAAGTAGGTAATTAAGTACGACCGATTCTGAAAGCCTTTTATTGCATGGAATCGATTTCCGACACAAATTTGTCAGAAAGTTTACTTGCTTTGGGCAATAGCCCATTTAGACAGTTGTTTTTCTCTTTAATTCATTTTTTGTGAGTCCCTTAAAAGTAACAAAAGCCATAATTATTTTATAATAATTTTCTTTCACAGATGATAATCTTGAGGCAACTTTAGCCAAATGTGATGAGTTTTTGCACTCATTTGATCTTCCTCCGTCTTCAAGAAATTGGGAGACCAGGATGTCCAATTTAACATCCAGCTGGGACAATTCAAGGAAACTGCTCTTTGAGGCTGCCCTGAGTTGTGAGGCACTTCCATCTCCAGATTGTTGCCAAATGTGCTTGAAAAGGACAGTGCGAGTGCGATGCATGGAGTGTGCAGTTGGATTTATGTGTCCATCGTGTGATGAAAAGGTGCACCAGTTTTTGCCTTTCCACAACAGAGATGGGTAT
Source organism: Pavona decussata (assembly GCF_977016875.1). Lineage (NCBI taxonomy): Eukaryota > Metazoa > Cnidaria > Anthozoa > Scleractinia > Agariciidae > Pavona > Pavona decussata. Next base: position 131,224 of record NW_028145835.1, on the reverse strand, counting down.
TTGAATGGGTTATTCCAGAAAAAATCCACACCTCCCCGACGGATGGGATTCTGGAAATTCTCACCGGAGGGGGGGTCAAAGACTCTGGAAATCTAGGCGGGAGGGGGGGTTGAACTTAAGAAAGTCTTCTGCAGGAGTCATTTCGACCGATAGTTCACGCGATTCGAACGTTTAGTTCAGTGACACTTCAGCGCTCTCAGACCCTGAAAATAATAGAAATATTTTGTTCACATATTTCTCACCTAAAATAAATGATAATATAAGTCCCTTTGCAGGTCCTTTTATAGCAGAAAACGCGAACAACAAGATAGTAAAGAACGAGCCGTTGCAACATTGTTGCAACGAAGAGTTTGAAACGCGTGACACATTTCTACTCGTACCAGACCCAGCGCGCCACAGTTGTGTAATTTCACGTCCGCCATTGCATTCTTAGCGTGGATTCCACTGCGTCAGGCGGAAGAATTTCTTACTTGTGCAAGCAAGGATGCAGAGCTATTAGCTGAAGAAGATAATTCCAAAGAATTTTGGTCCAAACATTCCCTCTTCATCGAAAATACTCGAGAGGAACTTGTAGCCATCTGTACCTCGAAAAAACTTTTGGAAACGTAAGTTATTGCGAAAGCAACAGAAGGAGAAAGTTCTTGGACGGGTTCCTGCAACATATACAGTGGTAACCTCTCTGAAGTCCCATTGTCCGTAGCACAGTTGAACAAGCGGCCAGTGCGTTTTTTGTGTGCCGTTTTAAGATTCCATGGGTGTTGTCCATTGGGCACAAAGGATGAACTCGTTCGCTTTTTCGCATTGTTGCTCCTTTCTTTTTTTAGTTCCACGCGATAGAGTTTTTAATATTAGCAGAAGCTTTAGAAATTAAAAAAGAACATCTTCTAGACGTGATTGTGCGTATTTTATATTAAAAATAAATTAAATTTAAGCCTAATATTTTTTTCCGGAAATCCAGGCGGGAGGGGGGGTCTTTTGTTTTGGAAATCCAGACAGGAGGGGGGGTCTTGTGCTTCAGGAAATCCAAGTGAGAGGGGGGGTTAAAAAACGACCCCATCCATCGGGGGGGGGGGGGGGGTGTGGATTTTTTCTGGAATAAGCCAATGGGTATTTTCAAGCCATACCTCCAACTATCACACTTGATGACAATGGAACTATGCAAACTACCTGTAAGTTCACCATTAAATGGATTGGAGTGAATGAGTCAGACATATTATTCAACACCTATAATAATATTATTATTATAATGGCGTCAAAGTTCCTTTACCCTGTTATAGAATTGTTATTTATCAACACCATGTTGTTACCTGGGACACCGTTGAAGTCTGTTCTTAAGTTAGGGCAGTGCTTATGAATTCACATTTTCCTGCTTGTATGTAGCACTTATTGCTGGGGTGATTTTTCAAGGAGATATACTGTGATCCAGTGTGCAACCTCACTCCATTGACATATTACTTCCCCTCTGAATATGGTAACCAATTTTCTATTGCTTGACAAGAGTTTTACTATGAACCAGGTTCCACTGTACACGATGATCATAATGTTTGCCATTATTTTGCTATGTTTTCCTTTAATATAATTCTGTAACTGTTGTGTATTGAATGTCATCAATGATACAACTGCTAACAAATTTTACCACCATTTGCATTGCTACACAATGATTTTGTCAATCAAACATTAAGCTGGCTTCAAATTTTGCTCACGCCATATTATAAATGGATGTGTTGTTGTGGCCATCAGGAAAATTCAAAGCCAGCTTAATGTTTGATTGGTAGAAATTTTGTAAACGTTTCACAGGCGTTTGGGGTTGAATGACATTCCTTAGCAAATGCAAACAGTGTTAGACAGCTTAGTTATAAAATTGTCAACTGGCTTACATTTGCTCTTTGTTTTTATCTACCCTCAAGCCAAGCTATATCCAGTTGTCAAACTGTCAGAATTCTGTTCCAAGTGTAAGGAATCTGGAACATTACATCAAATTCCTGTAAATACCAAAGAGACTCTGATTATTGAAATGAAAAAGGTATCAACTCTGTACTTTTATTTATATTTCTTCCTGCTGTTTGAACATATGTATATCTAATCTTGCACCTTTTTGTAATCTTTGTCTCATGCATGATGTGTTTTTGTGTTTCTGTGTACCGGTACCTCTAGGTCGGTTTGATTTAAGCAACTCTGTAATCCACTGCAAGAGTTGCAACGTTGTGGCTCCATCCTGGACACTAACTGATGTTGTCCAAGCAGGGTATTGGCCTGGAAGTCCTACTAGTACTGATACAAGCTATGTGTTTGATCAGGGACTTTTTCAGCTTTGGGAATTGCTCCAGAAGAGAATGCCAGGGACGTCTGAAACGTCATTTATCAGAGCACTCGAGAATGTGTCTAGGATGAAAGGACGGGTACTGTTTATAGCTCATTCCAATTCTTTATCCAATGTAGCAGGTGTTTGGGACGAATAATTTATAAACACACTAATGCATATGAGAGCTTATACACTTTCAATTCAGACTGTGTTGTTCTTTTCTCCTGCTTTATCATTTGGTAACCTAGCTTTGTCATTTATTAGCTATTATTTATTGTATGTATGTTGCAAGGATTAGTTTACAATAGTACATCACTCAGATTTATTGTGTTGAATCTCCAAAGTGATGCATGCAACACCGCTTATGCAAAAATTGATCGTTTCTTTATGGCTGACTTATCTTTCATTATCATTGTAACTACAAAGTTCTGAGTATATACTGAACATATTGGGCACTGGTTTCCTTGTTTTCTTGGATTCTGTTTTGCAGGAGCCAACAATCAATCCTTCAACTTTCCGTCGCTCATTTAAAGAGTGGAAGTTTTGCCAATATGAACTCAGTCAACTTCAAGGCATGGATTGGTCAAACTGTCCTACATGCTCTATCAGGCAGCATTCCTGTCATGTTGATGGTAACATGAAATTGTATCGTTACCAGTCATCAGGAAGGTAGGTCATGAAAACTATTATTACAGTTGTATATATCACCTGTATTTGTGTTTTAATACCTGTAGCAGCAAAATCGATTAATCTCAGAAAGCATTTGATTTAACATAATAATAATATGATCAAGATATAGTTGTCTAACAAAGAAACATGTTTTTGTCTTTATTTTTGAAAAATATATATAAATGTATTATAATAATCCTACTATTGTTTGCAGTCAAAGAAGGCCATCTTAATATGGTGATGTGTTTATTGCCAATAATAAGGATGTTGACTATCACATGAAAACAGTTTATGCAAAGCAGCCAAAATCTAAGGTCTGTCAGCTGTTTGGCATGTAGTAGAATCATGCATGTAGCATTATTTTTTTAACATAGGCCCAGTGGTTTTGTTGCTTCTCACACTTAATTGTCCTTTTTTACTAAGTAATATCAAAGCTTCTATTACCAAAAAAAATTGTAATCTGAACACCTCTATTTTTAACATACATTTCACTTTTACTCAGAGATCTAAAATTCATTTAAACTCTTCTCCCCGTAATCTAATAAGGACACCAATGGCTTTGCTCTGTCCTTTGTTTTGATGTAGTGTCAAGTTATTGCGTGCTATTTCTTATTTGCTAATGCATGTCAGTTTGAATATCCAATTTTCACTTGTAAATTGTTTTCCTACTGACCAAGAGATAAATACCTGTGCTGTTAATTTGACAGTGTATAAAACTTAGCTGATGTGATAAGGCAGCTGTTTTTGTGTTTGCATTGTTTACAGGATAGTGATAATAGATAAGGAGATTCCCACTGGCGGGCGGCCAACAACAGAGGCAGAAAGTCAGCCAAATTGGATGAGACTGGACTGGAGATAGCAGGTGAAACTGAAATGAAACAATGATCAATCTTTTACCTTAATTTAAATCTGGCTGATCTATAACTGTATTGACAAGAAAGTCCTTTATTTTCAGGTTGTAAGCATGGCTTGGCCCAGTGGGCAGTGAATATGTTTCAGGGGGAATTGTATGGTTATGCAAACTAGATCCATCTCAAAAAAATGATACCAGCTGGTGTCATGTATTTTTGGGAGGATATAGTTTGCAAGTACTGGAAGTGGCCGAGAAAGGCTGGTGGTCTTGATGGAAGTGACATGAAACCTGCCTTGTCCGTTATGCATGCCAAGGCTCACAATTGGACATGCCAGGTAAACTTATGTTTATCAAGTACAAGGGAATGCCTCACCCTATACACCACCTAATGCAAATACTTATAATTATCATTCAAAACAAATGTTTGAATGGTAATTATCCTACCTGGACCACCCTTGTTCTGCAAAATCATTTTAATATTGCAAGTCTGTGTATCAGTATTTACATTATCAATCTACTTAGACAGATTTTATCATTCAGGCAAGATGGCAAGATGGAGATACATGTTCCACTGGTGAAGAAGTAGAACAGATCAACTCTCACATGTCGCGATGTGGAAACACCACCAAGCACATGCTTCCTGTGAGTGACTGGAAACTAAAGAAGTTACATACTAGTCATGAAAGAAGATACACGATGTAGAACATCATTGTAAACAAATGTGATGTAAATCTTCCAGATCGGGAAGAGCTCATTACTGAGCATGCCCTGTCATAGAACAGGAGGAAAATTATTGGCATGGTGCAGAGTCTTGCAAAGCGATACACTCGTGTGAGTATGCTTTTTGACCCACCCCCACCCCCACCCCCAACACTAAATACACATACACAATTATATTATTTGATATTTAGATCGTGAGCTGAAGATTTTACACTGCAAAAGTTGACAAGGGAACATGAAGGCACAGCCCAAATCAACTATTGCACATAGAAATTGAGAGTCAATGATGTAATTGCTAAAACAATTCATGAATAATATTCCATTCCATTGTTATATTAAAGGTTTATAAAGTTAAAGGTTATTCAATTCAGGTTAATATACGAAAATACAATGTGTTGTTAGCTTCAGAATGACCTCATATTTTCTTCTTATCTTTGGTGTGCTAGGCTGTTAAGATGCAAAGTGAATCAGACAAAGAATTCACTAAAGTTCTTGTTGCATATAATGTACCATCAGTTCAATTTAAGGTAGACGAGTGGAAGAACATTGTTGTTTGTCATGCACAAGGTAAAATTGATATTGTGGGTTGTTGTCATGCATTTCGAGTTTGACAATTTTTCGATGTGCAAATTATGAGCAAGGAAAATGTCCTAGTTTGTTTACCGCACCTTTCAAAATATGCTGAATCCGAAATTCAAATCACAACCTACGGTTACATTGTTCATTGCCATCAATCAAACAAATGGGATCAAAACCCACCTATCAGTTAGTTTCTAAAGCTTCCTGTGCAATGATTTATGGAAGCAAAACCACAACCTTCTGCGAAAGGCACGGTAAGCATGCAAAAGATAGGTAAGGCCATGTTGTGCCGCATTAACTATGGATCATGGTGTATTGCATTACCAATGGTTAGTGTACTGACACATCAAAATTACTGTTTGTTAGAAATAGAAGCCTTGCATAGCACTACCAGCAGCATTCGGCTTCAAGATGAAATTGAAATGTTGGCGTCATCTATTGAACAGACCACTCGTTTAATGAGCAAATTGGCAGGTAAGTGCATGACTTTTTTCTAAGAAGGGCTGGGGGTTAGGAATAAAAAAATATGTAACATATTATGTTAGCTACTAACATATTTTTCCTTGAGAATTTCTCCCTTAGTTTTTTTTTAGAGTCATCAAAACAACGATCCAAACTGCGATAAAAAATATCCGCTGACAAGGCAAAGCTAACATCTCGGGTGCAGCAGTACAATGAAGAGGCAGCAGGAAACCAAGATGCTGACCCTAACCCATGTACAGTTGCAGATATCATGACTGGAAACTTCCCCAGGGGAAATAATGCAGGTGAACTATTTATTTATCGTTGGTAAAAGGTAGGCATAGCTAACTATACTGATTGCTTTCCACGGCTGCTAATTGCTCAGTTTGCTGATTTACTAATTCAGACTGGGTGATCTTGCTGTGCCGTGCTGATGAGGCCCAAATAGGCCGAAACAGCTTGTTATTTGAGTAACCTTGATGCAGAAGTTGCCCAAGCAAACCTTTAACATTTTCTGTATGGCCAACTTGTAGTGTTACCCGTGTGAAATTTAAAGTTTGTTTGTGTTTAAAGGGTTGGAACCAGTACTCATATTACAGGGTAACAACTTACCTGACCAATTACCATGGTTGAACAGGCCCTTGTCAATTAGGCTTATTGCTTGTTATAGCCCTCATAGCAATACAACCGTTTTTACTTAAATAGGGTGCTAAACTTCGCTCTTTCTCTCTTTGCTCAATTGTTGATGTTCCTATAGATACACCAGTACGTATCAAGAGATTAGTCGTTGAAAAGTTTGAAATGACAAAGCGATGGGAGGAAGAAGTTTCCCTGGTCAAAATGGAGATGGCCCACTTCATAAAATTCTACATGGAGGTTGCTATGCCTCAGCTTCAGAGGATTGCAGATGAGTTGAAGGACAGCCTCGACAGTTAGCCAGTTTGATTCAAATGAATTCAATGTTTTACATTCATGTTGAGTAGCATTGTCTTTGAATGAAATATATATTTCCAACTGCTTTTCTTCTTTTTTTCTCCCAGTTTTTCAAGATCCTCCCCGTGAATTTGACGTTGAGATGCCGCTCGAGCCTGGTGAAGAGTCTGTGCAGTCAGAAAGTGTATGCTAAGAATTGCAAAACCTTTTAGCACTTGTCTCTAGCTGGAAATCATTTTGGCTAATAAAGATTTTTTTTACTCTTTTACGTTTAGGTGGAGATAGCCAGGTAAACAACTGAGTCTCAGAACACAAGAGTAATTGAAGGAAAGTTGGCGTGTGTCAAAAAGGGGATCGCGTTCTGTAAACTTCAACTGGTCAGTGCAGCAACCTCATTCAAAGCCGCTCTGTCAGGTATCAGCTTCGAGGAATCCCTTGATATCCAAGATGGTGAAAACGAAGGGGAAGATGATGATGATGTCGAGGACGATGTCGATAATGGTGCAATTTCTGATGACGAACGTGTAGACATCGATCAGCCCACCGCAGGGGAGGATCTTGAAGTCACTGGGGAAAATCTGCCGCATAGCAACCTGATAGAATGGAAATTTCCTGTAGAGATTAGCCAATCAACACTCGACGGGCGTAATGGTAGCTATGCTTGCAGTGTCACTGCGCTCATCTTTGCTCATGAAGTATACTGTCAGCGCCTTGACCTGCAATCAGTGCCTCTGTTATCTCCGCTGTGGGTTGTGCTTATGTGTGCTGCGATCAGAATTGGTAACCGGTTTCACGATAGTTGTCGCCATAGCTTGCCACAGCGTTTCCTGTCAGCAGCGGAGGCTGCTATCATTGTAGAGCGAAGTGTTAGTGCTTCTGTTGACCTCCCTTTGCCGGTAAGCGTTTTTGATGAACATGCGCCCACACTTTTGTTGTTCCAGTTACGAAAGTTGTGTACCCGTAACCACGGCCATGCTGCCTTGCTAATAGCTAACGAGAAGACGGTCCTCTTTATGCCCATCGAAAAGTGTTTTATTGTCTTGGTGGATACTCATCAACATGGCCTCCATGGTGCCGAAGTGTTATTGGGGCAGCAGGAGAGCTTAGACCAATTTGTACATGCCAGCCAGACCGTGCTAGGTTTGCAGGATGACACCTACGCCAATCTTTCCCTTATTACCTTTTAAGTGGAAACCTGCGTAAGATAGGTCCAAGCTTGGGACAGTAGTCATCCTCCAGCCCTGTTCTCAAAGTCACTTCCAACACTTCTTACTGGTTTTCATACTCAGCCTTCTCCCGGCCGACGTGCATTGTTAGTTATGCCAATCAACCAAAACATCCTATCTGGCATGCTCTATCCCATCGACAATCATATGACTGTGCAGCTTTGTTAACTGTGATGTTTGACTGTCGGGGAAGCAACTGGGATGTTGCTTCCTTTGCTCGTCAACACTTGTTCAGTTATTGTTTTTGTTATGTGTTAATATTTGCTTTCTGGATAGATAGATAGATAGATAGATAGTTTATTAAAAATGCATCGCAGCCAAAGGCTGAATTGCGCAATTATTTACAAATGTTTTATGATACTTTAAAAAATTACAGATGAATCCTTGATAATAAATAAAAAACTGATTACAGTGTTAAAAATTCTATATAAAGTATTTATATTAAAATATGTTAACTTATAAAGTATATGGGGTAAAACTACAGCCTCGACATCGCATATATAAAAGTGTTTTTGGTTCTGTTTGTAAAAAGCTTCGGTATATTAAAATGGCGCTGTCGTCTTAGGTTATAGCGTGAATTGTCATAACCTGGAGGAAGGAGCGCTTTCAATTTATGGTTTGGATCACTAACAATGTTATCAAAAAGTTTGCTGCATAGACCGTAATGATGATCCAAAATGGGTGTTACCCCCACCTCTATTGCCTTCACCGGTTGTACACACTGTTTAGTAACTATTCGTAATGTTTTTGTTTGTATCCGTTTCGTAAGATTGCTAGCGCTTGGTGTCCTTTGTTGGTCTACTGTGCAGTGATTTTTGTTTCCGTTTTGCGTGCCTTTGTGGCACAATGTTTGCAGATTTTTTTTTCAAAGGGGTGGGGTTCGACTCCCCAGCGCAATTGGCGACCGGTGTCCCCCTGTTTGTGTGCGGACCCTTCTCTCTGGTATTGCACTTCTTCGCCATTAGATGTTATGTCCTACAGCCATTGCACTTACCCTACTAGGGGGCTGCTCGTCCGCCTTAAACACAATAACATATATTAATAAGTACACTGTAAGAATTGTAATAGTCTATTCAACTTTCCAGGTATTTACCATATTTCCTGCAATTAAGAGTGAAAACCTCGCTTCGGATTGGTCTAGAGAAGTGGGTAATTATAGTACAGACGCACGCACGAATGTCGTCACTGTGGCAGGACGAAGTTATTTTTTCCCGAAAATTTGCTTGTCGTCCGAGGCAACAACAAACAAAACGTCTTGGAACAGATCAATGGGATATAGGGCCTTTTGTGTGCTAACAAGCTAGAATGTTTTTCGTCAGACAAAACGGATGAAATCTGTCCCCACGTTTGTCTGTGAGAAAATGCAGGAATAGTCGACGATGAACAACATCACGCGGTCGATTCTTTGGAAGCAGAAATGTGCTATTAGAATAAAGGTTACTTTGAGAAAGCTGTTTCCAAACTTCTTTGAAGTTCAGTATGCTAATTTGCAACTTCTTCATCCTAAGAAGTTCTTTACAGTTTACAACGTTTGTGAAAGCACTTGGTATGAAGCTCACTTTAGAGAATCTTAGCATTAAGGTATATAACAAATTCATTCCATTCGGGGACCGTGTGTACCGCATAGAAGATGTCAAAATGCGGCAATAATATCAGACACGCTACTCGCCTGAGGTTCATTAGCGTACTTCTTTGTTCTTGCCATATTTTGACGTCTTCTCCACGTTCAGCAGTAGGGCGCGCACGGCCAAATGGAATCTATTTGTTAGACCCGACCGTTAAAACTTCAGATCTATCAACACAAATACCTCTTATATAAAAATTCGTCAATTCGACAAATTCCAAAACAAGCAAAATGACTCGTATCACGGATGAACTGATAACAAGTGTCGGTGATTTTGCTCTTGTTTACATTTACAATGTAAATACACGTTGTTATCCTGACTGAGCTTAATTCAACCTGTGCTCGTGTAAAAACTAAACGTTTTCGTTGAATTAAAATGTCATGGAACAGACAGTCTAAATTTAAGAGAAGTGGGATAATTTTACGGAACGGTCGATTTCGGAAATGCGACAAGAAAATACTATTTCGGTTCAATTTCTTATAGCGTAACTCTCTAGAAGCCTACTTTATCCCAAATGAAAGTGACGATTTGTGTTAATCTTGCCGGAGATTTGTCATCATGGTCTTTCGTAGAATGGCCCATTTTGCCGATCCAACAAAATTGTACAAATGTAGCCCGCACTTTCGCGTCACTGTCTTTAAAGACATGCCTAACGTATTTTCCAAATTGGTGAAAATTGGCAGATTGATGCAGATCGGTAAACTACCCGGCCTTTCTCATCGTTGCTAACTCCACATTGGCGAAAAGTGGCATTCCAACCCAGACAAAACGTATCATGGTGACTTCCATTTTGCAGATTAGTGCAAATTAATTATGCTAATCTTGCCCGTTCTTTCTCATCATCCACTCTACGGACATGTTCCCAACTTCAAATTTGTGAAGAGACATTCTGACCCAGAAAAAAACTACTTTTCACTCTCAAGCTTGGGTTTGAATCAATGACCATGAAAATTGGAGGAGATGTTTACAGCATAAAGAAGCCTACCATACCTTAGCGACAAGGTGAAAGGTCAAAACCAAAGGTCAGGAGGAAGAAAAATATTCCCCACGACCTTTGCTTTTAACCTTTGACCTTTTTACCTCCTGAGTTAAGTCCACTCGTCAAGGGCAATACGGTCACCAAGTTTCAAGGTCACAAGTGCTAATCTGGCGCTCTCTTTCACATCATCCTCTCTAAGGACATGTTCCCAACTTCAAATTTGTGAAGAGGCATTCTGACCCATATAAAAGGCACTTTTGACTCTCCTGGTTTTGAATTTTAATCAATGACCATGAAAATTGGATGAGACGTAAACAGCATAAAGAAGCCTAACATACGTTAGCAACAAGGTCAAATGTCAAAACCAAAGGTCAGGGGAAAGAAAAATAAAAGCCACGTCCATGGCTTTTGACCTTTGACTGATTTCCTCCTTGACCTAAGCTCAACCGTGAAGGACTATATGGTCACCAAGTTTCAAGGTCAACGGTCAAAAGCAAAGGTCACAGGGACTAAAAACGCATCGTATCTTTTCCTAGAAAAAAACTACTTTTCACTCTCCTGAGCTCGGGTTTTAATCAATGACCATGAAAATTGGAGGAGATGTTAACAGCATAAAGAAACCTACCATACTTTAGCGACAAGGTGAAAAGTCAAAACCGAAGGTCAGGAAAAAGAAAAATATATGCCCCACGACCTTTGCTTTTAACCTTTGACCTTTTTACCTCCTGAGTTAAGTCCACTCGTCAAGGACAATACGGTCACCAAGTTTCAAGGTCACAAGTGCTAATCTGGCGCTCTCTTTCTCATCATCCTCTCTAAGGACATGTTCCCAACTTCAAATTTGTGAAGAGGCATTCTGACCCATATATAAAAGGCACTTTTGACTCTCCTGGTTTTGAATTTTAATCAATGACCATGAAAATTAGATGAGACGTTAAAAGCAAAAAGAAGCCTACTATACTTTAGCGACAAGGTGAAAGGTCAAAACCAAAGGTCAGGAGGAAGAAAAATATGCCCATGACCTTTGCTTTTAACCTTTGACCTTTTTACTTATTGAGCTAAGTCCACTTGTCAAGGGCAATACGGTCACCAAGTTTCAAGGTCACAAGTTAAAAGCAAAGGTCACAAGTGCTAATCTGGCGCTCTCTTTCTCATCATCCTCTCTAAGAACATGTTCCCAACTTCAAATTTGTTGAGAGGCATTCTGACCCAGAAAAAAGGTCACTTTTGACTCTCCTGGTTTTTGATCTCTGATCGCTTCCCCCCTTGACCTAAGTTAAACCGTCAAGGACTACATGGCCACCAAGTTTCAAGGTCAATGGTCAAAAGCAAAGCTCACAAGGAGTAAAAAGGCCTTAACGACCCAAATGACTCAATTGACTTGGATGACGTAATTGACAAGGATGATCCAACTGACTTGGATAATCCAATTGACTTGGATGATCCAACTGACTTTAAGGACACAACTGACTCAATTGACTTGGATGATCCAACTGAGTTGGATGATCCAATTGACTTGGATGACCCAAACGAACTCTTTGTTAATTTTAGCAATCGCATTTCGAACGCCGCTATTCATTAACGGTCTGTACTTTGGACGAATAGTCACAGTCTTCTAACAGATGTTTTTTATCAACAGTTTTGCGAATCGCTGAAACAAGGCCCAGTAAGCAGCGTGAACATCATTACAGTCTTCTATAGGCATCTCTACCAGTCACAACTCTGTAGAGTAGGATTGGCGCAGTGTCAGAGCACTCGCCTTCCACCAATCGCCAATGGCCTGATCGCGGGTTAGATTTTTCCCCGGATACTCCGGTTTTCCCCTCTCATCAAAAACTAACATTTGATTTGAGTTGAATTGCTTTGATTTAATAAGGAGATACCCTCGACAGGGATACCCTCCGGCATATCCTGTTGATGGTATTGATGTTTACATTGATCAGACAAAAAAGTATGATTATTAATGCCTTGACCTTTGATTCGACAAATCCCAAACCTGTGCGTTTAACAATCCCTCTCTATTAGAGAAGCCCCAATTTTGGCAAAAATAAAACAATGATTGTACAAAAAGGGGCGCAAAGTTGGTAATAATTGAGTCCAGTAACTTACTACCAGTTTCCGTAACTCGAGTTGGTTCAGATAATGATTATTACTACAAATATGACAGAAGTTGCTACTCTCTCTTCTTTACTCTTCTCTACTCTCTCTTGACCTCTTTTCCAAAATAGTACTTGCACAAAGTGAAACTTTTCTGTTCCTGTACAAAGCCCTCGCTAATTACATATTTCAACATGTTAAACGATTGTTTAAGTTAACACAAACATATTAAGTAAAACCATCGAACAGCTTCTCTAAGAATCCTTTTGTATTCCTTCTTCCCTGTGTTATTGCATTTATAGTATGCTTTGAGGGAAACCTGATTCATTTGAATGTCGCCTTAACTTACTCCTTTTGGTGTCCTTTATACATGTAATCAGGCGAGAGCCCTAAGCTGGGCGGATAGCGGGAGTCGCACAAATGTGGGCAGCTAGATAAAAAGTACAAAATGCGAGCGGGAGTAATCGAAAAAGAGGGTGGGAGTCAGGAACATGGCAAATAGAAATGAAGACTCTACATATAGGACTGAGGTAAGGTGAAAAAGAGCTAAGTCGAAGTTCAGACATCTGTAAGCACAATAGAGCACAATAACGATTCTTCTTCTTCCTCTTCTTCTTCTTCTTCTTCTTCTTCTTCTTCTTCTTCTTCTTCTTCTTCTTCTTCTTATTATTATTATTATGTGTTCGCGAGGGACCCTATAATATTTAGTGCATGAAGCGTGATATCTGCGTATAATGCATGAACGCTTCAGTGATAGAAAAGGCTAGGGAATTTATGAGACAAATAAATGCAGGGCCACCTAGTTGTTCATTTCGGTAACATATCTGATCAAAAAAGCTTTTTGACTCAGAAAGTTGGGTGGAATGGTGACCAAAATGTACAAATATTTTGTTTTATCATTCGTAAGCTCCCCACTGGTCTGGCTACACTAGTCAGAATTTCTTGCGCAAAGAGATCAATCGTGATTATCACAACGTTGGCCAAATTATTCATTTAAGAGGTGATATCTTGCTAAGAAGAGACGAGTGCATTTCGATCGAATCCTGCGATAGAGAGAAGAAAGACAACAACAGATTTTACAGTCAAAAATTGGCGGGAAATTTGACACAACAAATTTAACGGTAAATAATGGCCCAAGAACAGAAAATTCTGCCACACGATGGCGTAATTAAAATGTAACATTCATGTGATTTAATATGAATGTAGGTGATGAAGCCTTGCTGTAAAGGGCGCTAACTAGTAAGTGCGTTTCGATACTGAACGCAGGTAATTTTTGGCCGGGAGATATAGCGACCTAATTCAGTGTAGTTCCATAGTCCCCACATGTTCTAAACGCAAATTGTCTCGCGCAATGCTGTTTTCTATTATTGGACAAATGACAACAGAGCCCCCTAGTCGTTCGTTGCAGTAAAATATCTGTTTAGAATAGCTTTCGGCTCCAAAAGTCTTGTTTTACAAATTGTGATGAAAAGCGCTGCTAGACTTTTCTCGCTTGAAGTGTCACTTCAAACTCTCGCCATGAGTCAGCTTAGGATCCGGATTATAAACACCGGGAAGCGGGTACATGACTTGTTACCCCTGTGTGCTTACGAAACGCGAAGTGCTTAAAATCTCGCAAAAAAAATTGGGAGCTGCACATGTGCAGGTATGAACATTCGCACAGTAGCTGGATCTAAAATGTTTGATTTTCTCCCTGCTTAAATCTGGTGATGCTAGGCCGGTCACTTCATCGCAGGAGATCGCTTTTCGATGCTAGTTTGATGGTGGTTCTTGTAAAGGTTTTTGCAACGATTTGTTAGTCTCAAACGTTTATTCCCTGAAGAACAATATTGCTGCTGCATTCGTATTCTCGAAGTCAATTTAACTCGAGCGCCGTTTTATAATCTGGAATAACTGATACTAGTTTCATACTCTAAACAATAAATTATGTTTCGCCGAAGAAATGTCTAGTATTATCTGTAAAACACGTCCTAAAAGATATTCCGAGAAACGAACCGTCGTGTTCTTCTGAGTTAATAACGAAACTTTCTTTTCACGTCATTTTGATCAAGGTTGACATCTTGTTCTCGCAGCTTAATTACTTTCAGAAGGAAGAGTGAACCATTGGTTAATTTTGCTTTGCTGATAAGGAAAACAATGCAAGCCAAAACAGCCACATGTGAAGGAAAAGGTGGTAAAGGACTGAAAATGCTTCCATTAGCTAAATAGGTTGACTCAACGTTCACTGGCGGTTTGTTTTTGGCTGACAGCTCAGTTTGTTCCGTTTGACTTTAATGTTATCTTGTGTGTCCATGAGCCAATGTTGTGAAAACATGCTACGGACTTAAGAGGACCAACGCAACCGCCAGCCGGTGAACTTTCAAAGATAAGAAAGATTAAATTAAAACTTTTTTTGTTTGTATAGTACGGTCCCCACTTCTCCGATTCTGGAGCAATGGAAAATTAAGGGGACCAAAGGTGATTGAAACTTGTTCAAAGATAAGAAAGATGAAAGGACTTTTTTATCTGAGACATTGCAATGAATTTATCAATGGATTTACTAAGATAATGCTTTATTCGAGTCCCCATGCGTATAAATACCTGTTCCATTAATGTAGATAAGATCTGAACCAAGTGCAAAATGTTACTACGTGACAGTGAATTATCACTACTGCCAAGTATTTTGGCTAGGATTTTTCTGTTGTCGGTTCGGTGACGCATTACATGTACCACACAGCAGAGCAGTTCACGAGGAACGCTTAGCTAGGCTATACGGGTAAGCTATAAATCCTTATGTTCCTAAGGACCCTAAGTTGTTACTTCTCTGCGCTACGTTGTCCTGTTGAATACGTTTTGGGGGATTAAGAGCCTACTGTTAAATAGGGTCCCCACAAGGGTCTGAACACAAAACTTTTTCACGCAGTGTAATTAACTGATTGCTGTGATTATTATGGTGAATTTATGCTGTGAAGTGAAACTAAGGAGCCTTTTATGAAAACAGATCGCTATGTTATAGGCTGAGGTGTTCATAATTTACCAAGTCGTTAGTTTAGGCGAACAATTTGACTCAGAAATTCGGATAAAACTGTGACGAAAAACCGGATTTGTTTTTTCTCGACATCCACCAGTACGTATAACACAATGTCACAATGAACAAGTCGCCGACAGAAAACTGAAGGAAATTTATCTTTCAAGAAAAATGATAATAAAACCAGGGCCACCTAATTGCTCGTTTCTGTAAAGTATCTGATCGACAAGCCTTTTTCGACTCGGAAAATCGGGTGAAATGCATCACAGATGGTGACCAAAATGTGCAGCTGTTCTGTTTCACTAGTGGTCTGGCTACACTCTGCAAAATTTCTAGGGCAAATGAAGCAATTGTGATTATCTCAAAGTCTGACCAAATAATAGCTTTAGTAGATGAAGCATTGCTATAAGGGACGAGTCCATTTCGATCGAATCCTGTGACAAATAAACTGCGATAACTTCGACAGTAACAAATTTTGCTCACGATATCACGTACAAATGTAAATGATGTAATTTTAAAATATGAATGTCTAGTAAGTGCGTTTTGATCGAATGTAGGTAATTTTTTTTTGGGCCTACTTGTTACTAGATGGTCCCCACATGGTCTGGTCATACCGGTAGCATATTCTGTCGTGCTGTGTAACGGATTGTTATTATTATCATCATGATGAATTTATATGACAAAGTGAACTAACTATCCAACCTTTTCAGAAAATTGATCGTTATTTAAGAATTTTTTTTAGTGCAGAAAATACCTAGCGGTTAGTTTCGGTAAAAAATCGACTTACAAATTCAGCTCAAGCAGTTTAAGGCCTGGGTTAAGGGCTTTTAAGAGGAAAAGTGGCTTATTCTAGATAACTTTAACAAATTCAATGGCACTGAACTGAAATTTGGAAGATAAAAAGATCTCATCATTCTGAAAATTTCTAAGTGTAATAAGTGGTACTATAGATCACGTGACACGTCACGTGATCGTTTTTGTGAAAAAAGCAAAGATTTGACAGGTAGGCGACGGTTTTAAGAGAAAACATCACACAAAAACGCGTTTCTAATAAAGATTAAATATCTCCATCGTTTGGAATGATCGTCCATTGTTCTCCAGAAAAAATTTATCAGGACAAAGGTTATTTTTTAGTCCACAATTCAACCTTTGATTGTTAATTTCTCCAATTTAAAAACTTAAGGACAATCATTCCAAACGTAGAAAGTTTAATATTTAAAATCTGCTTCGGAAACACTAATTCAATTATCTATATAAAGAAAATTCGCCACCATATCGCCGATTTACTAGCCTCCCACGCAGTCGTTTTTAGGGGACTCGAGGTAATTCGAGTCCCCTAAAAACGACTGCGTGGGAGGCTACCGATTTACGAAATTTTCATTTTTTGGTCACGTGATGTGTCACGTGATCAAAATTATACGTTAAGGCAAAAGAAAACATCAAGTTTAATATTCAGGGAAAATTTCATCCTGTTCTAGGCAGACAAACCGAAGATATAGGGGATCATTCATAATTTCTGAACACCCTTCAAACCCAGGCCTTAAACTGCTTGAGAGTCGAAGTTCTGACATGTGTTCGGGATGGTCCCCATAATATTTAGTGCAATGAAGCGTGATGTCTGCGTATAATGCATGAACGCTTCAGCGATAGAAAAAGACTGGGAATTTATGAGAAAATAAAACCAGGGCCACCTAGTTGTTTATTTCGGTAATATATCTGATCACAAAGGCTTTTTGACTCAGAAAGTTGGGTGAAATGGTGACCAAAATGTACAAATGTTTTGTCAGGAGCCCATTACCATTGTACTCCCCACTGGTCTGGCTACCGTCTTGGCAGAATTTCTTGCGCAAAGGGATCAATCGTGATTATCACAATGTTGGCCAAATTATTCATTTAAGAGGTGATACCTTGCTAAGAAGAGACGAGTGCATTTTGATCGAATCCTGCGATAGAGAGAAGAAAGACAACAACAGATTTTACAGTCAAAAAAATTGGCGGGAAATTTGACACAAAAAAGTTAACGGTAAATAATGGCCCAAGAACAGAAAATTCTGCCACATGATGGCGTACTTAAAATGTAACATTCATGTGATTTAATATGAATGTAGGTGATGAAGCCTTGCTGTAAAGGGCGCTAACTAGTAAGTGCGTTTCGATACTGAATGCAGTTAATTTTTGGCCGGGAGATTATAGTGACCTAATTCAGTGTAGTTCCAGAGTCCCCACATGTTCTGAACACAAAATTTCCCGCGCAATGCTGTTTTCCAGTATTGTTGGACAAAATAATGACAACAGGGCCACCTAGTTGTTCGTTGCAGTAAAATATCTGTTTAGAATAGCTCTCGGCTCAAAGAGTCTTGTTTTACAAATTGGGATGAAAAACGCTGCTAGACTTTTCTCGCGTGAAGTGTCACCTTAAACTCTCGCCATCAGTGACAGCTTGGGATCGAGATTATAAACACCGGAAAGCGGGTACAAGACTTGTGACTCTTGTGTGCTTACGAAACGGGAAGTGCTTAAAATTTCGCAAAAGTTCGGGAGCTATACATGCGCAGGTATGAACATTCGCAAAGTAGCCGGATCTAAAATCGGTTGAGTTGATTTTTTCCCTGCTTAAATCTGGTTATGCTAGGCCGGTCACTTCATCGCAGGAGATCGCTTTTAGATGCTAGTTTGGTGGTGGTCAGTTGTTAAGGTTTTTGCAACGATTTGTTAGTCTGAAACGTTTTATCTCGAAAGAACAATATTGTTGTTGGTTCGTATTCTCGAAGTCAGTTTAACTCGAACTTCAATTTGAGCATGTGCATGTTCACAGTGCAGCAGTCAATCACTACTACAACCTCGAGCGCATTCTATAATCTGGACTGATACTAGTTTCACACTCTAAACAACATGTTATGTTTCGCCAAAGAAATGTCTAGTATTAGCTGTAAAACATGTTTTAAAAGACTTTCCGAGAAACGAACCGTCGTGTTCTTTTAAGTTTGAACGAAAATTGCTTTTCACGCCAATTTGATCAAGGTTGACATCTTGTTCTCGGCGCAGCTTAAAATTAGTTTCAGTAGGAAGAGTGAACCAGTGGTTAATTTTGCTTTTCTGATAAGGAAAACAAGCCAAAACAGCCACATGTGAAGAAAAAAGATGGTAAAGGGCTGAAAATGGTGATTAGCTAAATAGGGTGACTCAACGTTAATTCACTGGCGGTTTGTTTTGTGCTGACCGCTCATTTTGCCCCGTTAAACTTAAATGTTATCTATGGTTTTTAAGAGGACAAACGCAACGGCGAGTGAATTTCAGTTAAGGTGATTGACTCAGAAAATCGGGTGAAATGGTGAACAAATTGTAAAAAAGGAAAAAAAAACATGCCTAATTCTGCCTAACGATGGCGTAATAAAATGTAGCATTGATATGATATAATGTGAATGTAGGTGATGAAGCCTTGCCGTGAAGGGCGCTTAAATAGTTGTAAGTACGTTTCGATCGAATGCAGGCCAGGCAGGTACAGTGTACGTTTTGGTGGAAAAAGCGCTTCTTTTCAGACAACTGTTCAGATTCCCCACATGACCTGAATAAAAACTTTTCTGCGTAATGCTGTAAACTGTTGCTGTGGTTGTGAGTGCAACTGTCGAACCTTTGTGGAAAACTGAAATTTATTTATCAGAATTAATTATTAACTTTTTGTTTACGCACAACAACAAATCAAAAGTTGATAACCACTCTAAAGAATACCCTTTACCACCCGAAGCAAAAAAGCGGAGAATTTATTCAACAACTGTAAAAAAAATTATCTGTTTAGAATAGTTTTCGGCTCCGACATACTTTTTTTCGTTTTTTTTTTTTTCTTTCTTTTTTTTTCACAAACGCGAAATGACACTTCAAACTATCGCAAAACCCGCAACTTGTCTGGGATTTGGTCCCCAGGCCTCTCCCGTTGGATTGTCGAGTCTCTCAGAACGATATCAGGGACTGGTAACTACTGTGTAACCACATTTGGCGCAATTTGGGTAACTACTTGGTGTAGGCACTCATATAGTGGTCCGGGCAGCTACACTTATATAAACTACCTTATGTAAGGTTTCATATAGTGGTCCGTGTTAGGGTTACACTTATATACATAAACATCCTGAGCAGCATAGCCATCCTTTGCCGTACTTAGACCTCCTTAAATGTACTTAGACATCCTTAGATGTACTTAGACATCCTTTGCCGTACTTAGACCTCCTTTGCAGTACTTAGATCTCCTTAGATGTACTTAGACATCCTTTGCCGTACTTAGACATCCTTTGCAGTACTTAGACCTCCTTAGATGTACTTAGACATCCTTAGCCGTACTTAGACCTCCTTTGCAGTACTTAGACCTCCTTAGATGTACTTAGACATCCTTAGCCGTAATTAGACCTCCTTTGCAGTACTTAGACCTCCTTAGATGTACTTAGACATCCTTTGCCCTACTTAGACCTCCTTTGCAGTACTTAGACCTCCTTAGATGTACTTAGACATCCTTTGCAGTACTTAGACCTCCTTAGATGTACTTAGACATCCTTAGCCGTACTTAGACCTCCTTTGCAGTACTTAGACCTCCTTAGATGTACTTAGACATCCTTAGCCGTAATTAGACCTCCTTTGCAGTACTTAGACCTCCTTAGATGTACTTAGACATCCTTTGCCCTACTTAGACCTCCTTTGCAGTACTTAGACCTCCTTAGATGTACTTAGACATCCTTTGCAGTACTTAGACCTCCTTAGATGTACTTAGACATCCTTAGCCGTACTTAGACCTCCTTTGCAGTACTTAGACCTCCTTAGATGTACTTAGACATCCTTAGCCGTAATTAGACCTCCTTTGCAGTACTTAGACCTCCTTAGATGTACTTAGACATCCTTTGCCCTACTTAGACCTCCTTTGCAGTACTTAGACCTCCTTAGATGTACTTAGACATCCTTTGCCGTACTTAGACCTCCTTAGATGTACTTAGACATCCTTTGCCGTACTTAGACCTCCTTTGCAGTACTTAGACTTCCTTAGATGTACTTAGACATCCTTAGATGTACTTAGACATCCTTCGACGTATTTAGACATCCTTAGCCGTAATAAGACATCCCTAGCCGTACTTAGACATCCTTAGCCGTACTTATACATCCTTAGCTGTACTTATACATCCTTAGCCGTACTTAGACATCCTTAGCCGCACTTAGACATCCTTAGCCGTACTTGAACATCCTTCGACGTACTTTGACATCCTTAGCCGTAATTAGACATCCCTAGCCATACTTAGACATCCTTCGATGTACTTAGACATCCTTAGCCGCACTTATACATCCTTCCACGTACTTAGACATCCTTAGCCGTAATAAGACATCCCTAGCCATACTTAGACATCCTTAGCCCTACTTAGACATCCTTAGCTGTACTTATACATCCTTAGCCGTACTTAGACATCCTTAGGCGTACTTAGACATCTTAAGACGTACTTAGACATCCTTAAACATCCTTATCCATACTTAGCTTTACTCAGCCATCCTTAGACATCCTTAACTGGACTTAGACATCCTTAGATGTACTTAGACACCCTTAGCCGTACTAAGACATCCTTATGCGTAATTAGACATCCTTAGATGTACTGATACATCCTTAGCCGTACTTGGACATCCTTAGCCGTCCTTAGACATTCTTCGACGTACTTAGACATTTTAAGCCGTACTTAGACATTCTTAGCTGTATTTCGACATCCTTATCCGTACTTAGACATCCTAAGACGTACTTAGACATCCTTAAACATCCTTAGCCATACTTAGCTGTACTCAGCAATCCTTAGACATCCTTAGCCGTAGTTAGACATCCTTAGGCGTACTTAGACATCCTTATGCGTACTTAGTTATCCTTAGTCGTACTTGGACATCTTTAGGCGTTTTTAGATATCCTTAGCCATTGTAGCCATTGTCACGCGTTCTCAACCAGGACCAGTAATATAGGTATATATTTGCAAGGAATCAATTACTCGGGGAAAGTGTTCATGAGTTCAATGCATGGAGTTTCTCTATCATAATCCCAAAAAAGGTTTGAAAACAAGTCGTGATCTATCCCATGCATCAAAGGAACCAAATTTTCAAATCTCGGTAATGTTTAAAACTGTTTTCCAACGTGAAATCCATTTACACTCGGTCAGGTTCAAAATGCACTCGGAATGATGGATTGTTTATTTTTTCTGTTTTCAGATTTCTATACCGAGAAGTTCCATCAAAACGTTTGTAGGAAAATAAATCAAGTTTGTCCTTTGCTTTCCCTTTTGTCCTACTTTCAATTATTTTTATAGGTAGGTCCTTTTCCTTTTGTTCCACTTTCAATTTTCACGGAACTTCCTTGTATTGCTCTCTTTTTTGACGTTAGGGTCATAAGTGACTGCTTATGAAAAATTCGAGAAAATTTATCCAACGGAATTTTCTTGATGTAAAATCCTTATGTAGATGTTATTGTTACACTGAAATGTTAATGTTTTGTTATTTCTTTCCTCAATAAACGGGATCAGTGAACTGACATAAATGTTTGTGTCAACTACATGTATAGGTTTATGTAATGCTTGGCGATTTTTCCAGCTACAACAACACTAAACAACTACAATTCTAGGAATTAAGATGCACGCAAAATCATACTAAGCCTAATTGGATAACAAAACTTCACGGCAAAGACCATGCAAGCCTAGATTTATTGCAGGTTCAATTTCGTGAACCAACACTGATCTTTCACTGAATACTAATCACAGTCTACCTACTGCGGCAAAACTATTCTGGTTAAACGATTGTAAAGAGAATGTGGATTATCAACAATTTAAAAAATTAAACCACACATTATAAGAAAAACAACTTGAAATTAAGAAGTAATGGGCTTCCTTACCGCACTATTTTGAAGTATACTTTGACCAACTTCTATTATAATTTGTGCATGTAGTGAACCGATTAAAAAAAAAACAACAAGAATACAACTACTCGTATTACTATGGAATTTTGAACTTTGTATTCAAGCATACCACCAGCAGGTTTAAAAACACTAAAACTGAGAAATAACTTTCACAGTTTCTGGACAGATGATAAGACGCCTGTAATATTTAGCAACTGAATTGGTTGGGATATCCGCGTCTATTGGCCCTACTAGCGCTCCTTTATTAGCTCATATGTTCCTTCACATTTTCGAGTATGATTCCATTCATACGTTTATAAAAAGGGAGATGCCTAAAGCCGCTCCCTTTATCACCAATACTTTTAAATTGCTATCTATATTAGAACTACGGTACGTTATATTAACCAGACAGTATAAGTTTCTATAGTAATCCCCTCTACGCTCTCCTGAAAACTTGAGACTGAATAAAGTGAATTCTGAAAATAACTTATAGAAATCATTCGCAACTAGTAGGCTGTGTCACGGCACCGTCTTCTCTCAAATATTTAAAATTCCGCGAAATCAGACGATATAAGATGTCTTCCATACCGTATACCAAATACGAATGGTAAGCTGCTGTACCACAGTTAACAAGTGTGGCTACCATGAGATACTCAAAGTTCACAGGCGACAAACTAAGGGTGGTTAAGGATGTCTAAGGATGACTAAGTACAGCTAAGGATGTCTAAGTACAGCTAAGCTAGGATGACTAAGTACAGCTAAGGATGTCTAAGTATAAAAACGGGTAAGGATGTTCAAGGATGTCTAAGTACAGCTAAGGATGTATAAATACGGCTAAGGATTTTTAAGGATGTCTAAGTACAGCAAAGGATGTCTAAGTACGGCTAAGGATGTATAAGTATCGCTAAGGATGGTTAAGTACGGCTAAGGATGGCTAAGGATGTGTCCAAGTAAAGCTAAGGATGTCTAAGTACAGCTAACGCTGTCTAAGTACGGCTAAGGATGTCAAGCTAAGTAGAGCTAAGGATGTCTAAGTACAGCTAAGGATGTATAAGGATGTCTCTGAAGTACAGCTAAGGATGCTAAGTACAGCGAAGGATGTCTAAGTACTGCTAAGGATTCCTATGTACATCTAAGGATGTCTAAGTACAGCTAAGGTTGTATAAGTACAGCTTAGGATGTCTAAGTACATCTAAGGATGACTAAGTACAGCTAAGGATGACTAAGTACTGCTAAGGATGTCTATGTACATCTAAGGATGTCTAAGTACAGCCTAGGATGTCTAAGTACATCTAAGGATGACTAAGTACAGCAAACGATGTATAGGGATGTCTAAGTACGGCTAAGGATGTTTAAGGATGTATAAGGATGTCTAAGTACAACTAATGATGTCTAAGGAGAGCTAAGGATGTCTATGTACATCTAACGATGTATAAGGATGACTAAGTACTGCTAAGGATGTATAAGCACGGCTAAGGATGTATAAGGATGTCTAAGTACGGCTAAGGATGTCTAAGTACGTGGAAGGATATATAAGTACGGCTAAGGATGTCTTCTTACGGCTAGGGATGTCCAATTACGGCTAAGGATGTCTAAGTACATCTAAGGATGTATAAGGATGTCTAAGTACTGCTAAGGATGTCTATGTACATCTAAGGATGTCTAAGTACAGCTAAGGATGTATAAGGATGAATAAGTACAGCAAATGATGTCTAAGTACTGCTAAGGATGTCTAAGTACTGCTAAGGATGTATAAGTACGGCTAAGGATGTATAAGTACGGCTAAGGATGTATAAGAATGTCTAAGTACGGCTAAAGATGTCTATGTACATCTAAGGAGGTCTAAGTACTGCAAAGGATGTCCAATCACGGCTAAGGATGTCTAAGTACATCTAAGGAGGTCTAAGTACTGCAAAGGATGTCTAATCACGGCTAAGGATGTCTAAGTACATCTAAGGATGTCTAACTACTGCAAAGGATGTCTAATTACGGCTAAGGATGTCTAAGTACATCTAAGGAGGTCTAAGTACTGCAAAGGATGTCTAATTACGGCTAAGGATGTCTAAGTACATCTAAGGAGGTCTAAGTACATTTAAGGGTGTCTAATTACGGCTAAGGATGTCTAAATACATTTAAGGATGTCTAAGTACGGCTAGGGATGTCTAAGTACATCTAAGGATGTCTAAGTATTGCAAAGGATGTCTAATTACTGTTAAGGATGTCTTAGTACATCTAAGGATGTCTAAGTACATTTAAGGATGTCTAAGATTAAGTACGGCTAGGGATGTCTAAGTACATCTAAGGAGGTCTAAGTACTGCAAAGGATGTCTAATTACGGCTAAGGATGTCTAAGTACATCTAAGGAGGTCTAAGTACTGCAAAGGATGTCTAATTACGGCTAAGGATGTCTAAGTACATCTAAGGATGTCTAAGTACATCTAAGGAGGTCTAAGTACTGCAAAGGATGTCTAATTACGGCTAAGGATGTCTAAGTACATCTAAGGAGGTCTAAGTACTGCAAAGGATGTCTAATTACGGCTAAGGATGTCTAAGTACATCTAAGGAGGTCTAAGTACGGCAAAGGATGGCTATACTGCTCAGGATGTCTATGTATATAAGTGTAACCCTAACACGGACCACTATATGAAACCCTACATAAAGTAGTTTATATAAGTGTAGCTGCCCGGACCACTATATGAGTGCCTACACCAAGTAGTTACCGCAATTTGGCAAACGTCGGCTGTTTTGGTTGAATTTGGCCGAGTTTTGAGACTTTTTCTTACGCTTCACGAATCTAAAGCGGTGATTTAAAGATAGTGGCTGGAAGAGATGATTCTGTGCTCGACATTGACTCAGGAAAAGGTGAAAATAATGGAGAATTTTGATTTGCTGACGAAGATGATTTTCCCCTACTGAAGACACAGACGAAGCAATTATGGACGATGTAGCCTCCCACGCAGACGTTCTTAGGGGTTCGTCACGCGTTCCTGCCCCACGTTGGCTATGGACGATGTGGTTTGTGAATGAATACGAAAATACATGTATATGTGACAGTGAGGTAAGAACTTTATTAAAATCCTGTTAAATAATACGTGTTACCTTGTGGCTGTGTGAGCATTATATGAGCTTATATGAACATTTTCATCTGATTTATTCGGCCTTCTAAATTCTAATTTTGAATTTCAAATAGCAATTACCAGGTAATCTGAGTTGTATTCTCCAAAAATATAAGTCTTAATGCTTGCCTTGATATTTACCATCTTTCTCGGAGATTAATTAATATATTTGAGGTGACTGATTTTGCAAGAGAAGTCAAAAGGTAATTTTTTTGTGCAGAGCTACACTGTAAGTGATTTCAAAGTACTATAAAATTTGCATAATTGTACAAAGTATGACTATACAATAACAATAACTGCATTAGCAATTATTTACTATTGAAGAAAACACTTAACAAATTGTTGCTCACAATTAGTCGGGTTATTTTGAGGTGGGCAACATTTGTAAATGTTTACAACACTTAATAAGTAAATAAAAAAGAAATGACGATAACACTTTTAAAACACTTTTGTCACTGCCAGGAAAGATTAGATTTCCTAACCAAGTTTCAAAAGCTGCAATTCTTCACTTGTGAATTTTCATGTTGGCAAATTATATCCAGTTTTCGAAACAAAAGGCTGCATGACCTTTGCAGATTTAACAATGAAAAAAGAAAGCCTTTAGGAAGATTCAACAGCTTAAATGTGTGACAGTTGCACTAACTCATGTAAATTCACAATCACAACAAAATAATTTATTTAGTGTTCAGACCATGTGAGGACTCTGGAATACCAGGTTGATATAATTATCTAGTCACGTCTGACTTGGCTGTCCATGGTGAAATCTAATTTGGCATGTTTGATTGTAAATTTGTACCATTTTTGACTCATGAATGCACGCATGTGCAAGAACGAGTTATCGCGATCTGGGGATTTCACTTGGCCGGCGGGTTGTTAACTTTCATGAATGCACAGTAAATGAGTTATCATAATGTAGGGAAATTTTACTTGGACATTGGTCCGAAAATTTTCCAATTTTGAGATGTTGAAAACGGTGAATCAAAAGAGGAACTTCTAAGGAATGGTTAACAGCTTTAACAGGGGAAAATCATGCATTAGCGGCAAAGTCATTTTTCTTCGATTTGTGGTTTTATCAACCTGATGAGCAGGTGGATCTCAAATCAACTTTTAATCTGCGGACTTTGGTAACGTTCAAGTGCTTCTAGGAATATAACACACAAATAATATTATTACAGGTTTGAATGTGAGTTTGTACTGAAATACTATTCTAATACACTGATTTTTCATTTTCCGAACAGTTCTTGCAAAATGTTTGAAAAACATGCTCTGATAAATTTGCTTCAAAATTGACTTCAAATCGCTTGCAAGGTGTCTCGCGGCGAAAATTATACACTTCTGCTCTTAGGGCTACAATGCATAACAAGTTAAGACCTATCTGAATAAATTTTTGTTTATTAAGGAAAGCTTTTTGTATGTTTCCTATTTTTATTGAGGAAACTTGGCAACTAGGAATAATGTTGTGTAAACAAGGGCAGCACTAAAAGCCAGAGTCAGGAAAACAGAAACTGGAAAAGAAAATCCGGAATCCGGAATCGGAAACTTCAATATGAAAAATAAAACATTTACTGCTAGTGAAAAAGGGAATGTTTAGTTCAAAGTAAGGTCCTTGTCAAATGTAAATTTGATATTTTTCGATAGGTGACACCAGAGAATAAAACTAATTAATTAAGTCATTATTTCCTGCCAATGAAAAGTAAGTGATTCTCACAGGTTTAAAACTGATTGCCCATGAAGTAAAGAAAACTAATTTCATAGTCTATAAGTGGCCTCTATGTTTTGCTTTGAAACTCTATTAAGACTCTATCAAAACAAGCTGAAGCGGGGTGTCCGGAAAATAGACGAAACAAAATAGGCAGAAGATATGCATTCACGCAACTAACCACCTCTTAATTGGAGAGTCCGCCATCTGTACGGTGTGAAGCAATTTGTGTTGTCTCAGAGTCACCTCTATGTTGTCTCTCTCTGTCCCATAGGTAAGTAAAAAAAAAAAAATCTATTCAAAATCGTGTTTCATCATTAGTCGCTTAAAAGCCTCCAAGGACACTGCCCGTTTGTATTTTTCAGGTAACGAATTAAATAAAATCGCTCCGGAGTATCTAAAAGTTCTCTTCCCGAGGCTAAGTTTGGGTCTTGAAGGATGAATGTTTTCACGCCGACATGTATTGTAACTATGGAAACTGTGGTTTCTATTAAAATAATCAGAAAGATACTGGGGCACTAGCAGTAAATGGGCCATCCTAGTGTCTTGAGAGCTTTGCTGGTGCTATCTCGTCTGACAATTATACGTGCAGCTCGCTTTTGTAGGCGCTGTAATCTACTCTTGCACTCAACAGACAATTCAGCCCAGGCCGTGTCGGTGTAGCACAGGACTGGTAACATGAGACAGTTGGACATTGCTTCCTTTATAAAGAGTCCTTTCGTTTATGCCAACAAGTGATATGAGTTTTTTATTCTGTATTTTTTACCCCAAGTCATGTATTTCGCCATTAAATATTCCTAACCGTATTCATTATAGTTTCAGATTCTGGATTCTGGATTCTGGATTCCGGTTTCTGTTTTCTGGATTATGGCTTTTATAATTTTAGTGCTGCCCTGTAAACAAACACATGTGCTCGCAAGCAAATTCACCCAAGTTACGCGAGAATGGAATTTCAATTAACATTTTGAAACTTTTAGACCTTTACATGTATTTTGTTTAGTAAATTGTATTCATTGATTAGACATTCTAACTATTCTAGACTAACAGGGTGCTGTTTCTTTACGATTTGTAAGTTGTGTAAATACTAATGTTTATTTATTACCAATATGCTAATTCGTTGAATTGCTGGACTAACAAGTACCACGTTACCACTATCCTCTTCCGCATTTACGAGTTGGCTCACAGTTGATTTTTTATAGATCTATTCTTTGTGTTCCCTATGGCCTAATCATAATTAATGTCTTTGATTAATTGAATAATGTGCTCTGTTCAGTCAAGCCCTCAACCTGGAAATGACTCACAGGCCCAGTCGCTTGTGTGTTGCTACAGCTCTCCTCCTAGTAAAAGCGGAACTCATTTGGTTTTCAGAAGCATGCATGTGGGGCTTATTAAGAAGCATGCTGGTTGTCTTTTTCTTCTTCGATTCTCTACATGTATAAAGATATGTGTTCTATAACACTCATCTTTACACACTCATATCTACATGTACTGCTGTGGTTTATAT
The DNA here is from genome assembly GCF_977016875.1 of Pavona decussata. Lineage (NCBI taxonomy): Eukaryota > Metazoa > Cnidaria > Anthozoa > Scleractinia > Agariciidae > Pavona > Pavona decussata. Next base: position 102,558 of record NW_028145835.1, on the reverse strand, counting down.
TGGCAGTTAACCCACTTGTCTCATTCAAAGATGAAGAAAAAAAATGAAATTATTCTTATGATCACCTGTACTGGGTTTTTAACTAACTGCGAGCCAATAAGGGATGCAAGCTGAGAAAGCTTGTTTTATAAGTCTCATGAGTTGAGTTATCAGTCAGGTATAAGCACTGAAAATAGCAATTAAGGTTAAGCACTCAATTGTACATGTAGGGCTAAGTGCTGACAACTTTGATTAAGGTTAAGTACTCATTGTATTGATTGGGGGTTAAAGCATTGACTGTAGTGATTTAAGCATTAACTAAAGATAAGTTTAGGTTTGCCTTTGCCTTGACCCACAGTTCACATGCCTCGTATATTTGTAAAACTCAACTGGACTTAAGTCTGGTATGTCCTTATGGGTACCTTCCTTTTTTTGTTTTATGGCATCACCTTTAATAAAAGAGCAAGTGCTATCAGACCACAATAATTATTATGAGATTACATCACAAAGACAAATAATGGCTTTAAGAGATAAAGCTTTGTTTAGAGGAGTACAATCATGTAAGTGCATTTTGATCAAATGCTGTGGCAAAAAGACAGTCTTGGCAAGAGGATTGGTAGTAAGAGGAATTTATTGGCGGAAATTTCCAACCTCGTTCCCAGGGTCTCTCCTCTTCACATCCCAGGGAGCAAGAGAGGGGAGACCCTGGTTGGAGCGGGTCACGTGTCTCCCAGAGAAAAATTAGACCCAGGGAGGAGTCCTTCACTTGCTATTTTTTGTCAAGATTTATTGTCCACTCCGAAACAAGACTTTATTGCCCACGCGAAACTCATTCACCTGGCTATGTTTTTCAGTAGTCTTCATTTTGTGAGCCATTGTAACATTAATCTGAAAGCTTAACAAAGTCCTTTGTCTCGAAGCGCTGTACTTTGGAAATCACTTTGTATACATGACAAAATTAACCGTGGACGAACAGCGCCTACCCCTTCAATTCATGGAGTTGTAATCGTGGTTTATTCTAGCTTTGAATGTGCTGATGAAAGATCAGATCTGGAGAACTACAGCGTAAGGAAGGAAACTTGAAAGGAATCGGGCTGATGTCTAACTGTTCTGAAAGGTCATTCTGCAGCCATTACGCTGCTAACAGAGCGTTTCTTTCTGGAAAATATTTTAGCATAAGCGCAGTCGTTCGCGTCTCTGGTATTTAGCGTTGTTGGTTTGTTTACGTCCCCTTTTCTTTTGGGACGTAAACAAACCAATGATGCAAAATACCAGAGACGCGAACGATCACACACATGCTAAAAGATTTGCAAGAAAGAAACACTCTGTTAGCAGGGTTGCAGCAACAAACAATACACAGGAAATAGCACATCAGCAGAACACTTTCGGAAGGAGGATGTACGGTATAACAACATGTAGACGGTATAAATACTTCACGGATCTTTTTAAGGAGCAAAGAAAACACTTTTGAAATACCGTAATCGTTGTAAAACAATAACGAAATAACCTTTGTTCCAGTTGATGGTGTTAATTTAGTTTGCAGCTACAATGGCTCCGAGATACATTTCCGGTCACGTTTGATTCTTTCCTGGCCATCAAATGCGGCGCGGAGGATGACTTCTCGATGACCCGCTTGACCTTAACAATGCCTGACTTTCAGAGATCATGGACTTGACGACTCTAAAAGTAGGTGTGGCAAAAATTCACTTTGTGGAAATGCCTCGCCATGAAGCTCCTCGGCTACCACCAGAAGTAGTCAATTCCCTTTGCTGTAAAGATTTCACCAATGACTTGTATCTCCAACTGCTTTACAATGTCGATAGCAGCTCACATTCACAGATTCCCTCACTTTATATATTTTTTTAGGGGTTTCTGAATGACCACTTGACATGACCTTTGAAACACACGCGAATCGCAAGTTGACTTTTCCCATCTCGGGTACACTTAGTATAGGCAAACTGACACTCAACCACCCCTCTCTCCAGTCATTTATTTGTAATATCTCAGATTCTGGGAGACACGTGACCAGCCCCAACCAGGGTCTCTCCTCTCTCGCTCCCTGGGAAGTGAAGAGGAGAGACCCTGGGAACGAGGTTGGGAAATTTCATGCCTTGAGAAAAATAAAGAGGTCAAGGAAAAAATGCTCAAAGCATATATTCAAGCTAATTATTGTTCTTGAATATTCAGACCTTCAAGTTTTCTGCCATTCTTACATGTACTATTAACAATTGTAATAGTTAACATGTACTTCAAATCAGTGTTTGATTTTAACTAGTCCAGTAGCTCATCTGATTAAATGTCTTTTTTTAGACTCCCAGATGGCTGTAAGGAGTATAGGACTTTCTAAACCAGTAAGTAGGATACATATTGGGCATGTATATACATGTACATACTTGTACTTTTGTCTAAAAACATTGACTACATTACTTGCAATCGGACGTTAAAATTTCAGACATTTAATTTTCGGACAATTTTTGGACAAACATTTCGGACACTGCGCTGAAATATGCCCAAAGTAAATTTACGACTAAAAAACATGAATTAGACTGAAATAAAATCTATGAAAATGATTGTTTTACTGTATCTTTAAGGTTTTACAGCAGGATACACCCACGAGAAAATAACACAAACTCGATCAAGCTTATGCCTTAAGCAGTGTCTCAAATGCTTACCTTTCCAGTGATAAAAAGAACGACTGAGCAAAGCCGCCCAATCCGAATTCTAAACATATCATGTACATTGGCTTTGAATATGTGATGCTGTCACCCAGAAAGTGCTTTTAAAGTTTTATACTATAATGTAAAAATTTCGGACGCTTTAAATTTCAGACGGTTTTATTTTCGGACACTATTTTTGTCCAAAATTAAAATCGTGCGAAATTTTTTGCAAGTAATGTACTATCAAACTGTTTCTGACAATGCACTTGGGTAACCTCAGCAAGCTTCATTGATAATATACTGCATAAATTACATGTATGTAAACTGCTGAAAATCCCGGCAGCTTTATAATTAATACTAACAGTGAAGAGAACTTTAACTTAGTGTTTTCAATAACTGTATTTAATATTCATTAATTAGATCATGTAAAGTATTTGTGTTTGAAAATGTTTTAGGTTATTTCTTTGACCAATCGCAATACTGGCTGTAGGTATAATTGATATTTAATTTACATTATTATTACCAGGAGGACATTCAAGTTCAGATTGCAGTTTTTGCATCAATGGCAGTTGCTGGACAAGTGTGGTACCTGCGGATTGTGATAATGAGACATGATCAAGATGATGCTACCTTTAAGGTAATTTTGTGCTTCCTGTTGGACTCATGATTTGACTAATTGTCTTATAACCAGAGGAACGAAGAGTCAGTGGTCAGATCTAGATTCAGTATTGTGTTGTCGTGTTGCTTCCTTGTATAATTTGTGAATAGTCTTAGAGTAGAAGCATATGTCAAATTTAAGAATGGGATTGTGTGGAAAACTTTGCAAAAGAGTTGGTTGGAGTATATTTGCTCTTCTGGATAGCAACTTATCCAGTGGATAAAGTTATCCGTTCTTTGAACAACTGGGGCCAGGGCAGTAAATCCTGTGCTTAAGACTAGCATGCCATCTATTGTGATTTAAAGCACAAGATGCAGGTGTATTGCATTCTTGACTCTTGAATTTGGGGGCCCACTAAACATCGTGTGGTTATTGTAAGTTATAAAGAAAAATTTGTGGTTTAGGACTGCTGTTGATGTTTCAAGCTAATTAAGCTGATAGGAAGTATAAACGTGTATGGTAACCCCTGTTTTCGAATTGGTAGACTAATAAATAATAAAAGTGCTTTAATTGATCAAAATTTAAGTTCTATCCATGGCCATGGAACAATTCTTTTAGTGCGTTTTAGTCATTCTTTTAAAATCTCTGATCAATGGGCACATACAGGACTTCACTTTTACAACATGATAGGAAATCAAGGCAATTAATTAACAAACTGTGTAAAATTTTACAGACTATATGTCTCGTGAAGTATAGAATCTTGAAGTTAAAACTATAAAATTGATTAGAAGGAAAAGAAAATTTCGAGAGTGGGAGACTTCAATACATTAATTTAACCTGATATTATGGTCATTTTTTATAGACTGTGAAGGATCAAGAAATTGCCAGCAGGTATCACTTGTTACAGACTTTCCCATTCAGCATCTCCTCAGACATTGCCATCTCACTGAAACATCAATGCCCTGAACATTTTAAACTTATGTCTGAAAATTACCAAGTGAGTTAAATAGAATTGTGTATGTAGTCACATGTACTAAATTATATTGTTATTATTTTTAGCTTTTTGTATCATTTCTAACGTTGGTGTGATGTCTAACGACCTAACCGACCAAACTGAATGTAAATGTAAACTAATGTAAATTTGCTGCAGGGTGTATGTAGTCAAAATATTGCATCACACAGTCATACTCTTTAGAGTTATGTTGTACCTGAGGGTGTTGGCCAGGAATGAAACAATCTTTGCCTGATGGTCACCTTGGTCAAATAGTCAGCAACAGAAAATGTAGAAAATTTGTTGACCACTGACTGTTGGTTTCTGCAACCAAGGCTTTTGTGGGAAACAACCACAGTGATGTTTATTAGCAAATAACAGCTGGTGATAGGTAGATTTTGACTGATTTTCAAAATTAGTTACTGTATTTCCTACATTTCTATCAACAGGAGGTTGACTATACCATCATTCAAAATCTCTTGCATGGTTTTTGGTTTGTGATTGAGTTCCATTTGGAACACTTGGGCAGTGAAGCCGACCAGTTTGTGGGTAATGTCTGTGTGGAACCCAAAAATTTCCCTTTGGATGTAGAATGTCCAATAAACAAGAAATTCAATCTTGGCATCTCAGAAGAGTTTGAGTTGAAGGTAAGTTATTGGTAAAAGTGATTGATGAGTGATGTGAATGGCTGTATTTCATTTTAGAGGTGTAGGGCCATAGTGTTTAGTGTGTTGGTCAGTGGTTCAAGGCTGAGCATCTGCTGATCTGAAGTCTTCTAAGACCAGAAACTGAATTTTGGAAAAATTGAAATTCAGAGGTCCCTGGTTTAAAGTCCTGCTCTGGATGCTAGCTGGAGTTGTTCCTCAGTAGCTCCAAGTTTAACTCATTCGCCAGGCTTGTACATGTAAATAACCAGCTGATGGACCTGCCTCCTTCCAGTTGGGATTTGTTGATCATGTTATTGTTCAATTAAATTTAGATCATTACTTCTTTGTGAACGTTTAATGCTCAGCCTCACCGGAGCACTTGTGCTATAATCACAATATGGTACCCAGAGTCCTCAGGCTTTTTGGTCAGCAGGTGGGCGCCAGGAGAGACTCTGGGGACATCAAAAAAATTCAAATTTTTTGATTGCCTTTTTTCCTTAACGGTTTCCATTGTTTTACCGCAGAAATCCTGCGCTAATAAAATTTGATGTCCCCAGAATCTCTCCTGGTGACTAACCGCTTGCCAAAGAGCTTGAGGATTCTGGGTACGATGATTGCTATAATCACTGCTGAGGGTAATTAATACAGTATATTACTGTTGTTGTTATTGTTGTTATTATTATTATTATTATTATTATTATTATCATTATTTGGATAGCGAGAGCTCAACGGGCCTACTCAACCTTACACCAGAAGTCCTAGAAGGGCTGAGGGAGAAACATCCGGGAGCGGTAGATATCGCAGATGAGAGTTTATTATACGGGCTCATTGATTACATTCCTCCTGGCGTTTTTGACCTGATCGACGAGAAAATGATCTTTGATGCTGCATCCAAAACAAAGGGCTCAGCCGGGCCGTCGGGGATGGATGCCGAGCTATATCGAAGAATCCTTTGCTCCAAGAATTTCAAGGCTGAAGGCAAGGTTTTGAGAGAGGAGATTGCCTTTTTCACAAGAAATCTGTTAAAGATCGCTTACCACCCGTCTTTGCTAGAAGGCTACACCTCTTGCAGACTCATCCCCTTGGATAAAAACCCTGGAACACGACCTATTGGCGTTGGCGAGGTCCTGAGGCGAATAGTTGGAAAAAATATCGCTGGATTTTTGAAGGAAGAGATCAAAGACGCAGCGGGCCCCCTTCAGGTTTGTGTAGGCCATAGTGCAGGCTCAGAGGCCGCGATACATGCTATGAGTCAAGTGTTTGCAGAAGAAGGAACAGATGGTATTTTACTGATAGATGCAAGCAATGCCTTTAACCAAATGAACAGATCCGTCGCCTTACATAACATCCAGATAACCTGCAAGGAAATGTCACTTTACATCATTAACACCTACAGAAGCCCGTCGAAGCTCTTTATTTGCGGCGGAGGTGAGATACTATCACAGGAGGGTACAACACAGGGGGATCCCTTAGCCATGCCCTGGTACTCGGTCAATACATCTATCATGATCAAGAGCTTAAGGATAAGCACACCAGGTGTTAAGCAAGTATGGCTAGCCGACGACTCTGCGGGGGGTGGACAAATCGTGCCCTTGTATAATTGGTACAATCACCTGAGTCAGGAAGGAAAGAAGTATGGTTATCTAGTGAATGGACCAAAGAGCTGGCTGATTGTCAAGTCGGACGTACTTGCAGTTGAGGCAAAGAAGGTGTTTGGAGACGAGGTTAATATTACAACTGAAGGTCAGCGCCACTAAGGGGCCGTCATCGGATCTCAAGAGTTCAAAGATCAATATTGTCGGGAAAAGGTCCTTGTATGGAAAGGAGAACTCGAAGCCCTATCTGAGATAGCAAGGAGCCAGCCTCATGCAGCCTACACTGTTTTCACGAAGGGTTACAAATCCAAGTTTACCTATTTCATGCGCACAATAGAGTTGTTTGAAGATTACGTTGACCCTATTCAAGAGGCGATTGACGACTTACTCCTCCCAACACTATTCAGTCAAACGGAGCCCCTCCCTAGCAATCTGCGTCAGCTTTTTACTTTGACACCCGCTCAAGGAGGGCTTGGCGTACCTGACTTATGGTTTGAAGCTCCACAGCAGTTTGCTGCTTCTACGACAATAACAGCATTGCACGTAGATTCCATCACCAAACAGAGCACTTTCATGGTGGCAGGCGAGAGGTCCATGGAGGAGTTAAAAAGACAACATCAAGCTTCAAAAATTGCGTCGGTGAAATCGAGAATGGAAAGTATTGATTCCACTCTACCCTCGGATCTGCTGCGGTCAGTTAACCAGTCGAGAGACAAGGGTGCGAGCTCGTGGCTTACCGCAGTACCTCTTGTCGATCAAGGCTTAGTGCTGAATAAACAAGAATTCAGAGACTCTGCGTTTAAGGTATAATTTTCCCCTGTCTGATTTACCAAGCAAGTGTGTTTGTGGGGAGAAGTATACCGTCTGCCATGCCCTGTCATGCAAAAAGGGAGGGTTCGTGGCGCAGAGACATGATGGCGTCCGCAACCTACTTACCTCTTTTCTTGGTAAGGTTTGCACCAACGTTGAAGTCGAACCACAACTACAACCTCTCGACAATGAGCAATTCAACCTCAGAAGCGCAGTGACAAGTCCGGAGGCAAGACTGGACATGAAGGCAGGGGGCTTTTGGTCTCGAGGAGTTACAGCATTTTTCGATGTCAGAGTAACGCATGTTAACTCCAAGTGTAACCAGGGAAAAGCAACATCGACAATCTTTAAAGAGCAGGAAGAGGAGAAAAAGCGGAAGTACCAACAGAGGGTGCTGGACGTTGAAATGGGATCTTTCACTCCCCTAGTTTTTGGAACCAACGGTGGGATGGGAGCCGACTGCAATTGCTTTCTCAAATGCCTAGCCGAGAAGCTCTCAGAAAAGAATGAGGAACCTTATCACATTACTATCACTTGGATTAGAACATTGCTTTCTTTTGAGATTTTAAGGTCGGTACACACATGCGTAAGAAGCTCCAGGACACCTTTTCACAAAATTCCATTTGGGGATTTCATTGATGACTGCCGCTTAAACGCTAGCCAAGCGTGTCTCCGCTAATTTTAGAAAGTGAATGATGGCGTGACGTTGTAAATTAGTATTTTAGGATCTTTTTAACAACTTTTTTATTTCATCAAAATTTTAGTCTTACTATTGTTAAAAAATTGTGCTTGAAAATAGCTCTGTTGTGCTTGGAAATAGTCGCTTTTTTTAATCGAAATGAATTTTAAATATTGAATTGTAAATAGGTTTTAATAGCTCTTTTTTCTACTTTTAACTTGTAAATATCAATTTTGCTTGGAATATTATAATAAAGAAAGATATTATTATTATTTATTATTTATTATTATTTATTATTATTATTATTTTAACAGCACTATTTTACACTGCTAAAAAGGAAAAAAAGATTTAAAACCAAACATTTGATTGATCAAGCCGTCTTCAGGGTAAAAAGACTGTCTGCTACATGCACATTTTACAGTATGTGCTTCAGATGATTCCTGATGGGAACAGTTTAGCTACGTAAGAATGGACTTGTTTGTTCACACTGGGGCTCCAATTTGTTGGATCATTAAGCCTTCAATTATTCTGCACTTGTGAAAAGATTGGGCCCTACAAAGTATTCACCAACTAAATGAATGGGTTGGATTCTCGTGTAGAACTGGAGTTGGTGGTTTCAAATCTTGGTGTAAGCATCAACAAGGGTCTTTAACCCATTTCAGTCTTACAGTACATGTAGTATTGTTTTCTTTGGCCAATTTTACAAAATGGCAAAGAAAAACATAATGTTCATGGGTGATGTACCATTTAAAAGGTCTTCATGAGTGAAATTTGTTTCTCATGTCAAGATAACTGAAGGAAGTCAGGTCTTTGACAGATATAGTTTCAAAACATCAAAATTAAAAATTACAAAATTTGACTGATCGTTTCATGGGATAGATCTACCCCCAAATTGTAGCTTAATTTGCAGTTCTTAATGCATAGAAAGTTCTGTCCAGAAGATATTGTCAAAGTCTGTAAGTGCATCAAATTGAAACATTTGAAAAATTGTGGAAGTGGTAAACCATATCATAAATACCAGGGGGTACTACTTTTTCTTTAAATACGTAGATCTTTCCAAGACCAGTTTGCTGGCAAAATTTCAATGCAGTTGACTAATTATTGACTAAGTTATGATTTGGATTTGGGTACCCACTAGTGGGTTACCGGGAGAAAAAGGTTAACCCTATAAGTTGCTTGCCATGCCAACTGCAGGGGATGCATCCCCCATTACGCCAAACAATGTGGTTGTGTTTTTGTTTTGTCTGCTTATTTATTGAACGTGGAATGGCAGTATTGATGGTTGATATCCCATTGGCACTAAGCCAATTAAAACTCTGTAATTGCATTATCCAATAATCCAGTTTTTAATAATGATTATTATACAATGTGGTGTTTCCTTAACAGACTGATTCATCATCTCCTCGGAGCTGTGACCCTGCTGACTGCGATCCCCTTGAGTCTGGTATGCCCAGCAGGAAGGACACCACACTGTCCAGTGCAAGTAGTGGGGTCAGCAGTGGCTCCCCACTCAGCCACTCTCCTGCTGTCAGCCAATCATCAAACTCCAGTTTGTCACCTAGGCAACAGTCCCCTGTGGAGTGGCAACATGGTGTCTTCTGGGGAAACTTTGTAGATGGCAACAATGCTCTGCCCCCACCCCCAGACACAGCACCAATATGGGGACCTTACCTTGGAAATGGGGTACATGTAGGCTTGTTTGTAGAAAATGAGTCCTTAAGAAGCCCTTTGGTGGCTAAATAGAGCTTTTACAGTGCATAACACAATAACATTGACATTGCTGAAACAGATGTTATTTTCTGGTTTGTAAAACTCAAATCACTTGAACTGATGACCCAAAATCCCAGAAAATAGCATCTTAGCAAAGTGTTAAATTTAAAAATTTCCCTTAGTGCGGATTTGTGGAGAAGGTGTTTCCAGACATCCCCATGGGCTAGCACATTAATCTTTTAGTGCTCAAAACTGGTGGTTGTTTTGTTTCTAGATCTGCACCTCCTGATCAACATACTACATTGCTGATTATGGCTGCCAGTTGCACTTTCTTATGGAGAATTTATCACTGCTTTTTTGAGCCTAAACAAATATTACCAGTTTTCCTTGTTGTTAACCCATTAGTATAACATGCCATGTATGGCTATTTTAGTCCGTAGCCTGACTAAGTTTGACTGTACACACCTGTATGTGTTTTAACTTCATCACTAAGACATAATGGCCTTTGCTGACATTGTTTTTGACTGATTGTCAATTACTTCTGAGTTATCGCCTGATTTACAAAATGAAATTCAGTAAACCTGTAGTGAAGCAATCAAGTAAAATTTTATGATTCTGTTCTGTTCGCAAGCTCTGGCCACCATATGTTGACTTGGATGACTTTTCCAGGTGAGAAAAAGGTCCTCTAGTATGGCGATATTGTTGTGTGATTCCAAAAAAACACTTAAATTAGATGGGTGGTTATTGTGTCATGTGGTACATGTACTATTCATTCCTCTTCAATGCTTCCTTGAATTGTTGTGTATTCCAGCCGTCTCATCTCGCAACATTAGGTACCTTCAGATCAGAGTAAGAGTACGAGATTGAGTACAAGTACGACTTTCAAATTTCAGACTAATCACATTCCCCAGAACTGTTACTAATTCCGGTAGTTCACCAGCACACAAGGAGGTCCAAGAAACAAGATTAATGGGACAAATGATTATTTGAACCACACAAACTAGATTTCAAAAGTCGTAGGCATAGTTACGTAAAATCGGAAGGTCCCTATTCTCTATCAGGAGAAAGTGACCAGAATTTCTTCTGCAGTGTGCAAGACCCAGGGTTGATTTGATTTGAAGATGTACATGTTCACATTAGCTTGTACATGTATAGAACAGAAATGCTTAGGCCTTTTTCTCTCATTGAGGTTGTTTGAAAAATCCTTCAATTTGGGTGAATTTGCTGAATATCACAAATCGAACATTTCATGCTAGTCAGTACTGCTCAGCACTTTATAGTTTTGTCCACAGAAACTACCTTGAAGCATATAACACAAAGTGCTCAACAGCAAAAACTTTACAACAGCACAAGTTACCCTCTTCAAGTTAACTGCAGTAGCTCATATAGGATGGGATAAATGAATGAATGAATGAATGAATGAATGAATGAATGAATGAATGAATGAATGAATGAATGAATGAATGAATGAATGAATGAATGAATGAATGAATGAATGAATGAATGAATGAATGAATGAATGAATGAATGAATGAATGAATGAATGAATGAATGAATGAATGAATGAATGAATGAATGAATGAATGAATGAATGAATGAATGAATGAATGAATGGGAATTTCAGGGGAAATGCTGAGAGTGGCTATTCTGTCCATTGTTTCCTGATCTAATTGGAATCTGAAAACGTTGGCCTTTTTGAAGGGCGGAAAACCCTAGGAGCAAGGGAAACAACTAGCAACAAACTCAACCCACATATTATGGTGTCAACTCTGGGAATCAAACCCGAGCCACACTGGTGGAAGGCGAGTGTTCTCACCATTGGGCCATCCATGTTCCCCCTTTATGTTACCTGCAAAAGGTGCTAAGTGCTTGTTTATATTTGTTAGGAAAGAAGGCCAAGTAAATAAAGATGAGCAGTATGCTCAGACTCTTCAGGAATTGGAGTGTGGAAGCCCCCCAGATGCAATACTTGGTAGTGAGCTGTTACAGACGCGTGAGACTGGAGACCAAGGGAATGAGCAGAGCTGGTTGGCACAGGTAAGATGGTTGACTGCTACATGTTCAAAAACTGCTTGTTTTATGCTGCATTTTCCTGTGGTGAAAACATTAATTTAAAATGTCAGAGTGGTGTTTCTAGTCTGCTATGTCTTCATCCCTATCTGAACAACTGTTGATACACTTTAGTACAGCTTGATTTAAATGAATAGTCATGATCATAAGGGGTTCCTCCAGGAGATCAAAAGTTAGAAGCAATGTGTACAGCATAATAAAAAAAGGTCTCAGGACAGTCCTGCTCAGTAGCTTTCATCTCAGTCACAGTGGTCACACTTCAGGGACTCATCCACAAACTCAAAAGTTAGAACCACCGTGTACAGGTTGATAAACATCAATGTTAGTTTTTGATCTCACTGCCTGCGTTGGTTTTGACGATTTTCAGTACGGTTTGACAGTTGACTGTCTGCTTCGAGTCTTGATTCGCGACTCGATCCTGCATTCGCATGCGATTCTCGACTCTATCCTTTATACTCGATACTCATGCGATCCATTTCTTACAGGACGCCTCCCATCACGGCCTTACTATTGACAGCCTCGAGAGCGAAGGTGAGAAAAAGAAGAAAACGAAGGAGGAACACAGGCGACTGCTTCAGGAGCGTAGAAGCCTCCTGCAGCAGCAGGATAGGGAAAAACAGGAAAGAGATGATCGCAAACTTGCCGAGGAACTGGCCTACAATGACCTCAAGGCCGCGCGCCAGGCTGCCGGGTTTGTTTCCTGATCCCAGGTGCATTATGAAGCCATACCCCAATGTGATATCCCGGGGGCCCCCATGAGGCTGGGGGGCTTCAGTAGCCAGGCCGGAAGTGACATCTCTGGAGAGCTCGATGCATTCAGCGGGCTAAGCAGCTTCCGTGGGTCTTGTGCGTCCCCATTGGCTAATAATGATGAGGTCATCGATGCATCAAAGATGACATCAGGCAATGGGGACATCCGGGTGCAGGAGTAAAGTGACGACATCACTGTTCATTAAGCAGTCTTTTGTGTAACTGATTATTGGTCAAAGCGTGTTTCTGTGTCCCATAGGCTAGATCAGGAAATCCAACCGAGTGGTTAAGTACGGGGATTTTTGTTTTAGGCGTTTTATCGCTTTTTTTTTTTTTTACCGTGTGTTTGATTAGGGCCAGTCTGATTGGATGTGTTTGACTTTCGTGTTGCAATTTTTTTTTAAAATTTCATTTTCAGTGTCGGCCCGTGGTTTAGGCTTTCAATGAAAAATCCGTTCAGGTTTTTCAGGAAAATGAACGCTTCGGTCTAAATTTAATCTTTTGAGAAGGATCGTGTGAGATTTTTTTTTCTCTTTGTAGGCTGCGATAAAAAAAAAAAAAAAAAAAAATCAGCCTTTTGGCTTCTCACGTCAAGGGAAACATACCCTCGCTTTGTGTTGAGTTCATGTCATCAGGTGTGCACGTGATCAATATTAAATGGAGTGACAAGCATTAGAACAAAAAACAAAACGTTACATGACGCTCCATCGAGTCTTAATTTCTAAAAAATTATGTTTGATGTGAATCAATTTGACAAGTTTTTTGGCTATTGGCTGTTGAAATGTTAGCCATTTGTGGATTCTCTAAATAGAGTTTTACAAATTCGGGGGAAAAAAGTCAGTGTAAATGGAAATCATTTGTCATTTTTTATTTTTGTGATGTGAGTTTTTCTCCTTGAAAGCCTCGCAGGTGCAAAAGTAGGAATTTGTTGTTCGAAGTCGTATACAGTGAAAGCATATTTGCTATAGTGTTGAAAAAGTTAAGATATAAATTTTTGACGAAAGTTTTTCAAACGCTTTGTCGTTGAAGAATTTACTGGTCTCCAATCGAATTTGTGGTTTAGTCACTGTAACACAGTGTAACAGTAGTATGGCTTCTTCGTGCTTAGTTCTTCATTTGTTTGTCACGCAATGCTTCAGAAGCGTTTCGTGACAAAGGAAAGAACCTCGCGAAGGAGACCAGCAGTAGTATTCAATTTTGTAGGCGAAATATTTATGACTCTTAACTGACTTAAGGCATTCCTTTGTTCTTTCAAGAATTATTAGCAATATATCGTGATAAAATTGTTGTGATTTGACCACTTGACAATTTTTCGTGTCGTATTTAAGAATGGATGTGTTTCGTTTTCTTAGATTGAATTGGAATATTAAGCGAACAAGGCTGTAAAATAGAATTGTGAAGTTATATTTTTGGCAAGGTCAGCGATTAACTCAAACAATGCTTAGTTGTGTTAAATGTAATTATGGTGATTTAATCAAGTTACTTGCATTGCATTTTCGTTAGGAACGTTATTCAAGGTTGTCCAATTTTTGGCTTTGCTTTACGATATTATCGCTTTGTTTTTTTTTTAATGTTTTTATATTCGTGTTTGTCACTGTTTCAAGTAAATTCAATGTTTGTTTGTTGTTGTTTGTTTTTTTTCTTTTTTTCGGTGAAATTTAATTTTGTTAGAAATAGGTTTTTAGCTTTATTCAATAGTTTACAAGAAAACATAATTTTTACTCAGGGTATATGCAACTCTTTGTCGAAAAGACCAATTATTTTGTATTTCTACGTAGAATACCATTGGTTTCTATTGGAGCATTTAGGCCAGAACAATCTTCCATCTAAAAATTGAGTGACCCGCAATGCTCAAATGTGTGTTCATATTTCATCATCAGCGGTTTGAATTTTTTTTAATCTTTAAGAAAAATATCTGAGTGCTGGCGTATATAAATGTCTCCGCTCTTTTCTGTGTGTATGAAGGGAGCGGGTTTTTTTTTTAATTCTAAAAGGCGATTTATAAGCGATATTTAGCCGATAAAAATGTGTAAAATATTACAATCCACAGAGGTGAATAGATCGAGAAATTTTGGCGCCAACAAAAGACTTGGCGCCACATGCCACTTTTCGCGGCATTCTGTATTTGGGCAATTCGTCATTTGCTTTTCTGCGTTGGCTTTTATTTATCCGCAGGGAAGAGTGAGTGGTTGTTGTTTTGCAAGACAAGTCAATCTACGAGTGCGTTTGTCCCAATGAATGATTGAAAGCCAAACGACCTTGAAGCAGTGGATCTGTTGCGTGATTATATTCTTGATTTTAGTGCGTTAGATAATGAAGACGGCTGGAAATAGCACACTGAAAAAAAAAAAAAACAACGAAAACTCACGTTGTCATATCAGTATATTTTATTGTACAATAATTTGTATCTTGTAACTCCCAGTAAGAGGTTAATAATAATTGTAAATAAATTGTATCACTGTTTGAACAATTCTGTGATTTTTTTGTCGCTTATCCCCCGGACTATAGGTGATAGGCAGGTTCAAAGTCATTAGACCTAGAGGGGTTTGAATGTTCGTCGATTCGTATCTCCACATTTCTCCTGGTTTCCCCGATGTAATCAACACTGCAAGAACAGTCCTCTTTTTAGACCACATGTGATCTGTGAATATTTTTGTCTTTAAGGTTGAGGACGATGAAAATGTCTTTGAAACCCGTTTTATTGTATAATAGTTTTGCTTCACTTCCTTTTTGGTTTGGTTTTAATCTTTTAACTTTGTAGCCTTGTAAAATAGTTTTGTAATAAGGAAGTGGATATAATTATTATTATTATTATTATTATTATTATTATTATTATTATTATTATTATTATTATTAATGATGTATTATTCAAGAAAGTGACACAGACATACATGTACTCGCAAAAAAAAAAAGAAATTCGAGTGCTCCTATCATGAGTCAAACCCAAGGCCTTTCAATTACTAGTTCGGATGCTCTACCACTGAGGTACAGGAGATTTGTTTTGTTTTTATTTTTCATTCATTTTATTTTATTTACCACACGTTCGACTTACCGCAATAGGCCTTATCACGGTTTTCGACGCCATTTTGATGGGTAGGCAAACAGGCTTGAAATAACAGTGTTTGTATGGAAATCCGATGTCAATAATTTTCATAAGACATCGCTCCTAGAAAAATTCATGAATGGAAACTTTTGGCTCTAGGAAAAGGATCTTAAGGACAAAATTGGAGGGATGTAGCCGTGACAGAAAGCGTCCAGTCGTGTTTTGAACTTTCCATACATTTCCCTGTATTTTTTCCCGCGAACTATTTTAGTAGCAGTTCACGGCTGGTTCGCAATACAGACAAATGTATGGAAAGTTCAAAACACGACTGGACGCTTTCTGTCACAGCTACATCCCTCCAATTTTGTTCTTAAAATCCTTTTCCTAGTGCCAAAAGTTTCCAATTCATGAATTTTTCAGAAGCGATGTTTTATGAAAATTATTTGACATCTGATTTCCATACAAACACTGTTATTTCAAGCCTGTTTGCCTACCCGTCAAAATGGCGTCGAAAACCGTGATAAGGCCTATACCGCACACCCCAATGTCCCCCTCCGATCGACTTGCGCGAATTTCACTGCAGTTGCACGGTGAAGAAATCATTGCATATAATCTAAAAAAAGAGCAAGGCTGATTTCACGGTCAGGGAAGTATATTTTCCAATATTTCGAAAGGCATGGCCTTTCTTCTTTAGGGTATGTTTGAGACTGACCCTGTGAAATCAGCCTTGCTCTTTTTTTAGATTATATGCTTTACAATTTTTTTGCTGATTAGATCCTTCACTACAGGATCCGGTACTTTTATTTTGTCACGGTGGTCCTTGCAAACACAGTTTATCACTGGTTTTTACTAAGAAATCATTGGTCTGAATCTTGTCAGATGTGACTCCTCTGCCTTTCTGCGCCCTATGCACAAAGTTTACAAACTTATCACCATCTTTTCGTCTGGATCTGCTAATTGTACATGCATTTCCGGTCAGCGAATGTTTTCTATTGTTTTGCGATAAGCCGCTGCCTGTTCGAATTTGGTAATTATAACTATCATGAAATGGAAATGCGGGCTCATATATAAGTCACAGGAACCGCGATCTAGCGGGAAGCGCGCCCTTTCGAAATAGTGATCGATCATGCCATTAACAGAAAAGCGCAAGATGCACAACACCAGGAAAAAAAGGAGAGGATTTCTAAGGTCTGCAAACAAAGGGATACCAGAGAAATGCGAAGACAATTTTTAAAAGAGAGAGGGACGCATTCTTCTGCTAAGGAATTGGCGCGTGTTTATTATGTGAAATGGAAGGCATTGCATCGAGACAAATAAAGGGCCATAGACAGAACCAAGGTAAGGCCCGCTTATTTAAACGAAGGAGACTTAAGTTGTTACAACAGAAGAGCGTTTGGTTAGAAAGTCACAATATTTAATCCAAGCCTGGCAAAAAGTCGACTAACATGATCATGCAGTGTACATCGCCAAGGTAATTGTCCAAGGGGCAAGCGTCATAACATTAGGGACCTTCAGATTTTACTACGAGTACGAGATTGAGTACGAGTACGATTTTTCAAATCTAGTTTGCGTGGTTCAAATAACTGCTTGTCGCACCAATCTTGTGTCTTAGGCCTCCTTATGCGCTGATAAACAAAGGGAATTAGTGAGAGTTGTGGGGACGTGACTAGTCTGAAATTTGAAAGCTCAATCTCGTACTCGTGCTCTGATCTGAAGGTCGCTACTGATAGTGGAGGAGTGCGGTCATGAGTGCGGTCCTTAAAATTGCATCAATCCACTGACTCATTTTCAGAACAGAAGGTATCAGGGGCACCCAAAGACAATTTTATCTCAGATCCTTTGAAACGTTATTTCAGGCGATCTGGAGTGGCTTTAAAGCTCTACAGGTTCATTTTAGGCAGCGCTATAATATTTTTATCCAGATAGAGTTCGTTCATTCTAGGGGAACTTGAGTCTTTTCGAAATTAGAAGGACATTTTTGTGCATTTCCCGAAAACCTTAGGTCTTATTTCCTTTCCGAAAATCTTAG